>NC_080460.1:4057987-4357987 GCF_028018845.1 Melospiza georgiana
CTCTGCTGACAAGAACCACATTGCCCCATTTATCATGTGAAACCCCAGGGACACTCAGCACAGAAAACACCCCAGACACATTCCTGGGATCTGCAGATTCTGGGCTCAGCCTCTGCTGTGCCTGAACGGCCGCAGAAATCCCAGGGCAGCAGGAAATTCATCATTTCCCAATGTTTGAAACCTGCCTGGAGGTGGGCGGTGGCATTGCTGTGCTCTGCCATGGGGTTATCCATCTCAGTGCGAGCCCAAAATGAGGGTCTGGATGGCCCAAAATGAGGGTCTCAATGCCTCAAAAATGAGGGGTTTCAATGTCCCAAAATTAGCATCTCAGTGCCCCAAAATGAGGGGTTTCAATGTCCCAAAATGAGGATATCAGTGCCCCAAAATGAGGGTTTCTGAGCCCCAAAACAAGGAGCTCAGTGTGGGCGTCAGTGCCCCTAAATGAAGATTTCAGAGCCCCAAAATAAGGATCTTGGTACCCCCAAAACGAGGATCTCAGTGCCCCAAAAATGAGAGTGTCTCTGTCCCAAAATGAAGACTTCAGTGCCCTAGAGTGAGGATTTCTGAGCCCCAAAATGAGGGCGTCAGTGTCCCAAAATGAGGGTCTCAAGTTCCCCAAAATGAAGGTTTCAGTGCCCCAAAATGATGCTTTCATGCCCCCGGAGCTGGAGCTGTCAGAACCCAAAGGGGAGAAGGAAAAGCTTTGTGCTGTTTGAAGGCCTGGGCAGCGAGTCAGAAATGAGATTTTTCTTGGTAAGATTTGAACTTCAGCGAGTCAGAAATGATATTTTTTTTTTCTGTAAAATTTGAACTTTGAAAGGTCACACAGCTCAAAGGCACAGAGACTGAACTCCCTTATCTCCAGCCTCGTCCAAATTCACCAACCCCTGCTGCCGATTCACTCTGAGAAGTGCAAAGCACCCAAAAATGGCAGGAATGTCCCTTTTTCCCCCCCACTTTTGGCCTGTGACAGAAAACACTTGATCTGTTTGCAGAAATCAGCCAGTTTGTGTGTGCGTGTGTGCCCATGGGGAGGAATGCAAATGTATGGAAATGAGCCACGGCCTCAATTCCGAGTGTGTAATCTGCACTGGTGCTGGCTCAGGAATTGTGCTTGGACGCTCAGCTGGACCAAAACTGGAGGGGTTGTTCTGATTTTTAACTCCACACCGTTCTGAGTAATTTTCACAGTTTTCGTGTGTTTGGGTCGTTTTCGTAGCTTTCGTCACTTTTGGTCATTGTCATGGTCTTTGTCATTTTTGGTCATTGAGACAGTTTTGATCCTTTTGGGTCATTTTCACAGGGTTTTTTTGGTAGTTTCAATAGTTTTCATGACTGTCCCTGCCCTCCCCTTGGAAAGTCTCTGTTGCTCTTGGAGGCTCCATTGGCTGCAGCTGCTGCCAAGCCCTGCATGCAAAGTTTCTGCATGAAATAATGGGCTCACACCCTCAGCCCTGGGCTGGTTCCTATGGAGAAATCCTGGAGCCTCTCCCTGCTCCATTGCAAACCTCAGTCAGCCATTGATTTAATGCTTATATTTGTATTTATATATTTATATTATATTTATATTGTTATATTTACACTTATATTTATATTTAATCTTCTATTTATATATTTATATTATATTTATATATTTTTATTCATAAATATATTAATATGCGAATATATATTTATGAATATAAAATATAAATATGCATTAATATATATAATATAATATATATAATATAATATTATATTATATTATATATATTATATAATTATACATAAATGTAAATATGCATATACATAAATATATATATATATATATAAATATTTATTCATCTGTTTGTATATTTATATATTTATATTCTACCTATCTGTTTTGGTTTATTTTATATTTATATAAATATTTATAAATTTAATATTTTGTATTTCTATATTTATATTTATAGTTTTATGTTTTTTTAATTTTATATTTATATAGATAAAGAAAGGATTTTTTTTTTAGAAAATATCATAGCTACAGGCTGTCACTGGGGATGTAGATATATATATATACATATATACATATATACACATATATCTATATAAATATGTTTTTATATTTATATTATATCTCTATGGTTAGGTTTGTTTTATTTTTATATTTATATAAATATTTATATATTTAATATTTTCTATTTCTATATTTATAGCTTTAGGTTTATTTTAATTTTACATTTATATAAATAAAGAAAGGATTTTTCAGAAAAATGTCATAGCCACTGGGGATGTCCCTGTGGCTTTGGGGGTCCCCCCGAGTGACAGAGGCACCCCCTGCCCACGCTGTGCTCCCACGGAGGGCTAGAGCAGCACATCCTGCTGCTTTCCCCCGTGCGTTTGAGGAACAAAACACCGATTTATGGTTCTCTTTCTCTTTAATCTTCCAGATCATCAAGGAGCCTCCCCCTCCTCCTGCAGAGGACAGCGAGGTGAGTGACCCTTGGGGGACAAGGTTTTGGTCAGTGTCCTCAGAAAAAGGTGATCAAATCACCCCAGAAAAGGTGATCAAATCACCCCAGAAAGGTGATCAAATCACCCCAGAAAAAGAGATCAAATCACCCCAGAAAAGGTGATTAAATCACCCCAGAAAAAGTGATCAAATCACCCCAGAAAAGGTGATTAAATCACTCAGAAAAGGTGATCAAATCACCCCAGAAAGGTGATCAAATCACCCCAGAAAAAGAGATCAAATCACCCCAGAAAAGGTGATTAAATCACTCAGAAAAGCTGCTTAAACCTGGTAGGAAAGGAGAGCTCAGACCATCCCTCCTCACCTGGCCGGAGCGCTCAGGTGTGATTCACACACACACAGCCCCTGAGCCTGTGTTTAACTCTGACTTTGCTAAAATCTTGACCCGGGGTTTTCTGTTTTGCTCCAAACAAATAGAAGATGGGGTTGATTTCCTGCAATCCATTTTTCGCCTCGCAGACATCCCCCTTCCCTGCAGCAGCAGGGTTACACTTGGATTACAGTTGGATTCTTTCCTTCTCACGAAATCCTTGGCCATAAAAGAAGAAAAAAACAAAAAAAACCCAAAAAACCCAAAAAAGGAATTCTTGCATCAGCAGGTTTGGGAGCTGAAGGCCACAGGAGGAAGGAGAATGCATTGCATACAAGGAGGGGAAGCAGCTCTGCTCTCAGAGGTTTCACTGAACTCTGCTTCATGGCCAAATTTCAGTTTCATAGCCAAATTTGAGCTTCATAGACATATTTCAGTTTCACAGCCAATTTTCAGTGTCATGGACAATTTTCAATTTCATAGCCAAATTTCAGCTTCATAGACAAATTTCAGTTTCATAGCCAAATTTCAGCTTCAATTTTAGTTTCACAGCCAAATGAATTTCAAATGAATTTCAGTGTCATGGCCAATTTTCAGCTTCAGGGCCAAATTTCAGTTTCATGGCCAAATTACAACTTCATAGCCAAATTTCAGCTTCACAGACAAAAGAATTTGAAATGAATTTCAGTGTCATGGCCAAATTTCAGCTTCATAGCCAAATTTCAGTTTATAACCAATTTTCAGTTTTATAACCAACTTTCAGCTTCATAACCAACTTTCAGCTTCATGACCAATTTTCGGCTTCACAGCCAAATTTCAGTTTCATAGCCAATTTTCAGTTTCATGACCAATTTTCAGTTTCACAACCAAATTTCAGTTTCATGTTTGCGTCTCGAGGATGAGCTCGGGTGAAGCTGAAGTTGTCCAGGCTGCAGAGGAGAAGGTTCTGGGACCCTTTAGCGGCACCAAAACCTTCCCCAGCTCCCTGAGCGTCCCCAAAGTGTCACCAGGGGGTGGCCGTGGGGTTTGGAATGGCTCCGGGGGTGGCAGAAACGAGTCCTGAACTAAAATCCCACACTGAAATTCAGTGAGGAATCTCTCACTCAGAGCAGCGGTTGCTCAGCCCTCGGTGCAGGCAGAGCTCTCCAGAAATGCTGAATTCTGACAAAATTCAGGCACTGCAGGGACAACTGTGAAAATAATTATGAGGGTGGGGAGAGGGGTAAGTTGTCCAATTTTTTTTTTTAATTTTTTTTTTTTTTTTTTTAATATCTGGCCAAATTTGAGTCCTTACCCCGAGCGGTCCAGCTGTCCCTTTGGAGCCTGAATTATCCTGGTGTTACCCACAGGCGAGGTTCCCTCGGGTCAGGGTCACAGCATCCAGAGCCCAGCCAGGCCCCTGAGATAAACACACATCTTTGTTTTCTGCAACCCAGCACTGCCCTGAGTGTGCAACGCAGCTCTGAAAAGGAACTGGAGCTCCGTCCAAAGCAGATTGTGGCGCTGGGAGGGCGCCAAGCTCTGCACAGCCCATCCCCAGCATCCTCAAACGCTCCTGGGGCTGCTTGTGGAGCTGGAGCTCCTCAGGTGCCAACCCCAGGTGGAGGAGAGCACAGCTGGGGCAGGCAGGGGCCGAGGATCGCCCCAAATTGGGGTGCTGGATGTGGAATTTGGGTGTTTCCCCTCTCCTGCCTCTCCCAGCCATCCCCAGCTCCCCCAGTGTGGTGGGCACGGAGCCAGGGGGGCATTTTGGGGGCTCTGGGGGCATTTTTGGGGCTGCAGAACCTCCCCTGCCCTGGCAGGGATGTGAACAGCCCCTGCTGCAGCAAACCTGGGGCTCCTTTGTTTGTGGCTGCGCTGCTGTGCCCCGGGCTCGCAGGGCTTGTGGGGAAAATTTCCTAAACCTTGGAATTTCCTGTTGTGAGGAGTCCAGACTGTGCTGGGCTGAAGGGAGAGAAAAGAGAATTGCTGAAGGAAAATATTTCCATGGCTTCGCTTCCACTTTTTTCTCTTTTTTTTCTTTTTTTAATTTTTCTTTCTTTTCTTTTTTCTTTTTTTTTCTTTTTTTTTTTTCCTTTACTTTTTTCTCTTTTTTCTTTATTTTCTCTTTTTTCTTTTTTCTTTTTTCCCTTTTTCCTTTTTTCCTTTTTTCTTTTTTTCTTTTCTTCCTTATTCCTTTTTTTCTTCCTTTTTTTCTTCCTTTTTTGTTCTTTTTTTTCTTCCTTTCTTTTTTCTTTTTTATTCCTTTTTTTTCTTATTTTCTTCCTTTTTTTCTTTTTTTCTTCCTTTTTTTTCCTTTTTTTCTTTTTTCCTTTTTTTTCTTTTTTTTTTTTTCTTTGTTTTCCTTTTTTTCTTTTTTTCCCCCCTTTTTTTTTTTTTTTTTTTTTTTTTTTTTAAACAAGAAAAATCCTCATGGCAAGCTTCCCGCAGAGATATTGAGTTTTTTGGATTGCAGCAAAGAGCCTCAGCAGCCCTGAGGAGAAGAGCCTGGTGCTTGTGACCAGTTGTTCACCCTTGCCTTGGCTCAGGCCACGTTTTGCAGCCCGGTTTCTGTGTTTTGATAAACTGAAATGCTTTTGGTTGCCGTGAAAACCGGAGTTTTTCTTGGATTTTTTTTTCTTCCCCCCCGCCCCCCGCCGCCACCCAGATTTTCAGTTTTCCTGATGGGGAGTTTCAATTTCAAAGTATTTTTGGCTTTTCCAGTTTTGGAAAGCTCCTGAGTTTTGGAGTTTAGCCAAATCCCTGTGAAAAATTAAAGAAAGGAGAAGCAAAAAGAGAGAGGAACCATTTTTCTTTTTCTCTCCACGTTTTTCACAGGAAATACTTCACGTTTTTGATGAACTCTGCTTTTCTGCTTTGCCAGTTCACAGCCTGAGCTGTAGGAATTAAAGGGAAAGGCACTGTCAGTGCACACTCTGACCTGGCAGGGAATTTAAAACACCTTGAATTTCACTGGGGCTTTGGCAGGCTCATTTCAAACAATGATAATAATTTATCGTCAGGCAAGGACAAGGCAGCCTGGGACTGCTCATCCCTTCTCATCCCTTCCCATCCCTTCCATTCCTTCCCATCCCCGCTTGTTTCTTCCCATCCTTGCTCACCCATTCCCATCCCTGCTTGTTCCTTTCTATCCCTGTCCATTCCTTCCATTCCTGCCCATCCCTTTCCATCCCTGCTCATTCCTTCCCATCCCAAAATCTCATTCCTTCCATCCCTGCTC
This sequence comes from Melospiza georgiana, assembly GCF_028018845.1. NCBI lineage: Eukaryota > Metazoa > Chordata > Aves > Passeriformes > Passerellidae > Melospiza > Melospiza georgiana. Next base: position 4,064,009 of record NC_080460.1, read on the forward strand.
ATTCCTTCCCATCCCTTCCATTCCTTCCCATTCCTGTCCATCCCTTCCCATCCCTTTCCATCCCTTTCCACCCCTGCTCATCCATTTCCATCCCTGCCCATCCCTTTCCATCCCTGCTCATTCCTTCCCATCCCAAAATCTCATTCCTTTCAAAGCCTGCTCATTCCTTCCATCCCTGCTCATTCCTTCCCATCCCTTCCATTCCTTCCCATTCCTGTCCATCCCTTCCCATCCCTTTCCATCCCTGTTCATCCCTTTCCATCCCTGCCCATCCCTTTCCATCCCTGCTCATTCCTTCCCATCCCAAAATCTCATTCCTTTCAAAGCCTGTTCATCCTTTCCCATCCCTGCTTGTTCCTTCCCATCTCTTTCCATCCCTTCCATCCCTCTCCATCCCCTTCCATCCCTGTTCGTCCATTTCCATCCCTTTCCATCCCTCCCATCCCTGCTCATCCCTTTCCATCCCTGCTCATCCTTTTCCATCCCTCCCAGCCCTGCCCACTCCCCTGGCAGCTGCAGCCCTGCTGTGTTTTGCAGGAGGAGGATGATGATGGGCTGCCCAAGAAGAAGTGGCCCACAGTGGACGCCTCCTACTACGGAGGGCGAGGAGTGGGCGGCATCAAGCGGATGGAGGTGAGGAGACCCCGGGCAGGGCACCCATCAGGGCCAGGCACAACCAGATCTTTTTGTGGGGCAATATTGGGGAGGCAAACACAGATTTATGGAGTTTAGCAACGTCCCGGTCCGTGCCTGGGACACTGCCACACAGATTACCAGGAGATGGTTTTAGCTCTCCTGGAAAGCTCCCCCGCTGCCACATTTCTCATAAACCACCACGAAGGACAGGCTGAAAGTTTGGGCTGCAGTCTGGAACCAAACCTGCTGGGCTGTGCACTGCTGTTCAGCTGGGGATACCCAGAGGCAGGGCTGTTCATGGAGCAGGGGTGGTACAGCCTGACCCTGAACCTGATCCTGAATCTGATCCTGGCCCTGATCCTGACTCTGACCCTGACCTTGGTTCTGATCCTGGCCCTGATCCTGGCCCTGATCTTGATCCTGACCCTGGTTCTGACCCTGACACTGATCTGACCATAATCCTGATCCTGACCCTGACCTTGGTTCTGATCGTGACCCTGAACCTGATCCTGGTCCTGATCCTGGCCCCAATCCTGGCCCTGATCCTGGTTCTGACCCTGATCCTGATCTGATCATGATCCTGGTTCTGATCCTGACCATGACCCCAATTCCAATCCTGACCCTGGTCCTGACCTTGATCCTGATCCCGACCCTGACCCTGAATCTGATCCTGACCCTGATCCTGCCCCGAATCTTAACCTTGACTCTAATCCTGATCCTGACCCTGGTTCTGATCCTGACCCTGATCCCAATTCCAGTCCTGACCCTGACCCCAATCCTTACCCTAATCCTAATCCTGATCCTGCCCCTAATCCTGACCCTGATCCTGCCCCTAATCCTGCCCCTGATCCTGCCCCTGATCCTGACCCTGACCCTGGTTCTGGTTCTGATCCCGACCCTAATCCTGATCCCATCCCTGCCCCTAATCCTGATCCCATCCCTGCCCCTAATCCTGACCCACCCCTGCCCCTAATCCTGACCCATCCCTGACCCCACCCCTGCCCCGCTGGCCGTTCCAGGTGCGCTGGGGCGAGAAGGGCTCCACGGAGGAAGGTGCCAAGCTGGAGAAGGCCAAGAACGCGCGGGTGAAGATGCCCGAGCAGGAGTTCGAGTTCCCCGAGCCCCGGAGCCTGGGCAGCAGCACCCGCCGCGCCTCGGCCCCACACAGGTGGTACTCGCCCATCAAGGTGAGCCCGGGGCGCCAGGAGCTTCTGCTGTGGTGTGTGCTCACTGCCAGGTGTTGTGGGGTGTGCCCACATCCAGGTGTTGTGGGGTGTGCCCACTGCCAGCTGTTGTGGGGTGTGCCCACTGCCAGGTGTTGTGGGGTGTGCTCACTGCCAGGTGTTGTGGGGTGTGCCCACTGCCAGGGTGGCACCAGCAGATCCTTTTGTTGAAATGACATTTTAAATGTCATTTCCCAGCCCCTCCAGCACTGCCCAGATGGATCCCAGGTGAGTCCCAGGTGGATTTCAGCACTGCCAGGGAAAGCCCAGGTAGATCCCAGGTGGATCCCAGGTGAATCCCAGGTGGATTTCAGCCATCCCAGCACTGCCAGGTGGATCCCAGGTAGATCCCATGTGGATCCCAGCACTGTCAGGTGGATCCCAGGTGAATTCCAGGTAGAACCCAGCACTGCCAGGGAAAGCTCAGGTGGATCCCAGGTAGATCCCAGGTGAATTTCAGCCACCCCAGGACTGCCAGGTGGATCCCAGGTGGATCCCAGCCCCTCAGCACTGCCAGGTGGATCCCAGCACTGCCAGGGAAAGCTCAGGTGGATCCCAGGTGAATCCCAGGTGGATTTCAGCCACCCCAGGACTGCCAGGTGGATCCCAGCACTGTCAGGTGGATCCCAGGTGAATTCCAGGTAGATCCCAGCACTGCCAGGGGAAGCTCAGGTGGATCCCAGGTGGATCCCAGGTGGATTTCAGCCACCCCAGGACTGCCAGGTGGATCCCAGGTGGATCCCAGCACTGTCAGGTGGATCCCAGGTGGATCCCAGGTGGATCCCAGCCCCCCAGCACTGCCTGGCCGTGTGTCCCTGTCCCTTCCCCAGCGCCTGTCCCTCCTGTGTCTGTTCCCAAAGCTGTGTGGCCACCTGGGCTCGCAGGCAGCCCCGAGGTGCCTGTGCCTGACCCCAGCAGGTCCCAGGAGCACTGAGGTGGCCCAGGGTCAGTGCAGGGCTGAGTTCACCACGAATCCAGAGGAAATTCCAGGGCTGGAGCCGTGCACTCCTTCATTTGTCATCGGCCCTGAGTGTTTCTTCTCTCTGGGCTCCAGATCCAGCAGGACTTGAGGCTTTGTTTGCCTTCAGAGCTTGCATATTTTTGTTTTTTATTCCTCCAAGTGACCTCGTGCTGGAGCTGTGGAGGAGCTCCATGCACGGAGAGCACAAGGAGGCTTTCTGCTGCCAGGAGAGAGCTTTGCCATCCCCTGTCTCCAGCCATCATCCTTTCCATGATGCAAACACTCCCTCCCTCCCACCCAGATGTCTCACAGGCTCCCAGGGACGGAGCTCTTGGCTTTCCCCAAAAACCATGGCAGAAACTTGGGACTGCAGAGTAAAAAAAAGGAATTTTTTTATTATTTTTTTTAAAATGCGTTCCATGGAAAGTTGTCGCTTTGCCTCCGGTTTCCTGACGGAGAAATGGAAGGGGAAGGTGCTCATTACTGGAGCTGTCAGGGTGGACAGGAGATCAAGGGCTCGCAGCAGCTCTGCTGCAGAGGGGAGAGGGCTTGGAGCACAAGGGTTGGGGCAGAAGGGTTGGAGGAGAAGGGGTTGGAGCAGAAGGATTTGGAGCACAAGGGTTGGAGCACAAGGGGTTGGAGCAGAAGGGCTGGAGCAGAAGGGCTGGAGAAGAAGGATTTGGAGCAGAAGGGTTGGAGCAGAAGGGTTGGAGCAGAAGGGTTGGAGCAGAAGGGGTTGGAGCAGAAGGGTTGGAGCAGAAGGGTTGGAGCACAAGGGTTGGAGCAGAAGGGTTGGAGCAGAAGGATTTGGAGCAGAAGGGTTGGGGCAGAAGGGGTTGGAGCACAAGGGTTGGAGCACAAGGGTTGGAGCACAAGGGTTGGAGCACAAGGGGTGGTTTCCCTCAGCTCTGGCCCCAAACGCAGGAGAATCTGACAGAGAGGTTTCTTGCCTCTCCCTCTGAGCATCCCAGACTTTCCTGGCTCTCACCTCGGGAAGTTTTCCCCCCACATCCTCTGGAAACGAGTTCCATGCAGTCATTTCTCGTGTCTGCTCCACCCCAGCAGCACCATGCGGACCCCAGAGGGGATTTGGGATGCCTGGAACGGGAACAGAAGGGCTCTGCCCCATGAAAGGGAGTGTGGGTCCCACACCTGGGACCACACAGGAGCCCCCAAACCCCCCAAACGTGAGCTGTGCCCCTCCCAGGCCTGGGGCTGGCACCCAGAGCTGCAGAGTCAGCTCAGGGTGGGGACGCTGAGCCCTTCCCCAGCTCCTCTGGCACGCCCAGCTCACATTGCCACCCTCAGGGGTCCCAGGGCACTCACACGGGCATTGCTGCCCTCGCTGGGGTTTGTCATCCCCGTTTCCAGGGAGGAGTGCTGCTACCTGCCACACCTGACAGATCTAACACACCTGAGTGCTGTTATCTCACACACCTGACAGATCTAACACACCTGAGTGCTGTTACCTGCCACACCTGACAGATCTAACACACCTGAGTGCTGTTACCTGCCACACCTGACAGATCTAACACACCTGAGTGCTGTTATCTCACACACCTGACAGATCTAACACACCTGAGTGCTGTTATCTCACACACCTGACAGATCCAACACACCTGAGTGCTGTTATCTCATACACCTGACAGATCTAACACACCTGAGTGCTGTTATCTCACACACCTGACAGATCTAACACACCTGAGTGCTGTTACCTGCCACACCTGACAGATCCAACACACCTGAGTGCTGTTATCTCATACACCTGACAGATCTAACACACCTGAGTGCTGTTATCTCACACACCTGACAGATCCAACACACCTGAGTGCTGTTATCTCACACACCTGACAGATCTAACACACCTGAGTGCTGTTATCTCACACACCTGAGTGCTGGGCAGGACAAACCCCCCGTTTGTGTCCCCCCAGGGCAAGCTGGACGCGCTCTGGGTGCTGCTGAGGAAGGGCTACGACCGCGTGTCCGTGATGCGCCCGCAGCCCGGGGACAAGGTATGGACCTGCAGAGCCTGGCAGCAATGGCTGCCACCTCTGCCACCTCCTCTGCCACCTCTGATCACTTCTGTCACCTCCCCTGTCACCCCTATCACAACCTCTGTCACCTCCTGTGTGACCCCGTCACCTCCTCTACCACCTCTGCCACCTCTGTCAGTCACCTCTGCCAATTATATTATATATTATATATTATATATTATATATTATATAATATATTATATATTATATATTATATATTATATATTATATATTATATATTATATATTATATATTATATTATATAGTATATTGTGTATTGTATATTGTTCCTGACCAAAAGCTGTAGGAATTATTCTGATTTTGGGCTGTTCAAGGCACTGGGAAATCTCTGATTTTGGGCTGTTTAAGACTCAGTGAAATCTCAGATTTTGGGCTGTTTAAGACTCAGGGAAATCTCGGATTTTGGGCTGTTCAAGGCTCAGTGAAATCTCAGATTTTGAGCTGTCCAAGGCTCAGTGAAATCTCAGATTTTGAGCTGTTCAAGGCTCAGTGAAATCTCTGATTTTGGGCTGTCCAAGGCTCAGTGAAATCTCAGATTTTGGGCTTTTTGGAGCCCTTTCCCCTCCCAGGCAGATGTTTCCCCCATGCACAGCTGGCACAGCTGTCTGGGGCTCTCTGTGTCCCCTCCACAGCAGCTCCTCTGAACCCTTCATCCCTCCTCATCCTCCTCCCCGTGCCCAGCCTGGGCACTGCAGGGAGGGCATTCAAAACCTGCAAAAATCCCCCAAAATCTGCTCCATTTGGCTTTTTATTCCACCAGGAAAAACATTTACTTTGGGAGAGAAAAGAGTAAAAGAGAAAACGAGCTCGTGCTCAGCAGGCCAAAAGCAAAGAAAGGCCCCAGAAATGCTCTGGTGCCTTCTGGGATGATTTCATATCCAAAGGAATGAGTCCATGATACAGTAATGCTGATCCTGACATCCGAGCATTTACAGTGGGATCTCTTGCAGGTGGAACTCGTGAGGGGAGAAAAGGAGAAAATGACAGCTCAGAGGGCAGAGGTTTTGTTTAGAGCCGTACAACAAACTGTAGCTTAGCACCGAAGAGCAGGAGGAGGAATTTGTTGGCTCCCGAGGAGCGCTGGGGTTCGGGGACGCCCTGATGGGGAGGGGATGCACTTCAGGAACTGCATGGGAGGGTCTGAGAGCTCCATCCCATGCCAGGGTGGTGGGACAGGAAGGTCTGAGAGGTGCCAGCCATGCCATGGTGGTGGCCAAGGGTGGTTTGTGAGGCTCTTGCCGTGCCATGGTGGTGGTCAGCGCTGGGGTGGGAGGGTCTGTGAGGTCCCAGCTGTGCCATGGGGGTACCAGGGCTGGGACAGGGTGGTCTGTGGGAGTCCATCCCACACCAGGATGGTGGCCAGAGGTGGTCTGTGAGCTCCGTCCCATGCCAAGGTGGTACCAGGAGTGGGACAGGGTGGTCTGTGAGGTTCCTGCCATGCCACTGTGGTGGCCAAGGGTGGGACAAGGTGGTCTGCGAGGTCCATGGTGGTGGTCAGGGGTGGGATGGGACGGTCTGAGAGGTCCCTGCTGTGTCATGGTGGTCTCTGAGCTCCATGGGGGTGGTCGGGGGCGGTCTCTGAGCTCCATGGTGGTACCAGGGGTGGTCGGAGGCGGTCTCTGGGCTCCATGGGGGTGGTCGGGGGCGGTCTCTGGGCTCCATGGTGGTACCAGGGGTGGTCGGGGGCGGTCTCTGAGCTCCATGGGGGTGGTCGGGGGCGGTCTCTGAGCTCCCTGCCGATGTCAGCTCCTCGCCCCGTAACTCGCCCTCTCCTCCGCTCCGCTGCAGGGCCGCTGCATCACCTTCACGCGGGTGAAGAACGCGGGGGCGCCCCCCAAGTACCCCCTGAACAACGCCTACCCCTGCGCCCCGCCCCCCGCGCCCGTGTACACGCCCCCCGGCCCCGCCCCCACCTACACCGCCCCGCCCCCCCACGCCCCCTCCCCCTCCTCCACGCTGCCCCCGCTGCCCCCCCCGCCCCAGGCCCCGCCCCCCGCCCGGGCCCCGCCCCCGTCCCGGCCCCCGCCCCGCCCCACGGCCTGAGGGGTCCTGGGGGTCCCCCCGCTCCCCCCGGGGCTCTCTCGGTACTGTACCCACCCCCCACACCCCCCGGGACAGCACAGCAGCCACGCCCCCTTCCGGAACCTTCTGGAACCTTCTGGAACCTTCTCCCCTCTGCACCCCCCCCACCTCTGGGTCCCCTGTGCCACCACGGGACCCTCTGCAGGAAGGCACACCTGGCACACCGGGCCACATGGGCACCTGGAGACCTGGGCACACCTGGATGCACCTGGGCACACCTGGACATCTGGGCTCACCTGGGCACACCTGGCAGACCTGGGTGCATCTGGACACACCTGGCTCACCTGGGCACACCTGGGCACACCTGCCACATCTGGGCACACCTGGCAGACCTGGCTCACCTGGACACCTGGACGACTTCCACACCTGGGCATGCTTGGGCACACCTGGAGACCTGGGACACCTGGGCACCTGGACACACCTGCCATATCTGGGCTCACCTGGGATACCTGGCACACCTGGGCACACCTGTGCTCACCTGAGCACACCTGGACACCTGGGTTTTTTTGGGGGGGGTTGGGTATTTTTGCTTTATTTTCCCTTCCTGAACAAGTAGCAGCTGCGTGCCCAGCTCGGGGTGAGGAGGAGCCGTGTGTCCCTCATCATCCTCACTCCCACCTGAGAGCAGCCCTGGCCCAGGCCAGGTGGGAGCCAGGCTGCCAAGAAATGCACTGGCTGCATTTCTGCTGCATTTCTGCTGCATTTCTGCTCTGCCCAGCGCATCCCCTGCGTCCTGCAGCCCCCCGAGCCCCTCCTGCAGCCCAGGGCATCCCCCCCAGCCCCTCCAGTCCTCACAAAACTCCCTCTGGAAATCTCCCAGGACAGAAATCACCTTTGCAGCCGCAGTTCTGTCAGTAGCAAAGGTTCTCATCTCATTTTTTACCAGATACAGAAATGCTTTTGGAAATAGCAGTTCTAGCTTTTCTAGCAAAACAAGGCGGGGGTGGGGGATAAAAAGGAAAAAAGAACCTCTCAAGGAGGAAAGGGAACGGAGGAAAGAGACTCAGCGGGGACCTGGCCTGGCCCTTTGGGCGAGGAGAGCAGGGAGCCCCTGGCAGAGGCTCTGGTGCCTCCCTCTGCCAGGTGAGGTGGGACAGACCTGTGAGTGCTGAGGAGCTGGGGCTGCAGCAGCCAAGGCTGGGCTCCCTTTGGGCCCCCTGTTCTGTCTGTCCTTCCTTTGATCCCCCTGTTCTGTGTGTGCCCCCCCTGATCCCCCTATTCTGTCTGTGCCCCCCGAGCCCCTGTTCTGTGTGCAGGCAGCACGGAGCAGCCCCCAGCCCCACGTGCTGCAGCTGGGGTGGGACCCCTTGGATGGACGGGATTGGGTCGGAAAAAGAGCTCCTGGCCTTGGCTTGCCCTGGTCTGGTTGGTTTGGTTTGCTACGGTTGGTTTGGTTTGGCTTGGTCTGGTTTGGTTTGGTCTGGTTTGGTTGGTCTGGTTGGTTTGGTTTGGTACGGTTGGTTTGGTTTGGCTTGGTCTAGTTTGGTTGGTTTGGTTTGGTTTGTGTTTGGTTTGGTACGGTTGGTTTGGTTTGGCTTGGTCTGGTTTGGTTGGTTTGTGTTTTGTTTGGTTTGGCTTGGTTTGTGTTTGGTTTGGTACAGTTGGGTTGGTTTGGATTGGATTGGTTTTGTTTGGTTGGGTTGGATTTTGTTGGGTTGGGTTTGGTTTGGTTGGATTTGGTTTGGATTGGATTAGTTTGATCTGGTTTGGTTTTGTTTGATCTGGTTTGCTTTGGTTTGGTTGGGTTTGGTTTAGATTGGATTGTTTTGGTTTGGATTGGTTTGGTTGCTTTGGTTTGGTTGGTCTGGTTTGGATTGGATTGGTTAGGTTGGATTGGACTTGATTCATTTGGTTTGGTTGAGTTGGGTTGGGCTTGGTGTGGTTTGGTTGCTTTGGTTGGTCTGGTTTGGATTGGATTGGTTGGGTAGGGTTTGGTCTGGTTTGGTGAGGTTGGTTGGGTCTGGTTTGGTCGGGTCTGGCTTGGTTGGGTGAGTTTTGGATTATTGGTTTAGTTTGGATTGGTCTGGTTTGGATTGGATTGGTCTGGTTTGCTGTGATTTGGTCTGGTTTGCTCTGGTTTGGTTTGGTTTGGATTGCTCTGGTTTGGTTTGGTTTGGTTTGGTTTGGTTTGGATTGGTCTGGTTTGCTCTGGTTTGTCTGGTTTGCTCTGGTTTGGTTTGGATTAGTCTGGTTTGCTCTGGTTTGCTCTGGTTTGCTGTGATTTGGTCGGGTTTGCTCTGGTTTGGTTTGGTTTGGATTGCTCTGGTTTGGTTTGGTTTGGTTTGGATTGGTCTGGTTTGCTGTGATTTGGTCGGGTTTGCTCTGGTTTGGTTTGGATTGCTCTGGTTTGCTCTGGTTTGCTCTGGTTTGGTCTGGTTTGGTTTGGATTAGTCTGGTTTGCTCCGGTTTGCTCTGGTTTGCTCTGGTTTGGTTTGGATTAGTCTGGTTTGGTCTGGTTTGCTTTGGTTTGCTGTGATTTGGTCTGGTTTGCTGTGATTTGGTCGGGTTTGGTCTGGTTTGCTCTGGTTTGCTCTGGTTTGGTTTGGATTAGTCTGGTTTGCTCTGGTTTGCTCTGGTTTGCTGTGATTTGGTCGGGTTTGGTCTGGTTTGCTCTGGTTTGCTCTGGATTAGTCTGGTTTGGTCTGGTTTGCTCGGGTTTGGTCTGGTTTGCTCTGGTTTGCTCTGGTTTGGTTTGGATTAGTCTGGTTTGCTCGGGTTTGCTCTGGTTTGCTCTGGTTTGCTCTGGTTTGTCCCCACCACGGACGGTGTGAACACTGGGACAGTGTAACACAGGATCCCTGTCCCCCACAGATCCTCAGCATTTCACAAACGTCTGGGGAGGAAATTCATTTCCCACAAGACAGCGTCGAGAATTTTTATTTTTATAGTGTTGGTTAGCCAATGAGGTGGTTAATTAATTGGTTAATTAACCAATAAACCTCCTGCTGGGGGGAAATGTAAAAGCTGTGTATTCTCCATGGCATTTTGCAGATGTACATAGAAATTCTCATTCTCCCCAAACTAAGGAAAAAACCCCAACCCTGCAGATTTAAAGAAGCAAAATAGAGCCTAGATCAGGCTAGGAAAAGAAATCAGAATTTTCAAATGCTCCCTTTGTAATCCTCCATTTAAAAGAATAAAAAAACAAGCTCCAAATAATTCTTGTTGTACATATTGTTGCTGCATGCTTACCATATGTTAGATGGAAGCATTTCCTATCCCTTGTGGATAAAAGAACATTTTTCAAGTTGTAGTAAATTATTATAAAGCCAATGACATTTCATGGCATGTTATCGTATCAAGCTGTGCTTGTTGTATTTTTTTTTCTTTATGGTTGTATTGCTTTTTTTTAATATATATATATATATATATAAATGTACAAATATTTCCTGTAGTGACGAGCACCTGTTTTACATGGCATTAACTGGGGCAGCTCCAGGCTGCACAGCCCAATTCTGCACCAAATCTGGGTGGAAAAACCCCAAAAATTCTGCAGAGGATGGGCTCTGGTGACCCACAAAAATCAGAGCACCAAATCTGGGTGGAAAAACCTCAAAATTCTGCAGAGGATGGGCTTTGGTGACCCACAAAAATCAGAGCACCAAATCTGGGTGGAAAAACCCCAAAAATTCTGCAGAGGATGGGCTCTGGTGACCCACAAAAATCAGAGCCCATTTCTGCACCAAATCTGGGTGGAAAAAACCCCAAAATTCTGCAGAGGATGGGCTGGGCTGCCAATGAATGCAAATAAATGCCAATTAATGCCCATTAATGCCAATTAATGCCATGTAAATGAGGTCGAAGAGCTGGGCACCCCCGTGGTGCCCTCTGTACCCTGGGTGACTTTTCCCTGCCCAGCCTTTGAATAAGGCTCAGCCTCTGCTTTATTCTGCTTTATTCTGGTTTATTTTGGTTTATTTTGGTTTATTTTGGTTTATTTTATTTCATTTTCCTCGCCCTTCCTCTGTGGATGCTCCCTCTGCTGCCCTGGTTTTGGAGAGGAGCTCTGGCAGGTTTGAGGTGACTTTTGGGACAGTTTTGTGTGATTTTTGGGAAGGTTTGGGGTGATTTTTGGGACAGTTTTGGGGTGATTTTTGGGAAGGTTTGGGGTGATTTTTGGGACAGTTTTGGATGATTTTTTTGGGAAGCTTTGAGGTGATTTTCGAGACAGTTTTGGGACAGTATTGGGGTGATATTTTGGGAAGCTTTGAGGTGATTTTGGGGACAGTTTTGGGTGATTTTTGGGAAGGTTTGAGGTGATTTTTGGGACAGTTTTGGGTGATTTCTGGGACAGTTTTGGATGATTTTTTTGGGAAGCTTTGAGGTGATTTTCGGGACAGTTTTGGGACAGTATTGGGGTGATATTTTGGGAAGCTTTGAGGTGATTTTGGGGACAGTTTTGGGTGATTTTGGGGTGCAGATAGGGGCTGGTTTGGTGTCTCCATTATGGTTTGCTGTTGGTTGGTGTCAGCCCAGGGCTGTGCAGGGATGTTTCACCCCTCTGTGTGTTGCATGTTCAACGTGTCCTTTGTTAAACCCAGTCATTACTCTTGATTGCTGGCCTTGATGTTATAATAATTATTATTATTAAAGAATACACAAACCTCCTGTGGGCTCTGAGCCATTCCTTGCAATTTTCTGATAATCCTCAGGGGGAAAAAAAGGAAATGTTCACTGATTTTCACAGACTGGTTTTTCATTGTGCTGGGGACTCACACTTGGATGTTTTCCTCCCAAAACCCAGAGCTTTTTGGGTAAAACACTCCCTTTTGGGAAAAACACTGCCATTTTTGGGTAAAACACTCAGCTTTTTGGGCAAAACACTCCCTATTTGGGCAAAACACTCCCCTTTTTGGGCAAAACACTCCCCTTTTTGGGTACAACACTCCCCTTTTTGGGTAAAACACTCCTTTTTTTGGGTAAAACACTCCCCTTTTTGGGTAAAACACTCCCTATTTGGGCAAAACACTCCCCTTTTTGGGCAAAACACTCCCCTATTTGGGTAAAACACTCCCCTTTGGGTAAAACACTCCTCTTTTTGGGTAAAACATTCCCTTTTTGAGCAAAACACTCCCCTTTTTGGGCAAAACACTCCCCTTTTTGGGAAAAACACTCCCCTTTTTGGGTAAAACACTCAGCTTTTTGGGCAAAACACTCCCCTTTTTGGGTAAAACACTCCCCTTTGGGTAAAACACTCCCCTTTTTGGGTAAAACATTCCCTTTTTTGGGTAAAACGCTCCCTTTTTTGGGAAAAACACTCCCCTTTTTGGGTAAAACACTCCCCTTTGGGCTCTGCAAACCAAGGGAATCCCTGCAGATTTTTATTGCTTAAAATCTACAGACAGGAGGAGAACTCCAGTGCAAACACAGCAGCAAACAGTGCCCTCTGGGGGTGCCACCTCCAATTTCTGTCACCTCCCCATTTGTGTCACCTCCCCAGGGTGGCTCTGGGCTTTGTTCAGTGCTCAGCACTCACATTGAGGGGGCTGGGGAGCAGAGACTGGGGGCTCGGGGGGGCCTGGGATGGTGTCACCTTTGGGACATTGCCACCATTTGGGGTGGCATCACCTCGGTGCCAGCGTCACCCCTGGGATGGTGTCACTCTAGGGATGGTGTTACCTTGGGAATGGTGTCACCCTTGGGATAATGCCAACCTTGGGGTGGCATCACCTCGGTGCCAATGTCACCCCTGGGATGGTGTCACCTTTGGGACAGTGCCACCATTTGGGGTGGCATCACCTCGGTGCCAATGTCACCCGGGCAGGTGTCACATCAGGGCCGGTGTCACCCCGGGGCTGGTGCCACCCCCAGGCAGTGTCACATCAGATCAGAGCCTGCTCACCCCTGGCTCTGCTCTCTCTCCTCAGCAGCTCCGGGCTCAGTCTCGGGAGGCAGCGATGCGATCCACCTGCAAAAGGGACCGTGAAACACCAACTGCACCCACAAAGGGACCTGGAAACACTAAATCCACCTGCCAAAGGGACAGGGGGCCCTGAAAACAACAGATCCACCTGCAAAAGGGACCGTGAAACACTAAATCCACCGGCTAAAGGGACAGGCGGCCCTAAAAGCAACAGCTCCACCATCCAGGGCTAGAAATCCAGGGGTAGAATTCCAGGGTTCTGCCACCCTGCAGAAATGAACCCATGAGGAATGGGGTGGATTTCCAAGGGTGGAATTCCAGAGATGGAAATCCAGGGGTGGAAATCCAGGGCTGGAAATCCAGAGATGGAAATCCACGGCTGGAAATCCAGGGGTGGAAATCCAGGGGTGGAATTCCAGGGGTGGAATTCCAGAGATGGAAATCCAGGGGTAGAAATCCATGGGTGGAATTCCAAGATGGAAATCCAGGAGTGGAAATCCAGGGGTGGAATTCCAGAGATGGAAATCCAGGGGTGGAATTCCAGGGGTGGAAATCTAGGGGTGGAAATTCAGCGGTGGAATTCCAGGGGTGGAAATCCAGGTGTGGAAATCCAGGGGTGGAAATCCAGGGGTAGAATTCCAGGGGTGGAATTCCAGAGATGGAAATCCAGGGGTGGAAATCCAGGTGTGGAAATCCAGGGCTGGAATTCCAGAGATGGAAATCCAGGGCTGGAAATTCAGCGGTGGAATTCCAGGGGTGGAAATCCAGGTGTGGAAATCCAGGGGTAGAATTCCAGGGGTGGAATTCCAGGGGTGGAATTCCAGAGATGGAAATCCAGGGGTGGAAATCCAGGTGTGGAAATCCAGGGCTGGAATTCCAGAGATGGAAATCCAGGGCTGGAAATTCAGCGGTGGAATTCCAGGGGTGGAAATCCAGGTGTGGAATTCCAGAGGTGGAAATCCAGGGGTGGAAATCTAGGGGTGGAAATCCAGGGCTGGAAATCCAGGGGTGGAATTCCAGGTGTGGAAATCCAGAGGTGGAAATCCAGGGGTGGAAATCCAGGGCTGGAAATCCAGGGGGGGAATTCCAGGGGTGGAATTCCAGGGGTGGAAATCCAGGGCTGGAAATCCAGGGGTGTAATTCCAGAGGTGGAAATCCAGGGGTGGAAATCCAGGGCTGGAAATCCAGGGGTGGAATTCCAGAGATGGAAATCCAGGGGTGGAAATCCAGGGCTGGAAATCCAGGGCTGGAAATCCAGGGGTAGAATTCCAGGGGTGTAATTCCAGAGATGGAAATCCAGGGGTGGAGTTCCAGAGGTGGAAATCCAGGAGTGGAAATCCAGGGGTGGAATTCCAGAGATGGAAATCCAGGGATGGAAATCCAGGGGTGGAAATCCAGGGGTGGAATTCCAGAGATGGAAATCCAGGGCTGGAAATCCAGCGGTGGAATTCCAGGGGTGGAATTCCCGGGGTGGAATTCCAGAGATGGAAATCCAGGGACTGGAAATCCAGGAGTGGAAATCCAGACATGGAATTCCAGACATGGAAATCCAGGGGTGGAATCCAGGGGTGGAATTCCAGACGTGGAAATCCAGGAGTGGAAATCCAGACATGGAATTCCAGACATGGAAATCCAGGGGTGGAATCCAGGGGTGGAATTCCAGACGTGGAAATCCAGGTGTGGAAATCCAGGGCTGGAAATCCAGGGGTGGAATTCCAGGGGTGGAAATCCAGGGGTGGAAATCCAGGTGTGGAAATCCAGGTGTGGAATTCCATACATGGAAATCCAGGGCTGGAAATCCAGGGGTGGAATTCCAGAGATGGAAATCCAGGGGTGGAATTCCAGGGGTGGAAATCCAGGGGTGGAAATCCAGGAGTGGATATCCAGGAGTGGAAATTCAGGAGTGGAAATCGAGGGTTGGAAATCCAGGGGTGGAAATCCAGGTGTGGAATTCCAGAGATGGAAATCCAGGGGTGGAAATCCAGGGCTGGAAATCCAGGGGTGGAATTCCAGAGATGGAAATCCAGAGGTGGAAATCCAGGGGTGGAAATCCAGGGTTGGAAATCCAGGGGTGGAATTCCAGGGATGGAATTCCAGAGGTGGAAATCCAGAGGTGGAATTCCAGAGGTGGAAATCCAGAGGTGGAATTCCAGAGATGGAAATCCAGGGGTGGAAATCCAGGGGTGGAAATCCAGGGCTGGAAATCCAGGGGTAGAATTCCAGGGGTGGAATTCCAGACGTGGAAATCCAGGGGTGGAATTCCAGAGATGGAAATCCAGGGTTGGAAATCCAGGGGTGGAATTCCAGGGATGGAATTCCAGAGGTGGAAATCCAGAGGTGGAATTCCAGAGGTGGAAATCCAGAGGTGGAATTCCAGAGATGGAAATCCAGGGCTGGAAATCCAGGGCTCTGTCACCCTGGCGTTCCCTGACCACGGCACCCGGGTGTGTTTCAGCCCTGAGCCCCTGCCCTGCCCTGGCCCCCGGGCTCCAGCCCAGCCTCTCCCAGCCAGGAGCTGTGGGATGTGGGTGACACTCTCTGGGCACGGCCAGGGACGGGCTCTGCTGTCCCCGTGATCATTAAATAATAATTCAGTGAGAATTATGGTAGGTGAAACACGAGAAATGAAATGCTGAACCTGACCCACAACAGCCCCACTGTTCAGCCCTGAGCTTTTGTGCTCTGTCCCCCCAGCCCTGAACCTCCCCAGGGGTCACCTCTGTCCTCAGTGCATTCAACTAAAGACCAGCAGCTCCATTTGGTTAATGTAGGGCACTTGATTTTATTCAAAGGGTGAGATACAAAAACAGTAAGCAAAGAGACAAAACCCAAATGATAATAAACACTACAGACAGAATAAAAGACATCTCCTAGAGCACACGACAAACACAGTCTGGTCCCACAGCCCCAGCCAGCTGGATATGTACAGCACAGAATCTACAAGGGACAAATGTGGGTTTGCCACTCAAATCTCTATTTACAGAAACTGAATTGAAGGCAAATAAAGTTTTCTTTCCTTTTTTTTTTCCTTTTTTTTTTTTTTTTTTTTTTTGCCAACCCAAATACTTCTGTTTCTTCTTCTTCCTGTCCTGGTGAAGAGGAGGGACTCCATGCTTTGAGGCAATTTGGTACATTCAGGCAGGATCTAAAATCAGCCACAGCTAAACACTGACCTGCTACTTGAACTATTTAATTTCATCCTCTCCCTCCATCCACCCAACTGTGGGTGCCTGCAGTGCAATGAGCAGAGCAGAGCTCCCAAATCAGCCCAGCTGGTGCCACAATTATCCCATCATTAATGATTTTACTGCACTAAAACTCCCTGCCCTTTGTCTTGTTGCTTAAATAAAATTATAATCTTCACTTGCGGGAGACCTCGGTGGCTTGGAAACTGAATGTTTGGAATCCAAAGTCAGGATCAAACTGGCTGTTCAAAGGGCAGAGAAACTGGATTTTTATTACCTTCCTAGAGAGGCAGGGATGACTGCAGAGGGCAGATTTCATTTAAAAGGGAGGCTGGGGAGGAGCCTTCCTCACCAGAGTCTGCATTTCTGTCATTCCTCTGCTGTTCTGGCTCTCTCAGCAGCTTTTGGGGCAGCAGGAGATGCCCTGCCCAGCCCCGGGCACTGATGGGCTCTGCACAGAAAATCTGGGGAAGAAAAAACTGCCCAGAGCCCTTCTGCATCACAGCCAGGGGGGAAAAATACCCAAAAAAACCTTTCTGGCTGCAGCAAATTCCATGTGCAGCTTAACTGGAGTGTGGAATCGGGGTGAGAACTGCTGGGCAGAAAGGTGGGCTGAGCTTTGGGGAATTAAAACCTCCTCACACCAGAATAATCTGTGACAGCAAAGGGCTCTGGAGGTTTGTGTTTACCTGTGGCTCAATTTTAGAGACAGGACTGCTGAATGTTTCAACCCCTCAGCGAGGCAGGAGAGGATTTCACTGGCTCAGTAAGCAAAACATTCATTTGGGAGAGCAGAAGGCTGACTGGCTGTCAATAAATACCACGAGACACCCTACAAGTCTTTTCCTAAGGGGAAGAGGAGCATCATCCGTTCAGAAATGCAACAGGGGGGCAGAATGAGGTAAGGAAAGGCAGAGAGAGTCCTTTGTGCATTCCCACTGCACCAACAACAACAACAACGACGGGGTGTGGCAGGGAAATCCCTCAGAGAGCTCAGCACAACCACTGAACACTCCCAACTCGGGTCTTTGGTCCCCTTGGCTCTCCCCAAGGTGCCACAGCCTGCACTGAAACTCCTGCACTAAAATTCTCCAGGGCTGGCTGGCCCAATGCTCTGTGCCAGGGGGGACAGAAAAAGGCCCCCCGTCATCCCCTCGTGGGGGTTTTAATGAGTGTTTATTAATTAATATTAATGTGTAATTAATATTAATTAGCAGGCGCCGTTCTGAGAGCAAAGGATGGGGCACTGCACATCCCTGGGCCAGGGGGAACCCAGCCTGGACCCAGCCCTGCAGGGCTTTGGGAGGAGGAAGAGGAGGAGGAGGAAGATGGGGAGCTCTCTGCCACTGTGAGCACTGCACAATTTGTTTTCCCCTGCACTGAAGGGCACAGCTGTGGCAGGGCAGGGCCTCGCACACACGGAGCTTTTGCTGACCCAAAATGCTGCAATTCCCACTTTTTGCTCTCAAGCAGACGCTGGCAGCACGGCGTGCTCACAAACCAACAGTGGGACAGGTTAATAAACACAGGCTCTGGCTCTGAGGGGCTTTTGCAGGCACTCAGCATTTCATTTCATCAATTGAAATTCATCTGGGCACTGAACTGAACTGGAGAGTCCCTGGGGGTTTATAAAACACGGAATTCCAGAGAATCTTTGGGAGCAGCCCCTGTGCCAGGGGAACTGGGCACTGCCCATTTGCCAAAGCCATTTCTCAGGGCAGTAAATCACCTGGAACACCCCCAGCACTGTTTCACACCTTATGGCACGGTCTGACAGTGCCTGTGGAGAGCCAATTCAAATCCCAGCAAAGGGGGAGGAAATTCACCTTTGCACATGAGGAAACACACAATAACTGCCCTTTGGTGACTCTGGAAAGTCAGGTTTTCAGTCCTGAAGGGGTGTTTGCTGTGCCATTCTGAGTATTTTCTGCGGCATTTTGAGTATTATTTTCTGTGGCATTTTTGATTCCCTTCAAGCCTGTCACAGACATATTACCAAGGTAATTTCTTTAGGTAATTCCTTAATTACCAAGGCAATTTTCAAAGGTTATTTCTGTCGTGTTTATGGAGCCTTTTTATGCCCTTCAGGTGTGTTGAAGTCACAGAGCTGGGTCACCCCAGGTGTGTCACATCCAGATGTGTCACACAGCTGGGACACTCAGAACTGTCACATCCAGGCGTGTCACACTCAGATCTGTCACACCCAGGTGTGCTCCCAGTTCCAGGGGAAACCCTCAGCACAGCACAAGCTCCCCTTGCTTTAACAGCCCCAAGCAGCAGCAGCAGCAGCAGCAGCTCAGAGCCAGCCCTGCCACCCCTGTGCCCCCAGCCCTGGCCCTGCTGGGTCCCCCTGGCCACAGGATTGTCACCTGCCCTGGGTTTGGCCGGATTAAACCCCTCTGGAGCAGCAGGGCCTTACCCAGGCTGTGCTGAATCCCCTCCTGCTCCTGGGGCAGAGCTCAGCCCAAGGTTTGCCTGCACTGGTGAAATTCCTGTTGCAGCTGTGTGTCCTGCTGTCCCCACAGGACACTGAGGATCCTGCAGAGCTCTCCCAGCACTGCCTGGGCTCAGCCAGAGTAACCCCTCACCTACAGCACTCAGCAATCTTTAGGAAAACCATTGAACATCTTTCATGGAAGCCTATTGATCAAAATAAAAAAAACAACCCCAGAGCTATTGATGGAGCACGTGGAATCAACGGGACAATCACTAATGCAATGGAATTGTGGTGATCTTGTACACAAACAGCGGTTTACCAAAATAAGATTTACCTAGGGGGCTTTAAAATCGAGTTATTTTGGTACCAAAAAAAGTCTTTTCATTTAATTCCCCTTTGCCCCTATGAGTCAGATGATCTTTCACTCTACAGTTACGGACTTGGCCAGATTTCTTGGAAAATCAACCTGCAGAGAGGGAGGAGAAAGAACAGGCTGGTGAGAATTTACACACTTGGTTTGTTTGTTTGTTTGTGCAGAGCTCTGTAACCTGTGGAACGCTCTGCCTTCCAACTGAAAACAATCCAACACATTTTCACCTTCATTTCCTACCAATCAGTGCAGGGAATAAAACTCCACATCCCTGATTGCTGCAGCCCCTGGGCCAGAACTGAACATGGTGACACCCAGCCCTGCAGCAGCCCCAGCTGTCACAGACATGTTTCATGAAAAATCCTTTCCTTAGGATTTTTGCCTCCTGAGAAGCTGAGAAGCCTCAGGAACAAAATGCAAACATTGATTTTCTGCTGCTGTGGGATGCAACAGGTGCATCTGTGATTGGTCTCGTGTGGTTGTTTCTAATTAATGGCCAATCACAGTCAGCTGGCTCGGACAGAGACTCTGAGCCACAAACCTTTGTTATCATTCTTTCTTTCTTCTTCTATCCTTAGCTAGCCTTCTGATGAGATCCTTTCTTTTACTCTTTTAGTATAATTTTAATATAATATATATAATAAAATATATATTATATCGTAAAATATATATTATATATTATAATAAAATAGATAATAAAATAAATAATAAAATATAATATATTGTTAATAAAATATAATATATAGTAATATATAATATATGCAATTAAAATATAATATAATATAATATAATATAATATAATATAATATAATATAATATAATATAATATAATATAATATAATATAATATAATATAATATAATTATATTATATTATATTATATTATATTATATTATATTATATTATATTATATTATATTATATTATATTATATTTATCCTATTTTGTGATATATATTATACATAATAATTATCATATATATTATATTATTATACATACTATTTCTATTTTAATGATAATATATACCACTCCTGAAACATGGAGTCAACATTCTCATCCCTTCCCTCATCCTGGGACTCCTGCGAACGTGGTCACACCCAGCCCTGCAGCAGCCGTGCAGCATCCGCAGCCTTGCAGCATCCCCCAGCCCCGCAGCAGCCCCGCAGCAGCCCCGCAGCAGCCCCGCAGCAGCCCCGCAGCAGCCCCGCAGCAGCCCCGCAGCAGCCCCGCAGCCCCCCTGCAGCCCCCGGGAGGGTGCAGCACTCACGTCGTAGCCGCGCAGCACGGCCAGGTGGAAGGCCAGCAGCTGCAGGGGGATGACGCTCAGGATGCCCTGCAGGCAATCCACCGAGTGGGGCACTTTGATCGTCCTCTTGTTGTTCTTGATGGTCTCGATGTCCTCCTTGTCGCAGATCACCACGGGCCGGCCCTGCAACACAGGGCAGGGGCTGGGGGGGAGCACAGCTGGGGGGTTCTACCCCGAGGGAGGCACATCTGGAGGGTTCTACCCCAAGGGAAGCACATCTGGGGGGTTCTACCCCGAGGGAGGCACATCTGGGGGGTTCTTCCCCAAAGGGAAGCACATCTGGGGGTTCTTCCCTGAAGGGAAGCACATCTGGGGGGTTCTTCCCCGAAGGGAAGCACATCTGGGGGGTTCTACCCCAAAGGGAAGCACACCTGGGGGGTTCTTCCCTTCCAGTGGCAAAATCTACTGCTTAATTGAGAACCAAGCAGCTTCACATTGAACCAAATTTAGAACCAATGGTACTTAATTTAGAGCCAAACAGCTCCACGTGCCCTGGGGGGTATTTAAGGGTCTAACAGACCATGCCAGGCTTCTGCAATTGCTGCAAGGGCTGCTGTGAGATGCCCAGAGCACCCAGGTGAGCAGTTTCTGTCAAAAGCAGCCCTGCAGACACCCAGGCCAGCAGTTCCTGCCAGGAGCAGCCCCTCTGGAGCCCTGCAGACCCCTCCCAGCCCTCACCTGCCGCGCAATGACCTGCTGCAGGGCGTTCTGGCACTTGGCATAGGTGTGGTCTCTCATGATGATCATGATCACAGGCATCAGCTTGTCCACCAGGGCCAGGGGCCCGTGCTTCAGCTCCCCAGCCAGGATCCCCTCCGAGTGCATGTAGGTGATTTCTTTGATTTTCTGCAGGGGGGCAAAGGATTCATTTACACTTTGAGCCACCTTGTCGTGGTTTTTAACCAGCTCTGTGGATTCTTTAATCCCAGAACCTCAGCAAGGCTCCCTCCCCAGCTGCACCTGGAGCCAGGTGTGGTGCACAGAGGTCTGAAATGTGGCTCTGTGAATTCCTTAATCCCAGAACCTTACCAAGGCTCCCTCCAGACACGTGGCATAGTGGTAGCCCCGTCCCATGATGAGCACAGACTTCTGGTGGTACAGCTCCGTGGCCAGCTTCTGGATCTCATCATCCATGCTCAGCACCTCCTTGATCAGGTCTGCAGGGGAGGGAAAGCCCAGCCTGAGTGTGCTCACACCCCAGTGACCCCCACAGCCAGCAGGGACTGTAAAACCCCGGGCTCAGAGCTGGACTGGACAGCTTGGTGGCCTAGGGACACCTGAGGGAACGCGGCCATGAGGAATTGTGACAGCTCTGCCACCCTCCCTTTGCCCAAACCCAGCCCAGAATGGGTTCCCTTTGCCCAGACCCAGCCCAGCTGAGCTCTCCCTGCCCCAGGCCCTACCTGGCAGCCCCTTGAGCCCCCTCATGATCTCCTTGCGCCGCTCCTGCATGGAGATCCTGTCGTCACACATCATCAGGGCAAACATCACCAGGGACACGAACTGGCTGGTGTAGGCCTGCAGGGGACACGGGAGGTCACTGCTGCACCCCACACGGCAGATCTCAGCCCAGATTTTGATCTCCAAGTGGCAGCTCTGGCTCCCAGAAACGGACCTGGGCTCACCAGGCAGGGCTCACCAGTGATCCCCTCACACCCCAGGGGATTCGGACACAACAACCAAGGTTTTATATTCCATATCCCCTCATTTTCTATTCCATATCCCCTGATTTTATATTCTGCATCCCCTGCTGACTGCCAAGCCCCGCTTTGTGACCAGCTCTGGAGGCTGGGATGGCTCTGGTGGAACCCAGAGAAGCTCTGGAATGGCTCTGAAGGAACCAGAGAAGCTCTGGAGGCTCTGCAGGAGCCCAGACAATCTGCATTTGTTCTGCCTGCTGGGGATTGGAGCTCTCTGCTGGCACAGCACCCAACGTGCCCGGGCTGCTCAGAATATTCTCCAAAGGAAGCTCTGGGCCACCTCAGGGCAGAAACTTCGCAGGTTGTGATTTCCTCTGTGCACAGCTTTGGTGCCTCCCCACATGGCCAGAGGAAAAATGAAAAACGCCATTTCTGTCCAGGCTGAAAACAACAGGACAAACAGCTCCTTCAAGAGTTTCTTGTAAGAGACTCATGAATTTTCCATGATCAAATTCCCCCATGAACTGTTAAACCCAAATGTGGTTTTTGGCTGAATTTATGTAACAGATTGACATCATCTCGCCTCTAAATTTAACTGAGCCAAAGCAGATTTCAGCATGCAGGAGCACTTCACCCAAACGAAAGGCAGCGAAGTGAGTTCTCTCATGCTGCCTCTCCCCCAGCCAGAACAATCCTGTTAGCTGGACACAAACACTGGGGTTCTGTAAAAAACATTTTCCCCATTTGTTAAAGGGACAGCTTTAATATCCCATTTTCTTTGGAAAAGCACACCCAGTGAAGGAGCTACATGCAGACAAAGTTTCCTTTATCTTATCTAAAAAAATAAAAATAAATAAAAATTTAAAAAAAAGGAAAATGAAATAAAAAATAAATCAAAATATAAAATATAATAAAAATTAAAAGTAAAACAAAAACAAATAAAAATGAAATAAAACAACTAAAAATAAAAAATAAATAAAATAATTTTTAAAAATAAAAAATATTAAAACAAAATTAAAATTAAATTTAAATTTAAATTAAAAAATAGAATTAAATAAAACAAATTAAAATCAAATAAAAATAAAATGAAAAATAAAATAAAACAATTAAAAAATAAAATATAAAATAAAATAATAAAATACAAAATAAAAATAGAATTAAATAAAACAAATTAAAATAAAATCAAATAAAAATAAAAAAAGATCAAATAAAAATAGAACCTAAAAGAAAATAAAAATAATAAACTAAATTTTAAATTAAAAATATTAAAATAAAAAAATTAACAAAAATAAAAATATAATTTCAAAAATTAAAAATAAATAAAATATTAAAATAAAATATTAAAATAAAACAAAAATTTAAAATAAAATAATGACATAAAATAAAAGAATGATATAAAATAAAATAATGATACAAAATAATGATACAAAATAATGATACAAAATAATGATACAAAATAAAACAAAAAATAATGATATAAAATAAAATAATGATATAAAATAAAATAAAATAAAATAAAATAAAATAAAATAAAATAAAATAAAATAAAATAAAATAAAATAAAATAAACAACCCAAAGGCAGCCCAGGCCGTGGGGCTCCCCACCTTGGTGCTGGCCACGCCGATCTCGGGGCCCGCGTTGATGTGCACCCCGCAGTCGGTCTCGCGGGAGATGGAGCTGCCCACGGTGTTGGTGATGCCCACGGTCAGGGCTCCCCTCTCCTTGCAGTACCTCAGGCACATCAGCGTGTCTGCAGTCTCCCCTGGGACACGGGGACACAAGGGGGACATGGATGCCTTTCAATAAATCCCTCCTTTATTCTGTAACTCAGCTCTGGGTCACCTTGCCAAGGCACCAAGAGCACCCGCCCAGTCCCCCAGGGAGGCACCAGAGTGTGCCCTGTGCCCCCCCGGGGCAGGGCAGGGCAGGGCAGGGCAGGGCAGGGGGCGCAGGGCACCTGACTGGCTGAGGAAGAAGCAGACATCGTCCCTGAACACGGGCGTGTTCCTGTCCAGGAAGTCACTGGCCAGCTCCACCATGACAGGCAGCTCCGTCAGCTCCTCCAGCACCTGCCGGGTCTGCACGGGAGGGCAGGAAGGCAGGGGTTATTACATCATGGTTATAAAAGCACAAAAAAGCCTTCTAGCTGCCACACACGCTGGAAAATATTACTGTTAAATCCATGTGACAATTAGTGCTGGACCAGACTTTAATTACTCACATTGCCCACACTGCAGTCACCACCAACCCCTGGGAGAAGCAACCTTGTCTTGACACCACCACCAGCTTTATATTTAATAAAAATTCACCTGGGCAGGGAGGTATGGGGGTAAAACTCATTGGCCTGTGGGGCCAACTCCTCCCTCAAATGGAGATTTCTCTAAGTCAGTCTCACAGGTTACATAACCCTGCACATAAATTATGCAATGCTGGGTGTCCTGAGTGTGTCCCAGCCTGAAGAACCCAAATCCCCACCTACAGCCAGGCCCTGCTGGACCCCACCTGGCCCCTGCAGCCCCACACTCACTGCCACTCCTGCGTGGTAGCTGGTGCCACAGGCGATGAGGATCAGGCGCCGACACCTCTGGATCTCCTTGATGTGATCCTTGAGCCCCCCCAGGTTCACTGTGGGCAAGAGCAGAGAGCCCAGTCAGGGTGAGCAGGGAGGAGAGGCTCCCAAAACCACTGGTGCTAACAGAGTGTCACCGTCTCCATCACCAAATGTGCAAAAACCCACCAGAAATGGGACCTTGCCAGCAGCACATGCAATTCTGGAGGCACTGTGCCACAGATTTCATTTCACATGGAATTCTGGAGGCACTGGACCCAGATTTCATTTCTCATGGGATTCTGGAGGCACTGTGCCACAGATTTCATCCCATCCCAGCAAGATTTCCACCCCTCCCTCCCCTGCACCCACTGTGGACACTCAGTGAGGGAGGCTCCAGCTCAATTACCTGTGTAGTCATCAAAGTTGACCCTTCCTCTCATGGTATTAACAACAGATTCTGGCTGCTCAAATATTTCCTTCTGCATGAACGAGCTGAAGTTACCTATGAAGAAAGACAGAAAACAAATTAGAACACTTTACCTCCTGGTAACTCAAATTTTAAATTACTTCCTGCTAGTTGCCATTTTTCCTGTGTACGTAGAGAAAAGCTTGGACCAGCCAAAGATCATTAAACTGATTTTCTGCCAAAACACCAGCTCATGGTGAGAGCTTGGTTCCAGCTTCTGGGAGGTGTCAGGGAAGGGCAGATCCAGACTGGCAACTTGGTGAGGGATCAGTCTGGGTTAAAACCCAGAAGGCTCCAAGCAGGAAAAAAGCAAAAACCTCAGCCCCACAACTCTCCTCATAAGGTGTCAATGACTAGAGGGAAAGTCCCATGACACGTGAGAACTTTTTTCCCCATGAGGATGCTCCAGGCACCAGACCAGGCTGCGGCACCTCCAGAGGTGCTCCAGACCGGAGCAGAGCCTGTCCCCGCTCGGGGCAGGGGTGGCCCGGGGTGAATACAGCCCCAATCGGGCAGGGAGGCAGGCAGGGAGCAGCTCTCACCCTTCATGATCTGCTGCAGCTCCATCTGCAGGGTCTGCACGGCCCGGCCCGGGTGGTCGCCGGCCGTGCGCTTGACGCGGTGGATGGACAGACGGCCGTCCACCACGGCCGCCACGTCGTCGTCCTCCAGGAAGATCACGCGGTTGGTGTGCTCGATGACGGCGCTGCGGGGACACGGGGACATCACAGCTGGGCTCAGCACACCCCTCTGGGGCTGCCCAAACCCTGCCAGGGGCCCAGAGAGCCTGGCACGGAGCCCTGTGACTTTGATTTTAACCCATGTTAAAAATTACCAACCCTACATGAAGAATTACAACCACGACAGTTTAAGTAGAATGACAGCGAATTTATCACATAGAATTTGGGGGGTTTTTAGAATGGGAATTCAGGAGGCAAAATACAGCAATCTGGGCGTGTCCAGCCTTTCTCCTTCTTGTTCTTGGCCTCCATCTCTCGCTGTGATGGTGGCACTTACAGATTGGTTTGGAGTGGAAGCTCACTGTCTGACAGAGGTGATGGGTATTGGGAAGTAATTGTAAATATTGTACATGTAGTTTTTAGTATAAAAAGATAACACTGCCCCAGAGGCAGGCAGAGTGCCTCAGTTTGTCCTGCTGAATTGACCTCAGCTGGACAGGAGAAAGAATTTTATAGATAATTATACTATACTATCCAGATATATAATATACTATATTATATAGTACACAATATATACTCTATTATATTATACTATTAAGATATTATTATACTATATTACATAGTATATATAATATGCTATCTTATACTATACTATTCAGATATCTATTATACTATACTATATTATATATATACTCTATTATACTATACTATTAAGATATCTATTATACTATATTATATAGTATATAACATATACTCTATTATACTATACTATTAAGATATATAACATTTATACTATATTATAATAGCATATTGATGATGGTGCAGAGATCCCTGGAGAATCAACACAATTCTCCTCATAATTAGCACCTGGCCTGCTGATTTAGGTCAGGACTCCCTCAGGTTTCCTATCCCTGGGAAATCTTAATCAGAAATGAGCCTCAAGAATGGTAACGCTCTGTTCCAAGGCCAGTGCTCATTATTTTAACAGCAGCTCTGTTTTGATTAGTATTTGTAAAGTAATTCACACAGAAAACCCCAGCCTCCCCATGCCTTGTTCCTTTAAACAGGACATTTCCACCCACACCAGAGGAGCAGGAAAACCCTACCTGGCATCAGAAGCAAAGTAATACTCCACAGCTTTCTCCTCCACGGGGAAGAGGCAGGTGGTGCTGTCCACTCGGGACAGGTTGCAGCTCCCCTTCTTGTCCTTCCCTAGGAGACAGGAGGCTCAGGGGCTGCCCAGGTGACAGCCCTGGGCACAGGTGACACCAGCAGAGCCCCCAAAGCACGGTACCAACATGAAGCACTATTGTCACGCCTGCACAGCAAAAGGGGCAGCAGCACTTGGGCCCATCCTCAGCTGGCTTGCAAGAGTTTGACTGCTTTTTAATAAGTCTGCAAGTGTGTTACTGGTGTGTCTGAAATGTAGAGCAAAGTATCAGGAGAAAATCCAAATTAATGTTTTGTGTGGCTCCACGGGCAGAGAATTCAAGGTGCTTTATGAGCAGCCACATTTCCCCATTAAACCTGCCCTGTTATCATTTTAAGTTTCCTCTCTGGAATGGAGCAGCACTGCTCCTTCTCTCTCTGTTACCCTCAGCAGTGGGGGAACTCTTTGTGTGCCCACCCTGAGCACCACAGGTGGAACCCAAAGCCATTTCTGTCTGTCTGTCTCAGTGTCAGACACAGCTCAGGAGATCCAGGATGAGGAGCTCAGCCTTGCTCCTGCACAGCCAACACAGGCACCTCAGCTGCTCAGGAAACCACCCCTGTGCTCATCAGGGCACACAGGGCTGAGAGCCAGCTTGGGGAAAAGCTGTGCCCAAAGTTCAGCCTTTCACCAGGGATCCTTCCTGGAGTACTCTGGAAATTCCCAACACTGTCTCCTCCTCACTGCTGCTCGGTGCTGGAGCTCATCAGGGATGCAGATGAGGCACCCAACACCTACTGCTCAGCACCAGCCTACAGCAGAACTATTTGCCAGTCATTGTGCAGGGTATGGGGAGGGAGGGGGTGGATTAATCAGCTTATCTCCCAAAATGGGACCATTGCTGAAGAGCAGCACCACTGGAGTTCCTCCATTCTATATTTATTGCACAACCCTGGTGCTGTTTCACCTACCAGACACTGATCTGATTCAGTGATGCAAGCAGAGCTCGTGGTGCTCTGGCTCCCACTTCTGCAGGTGAAAATGTGAAGGAAAAATACTGCTTTCATGTTGCTACTCAGTGAGGAAGAACCATTCAGAGCCTCCCAGCTCAGTTACCAAGTCAGTAAATGAGGAGAACAGCACCTTTGCTGCTGAGCTGAGGCAGGACAGGCTGATTTGGTGCTGAGAAGGGACAGAGCAGAGCTGCCAGTGGCCACTCCCCACCAGAAACACCCAGACCTGATCAGAACATGCAAATTTGGGTTCTCAAAATAGAGCATTCCCTGCATTGCCTTCCTTATGTGGCACTGCTTTCCTGCACGAGGGATTCTGCAGGTGCAGGCACATCCTCCCCTGCCAGAAAAGGCTCTCCTGCCTCAGATGTGAGCTGGGCTGGCTTTAAAGCCCTTCAGGACAGTGACAGATGGTTCCCCTGATAGATAAATGCACAGGGGAAGGCAGGCCCAGCTCAGACTCTCACCATGCCCAGGGGCAGGACAGGGCTCTGACCACCCAAACCACACCAGGAATTTTGGGCAGTGCTCACAGCAGCCTCCTGCTTTAGCGGGGTTTGTTTTTAGGGTAATTCACCGTTTCCTCCTGCAGCCAGAGCTGCAGGAACACTCAGGACAAGCTGCACTGTCATCAGTTTTTGCACATATGCTGAGCATTATGTCCCAGTGCTGGAAGTGGGATGGGTGGATTTTCCTGCGCGCTGCTCGCGGTGTTTCTGATCAAGAAGGAATTTTGATTTTCCCACATGTTTCACTGCATGGAAAGCAACAGCCACATATTAAAAAGACAATGCATATTTATGATTCCTTTCCTAAGGAGCTGGAGGATTTGTCTGAAATTTTAAGTGTTAGCTTTTTTTCTCTGGTGGGCACCTTCCTCCATTTTTATGGATATTCCATCAAAAGAATGATCCATAGATTGTACAGCTGGAAGTGCAATTGGAAAAAAAAAAAAAAAAAACACACAAACAAACCAAATTTGAGCTATTCAATAAAAAAACCACAGTGTTACACAAATAGATTAATGTTATTGCTAATCAGCCAAAAGGCAGAGCTGCTGGGACTGGCTCTTGCAGCAGGACAGGAGCAGGTCCTGGGGATGTGCTCTGTGGATTGGGGTTAGGGTTGGGGTTTAGGGTCAGGTTTAGGGTCAGATTTAGGGCTGCCCCACCCACCTGTCCTGTACAGGATGGGGATGTGGGTTAGGATTAGGGTTAGGGTTGGGGTTTAGGGTCAGGTTTGGGGTTCAGCTGTCCCCACTCACCTGTCCTGTACAGGATGGGGATGTGCTCTGTGGGTTTGGGTTAGGGTCGGGTTTAGGGTCAGGTTTAGGGCTGCCCCACTCACCTGTCCTGTAGAGGATGGGGATGTGCTCTGTGGGTTTGGGTTAGGGTCGGGTTTAGGGTCAGGTTTAGGGCTGCCCCACTCACCTGTCCTGTAGAGGATGGGGATGTGGTCTGTGGATTGGGGTTAGGGTTGGGTTTAGGGTCAGGTTTAGGGTCAGGTTTAGGGCTGCCCCACTCACCTGTCCTGTAGAGGATGGGGATGTGGTCTGTGGACAGCTTGTGCTCGCTGCGCACGCCGATGAGGAGGGGGCTGCCTCTCCTGCAGGGACACAGGGACAGCTCAGCCCTGGGGACACCCCCACGGCCCCCCCCAGGCCTTGTGCCCCCAGAGCAGCTGCTGCAAACACTGCTGAAACCATCCCGGGAGGAACCTGAATCAGGGATGGAGAAACTCCCCCAGAGTCAGTGCAGCCCTGAGCAGGGACTGCCCTCACTGCACCCCTGAGCAGGGACTGCCCTCACTGCACACACCCACACACAGCTTTTGGCACTGCTGTTGGAAAGTGGGACAGAACCCCTGCACACGAGGCTGGCCCACATTCCAGGCCAAGAGGAGGAATTGTCCAAGTGCTGCCACAGGGGCAAGCACAAAGGAAAAGGTAAAACCGTCTCCTTTCAGATCATCCCCAGAGGATGCCAAAACAAAGCTGCTCCAGAGCAGGTGTGCTACAGCTGGTCACTAAGACATTTCCAAAACATTTCTGGGAGCCTTCTGCTATGACAGTTGGAAAACAAGAGAAAGGACATGAAAAACAACAACCACCCTCTCCCCAGCACATACAGTGTGATGTGAATGATCTCCACTCTAACTTGGGGGTACAGAAACAAGCACCAGGCAGGGGGCAAGAATGTTCCTTCCCATGGCACACTCACCTGGTACCGACTGCCTGCCCAGGGTAATGAACACTCTTGAACACAAGGGCAAAAGCCCCTTCCTGCAACAAGAAACACAAATTTCAGCTGAGGCCCAGGCACTGTTTCAGTGCTCCCAGCACAGAAACTGCTCCTGTGTCTCTGTGGACATGCCCAAGAGGTTTCAGAGATGTTTCCAGAACTGCCTGCAGCTCCAGCCCCCCCATGCTGGAAGGATTTCCCTCCCCTGAGCCTGGTAGTGCATCCTCAGCCACTGAAGGAGCCTCAGACTGCCCTGGCTACCCCAGGGGCTCCTGCTCCTGCTCAGGGTGCAGTCAGGGGACCTGCAGAGGCAAAGATCTGCCAAAAGCAGCCCCAGAAGGGAGGTGCCACAACCCCCCAGCAACAGGAGTTCCTGGCAGGTAACCCAGGGGGGAAACTGTGCTGGGTCCTGCTCCTGCACACAGGCAGGGAGGGAGGTACAGCAGCTCCCAGCAGGGCTCAGCAGCAACCCTGGGCTGATGGAGCTTGGGAAGGACTGGGAGCAGCACAGACTCTCCCAGGATTTCTGGAGCTCTGGGAAGGACTGGGAGCAGCACAGACTGTCCCAGGTTGGGGTTTTGGGAAGGACTGGAAGCAGAACAACTCTCCCTCCCCACTCCCACCAGCCCCGCCGTGCTGCAGCAGCCCCGGGGTGCAGGGGGTGTTTCTGGGCTGTGTGCCCCCGTGCCCAGTGCCCCCCCAGTGTTAGTTACCAGCTGCTGGATGACCCTCTCCACCAGCGTGGAGAAGCTGATGTCGTCGCTGTCGCGGTTGTCGTACATGTACTTGACCAGCTTGACGATGCTCTCCGTGTCCGTCTCCGACTCGAACTCGTAGCCCTTGCTCTCCTGCAGGGACAGCTCCTGTGGCTCTGCAGCCCCTGCCTCCCCTCCTTCCCCTCCTTTGCTCTTACTACTCCCTGCCCTTCACCTTGCCTTTAACTTCTTCTTCCTTTTTTCTCACGCTTTTCCATTTCTCTGCTCCTGCCTTCCTCCCTCACCTTTCCTTTTCCTTCCCTTCTCCCTTTCCTTTCTTTCCCCCTTCCCTTCCCTGTGGTCACTCACCAGGAACTTCTGCAGGTCCTTGTAGTTGGTGATGATGCCGTTGTGGATGACAATGAACTCTGGGGACACAGCAAAGGCCCTGCTCAGCCCCAGCCTGCCAGCAGCTCTCCCGCGACACCCAGGGCCAGCAGCGACCCCAGGAGCAGGCACAGCCCCCCAGGACCCCCAGCAGCCCCCCAGGACCCCCAGCAGCCCCCCAGGAGCCCCCCCAGTCCCACAGGAGCCCCAGCAGCCCCCCAGGAGCAGCCCCAGACCGTTGTTCCTGTCAGAGCGCTGCGGGTGGCTGTTCACCGGTTTGGGCTCCCCGTGCGTGGCCCAGCAGCCCCCCAGGAGCAGGCACAGCCCCCCAGGACCCCCAGCAGCCCCCCAGGAGCCCCAGCAGCCCCCCAGGACCCCCAGCAGCCCCCCAGGAGCAGCCCCAGACCGTTGTTCCTGTCGGAGCGCTGCGGGTGGCTGTTCACCGGTTTGGGCTCCCCGTGCGTGGCCCAGCGCGTGTGGGCGATGCCCAGGTGCACGTCAAACTCGATGTCCAGGTCCATGTCCTGCTGCTCTGCACAACAAAGGTTCATCCTGAGGGGCTGTCCGTGTGCCCCGGGAGCCTCAGCAGGACCCGGGGGATGCAGGACAGCAACGCTGGCAGGGCCAGCAAACCCCACAGGACACAAATCAGGATGGAAAAGGCCTTTGGGATCATCAAACACCAACCAACACCTCAGGGGGTTTGAGGGACACACACAGAAAACATTCCTTGCGTTCCTCGCTGTGCCAGAACCAAAAGCAGCCCCTAAGGGAGAAGCCCAGCCTGGGCTGCTCCTTGCCCTCCTGTCACCTGCACACCCCCATGGTTATTCAGGCACCCCTAACCCCTGTCCCTCCAAAGCTACCATGAGCATCAATGTTTCTTTGGGAAAAATTATTTCTTTGGGAAAAAATATTTCTTGGGGAAAAATTATTTCTTGGGGAAAAGTACTCCTCTTACTCCACGAGTGTTTCCACAATCTCTTTTAAACTGTGTATCCTGATGTTTTCTTTCATGCCTTCTTTTCAAATCTCCCTTGAGGAATGCTCTGTCCATCCCCTGTTTCTGTACCACACACCCCACCTCATCTGGGCTTTCTGGCTCCTGGTTTACACTGAGATTACACTGATTTTACACAGAGATTACACTGATTTTACACAGAGATTACACTGAGATTACACTGAGTTTACACTGACTCACCTCCGCCCTGGGACACTCAGCACTCTGTGCCCCAGGTGAACACAAGAATGGGTTAAAAAGACTCCAATTTCACCAACACAGCAGCTTCTGAATGTGAAGCTGAGAAGAAAAGATCTCCCCACCCTCAGACAGCCTCTATTCGCCTCTCCCAACACCTTCGTGCATCTCTGCACTGAGCTCAGATTTAATGAATTAAGGTTTAAATAAAGGGCAGAAAGAGATTCCTACAGGGAACAGGGGGAGGTTGCTACAGGTTTCTCCTTCTGCCCAAGCTCTAGGTGTGGATAATTATCTCCTGCTAATTCCTCTATCCCCAGCTCAAGGAGCTTTTTGGTTGCTCATTTTGGAGCTTTTCCTGTTTCCCACAATGGATTTCAGGTCTGTTTTGCTTTAGTAGGATGCAAATCATTTATCTTGGAAAAACCAGGATTTCTCTGTGACTTCACACCAATAGCCAGAGGATCACCAGGCTCTTCACAGCTCAACCCTGAGCATTGACACCTCCGGAAATTCGTGTTTGTGGCTAAAACAGGGGATATTCAAACCAAAAACGAGGGAAAGGAGGAAAGGGAGACACTTACTGTGAACCTCTTCATCCAGAGCCTTCACCTTCCCCGTCTGCTTGATAATGTGGATTTTGCCAGCATTGGCCTCCCAGTCTTTGTCATTTCCTCCATCCAGTCCCACACCTGAACCCCCCCGTGGGACATGGAGAAAGAGTTAGCACAGTATTAATAATAATAATGTCATATGATTACTGTAATAGTGTCACAGTATTACTAATACTGCAATAACTTCTGGACATGGAGAAAGAGTGCAGAGGTTTTTGTATTTTCAGGATTTTCAGTATTTTCTGTCAAAAAATTCTGCCCTTTTTGATTCCTGCTGAGCCCTTTCTCCAAGAGCTGGCCTGCCACATAAAGGCAAGAAACCCTTTAGATTAGAACTAAGATTAGATTAGAACTAAGCTTTCGCTTTGCATCATGTCGGTATTTTTAAAACCATTGGGAAACAAAAGAAAAAAAAAAAAAAAAAAAACAACCCAAAAAAACCCCAAACAGACAAAAAAAAAAAAAAAAAGCCCAAACACAAACACCAAGAATGCTTACAGAAATCTGTATATTGAAGTTAATCCGAATCTCTGACCACGGGCACATCCAGTTTGTGTCCCAGCTTTCCTCAGCAGCAGAGGGTGGCAGAAAGCACTCCCAGCACCCCAGGAAAAGCCCCCAGAGCCCCCAGGAGCCCCAGCAGAGCCCAGGGGTACCTGCAGAGTCGTAGCCCCGGTACTCCAGGCGCTGCAGCCCCTTGATGAGCGTCTCCAGGATCTCCCTCCTGGTCCGGGGCACATGGTAGTTCAGGTAAGCAAAGATGCCTGGGGGGGAGAGAGAGGAGGGTCAGTGCCACCAGAACCCGGCTCAGGTGGGCACCAGTGCCACCCCATGGGCACCAGTGCCACCCTATGGGCACCAGTGCCACCCCATGGGCTCTGTGTGGGCACCAGTGCCACCCCATGGGCACCAGTCCCACCCCATGGGCACCAGTGCCACCCCTGGCACACCTCTAAACTGGGAAAGGAGCACTGGGACAGCTCTGAACTGGGAAAGGAGCACTGGGACACCTCTGGAACTGGGAAAGGAGCACTGGGACAGCTCTGGAACTGGGAAAGGAGCACTGGGACAGCTCTGGAACTGGGAAACAGGCACTGGGACAGCTCTGGAACTGGGAAAGGAGCACTGGGACACCTCTGAACTGGGAAAGGAGCACTGGGACACCTCTGGAACTGGGAAAGGAGCACTGGGACAGCTCTGGAACTGGGAAACAGGCACTGGGACAGCTCTGGAACTGGGAAAGGAGCACTGGGACAGCTCTGAACTGGGAAACAGGCACTGGGACAGCTCTGGAACTGGGAAAGGAGCACTGGGACACCTCTGGAACTGGGAAAGGAGCACACAGGACTTTGCATGTGTGGACTGGAAAGAGCAGCCCAAAGCATGTCAGCTCATCAGGCAGCTCTTGAACCACACTGAGATGCACAGAAATAAGTTCTCTCCAGTGAAATCCCTTGAACAATATCATTTAGAATGTAAAGCATTTCCTTTCTTGCTGGTTTGCCTTAAACACCTCAGCTGGGGAACAACCACAACAGGCATTCAGCTGTTCTGACACTCAGCTCTCTCACTGATTTTTAACACTCAGGTACAAATCCTATGTAAAGAATTCCCTATAAAGAGTAGGTCATTTTAACAGAATAACATTCCCAACAAATGGGCATTATTGATTTCTACAGCTGACAGCCACAATACTACTTCTGAGAACTTTATCTTCCTCATGAACTTTTTTGGAGCTCAGGTTCCTTAATTTCACATTCCCAGGCAAACGAAATGCCTTTACCCCTCGCAGGTAAATGACTGAGATACTTGAAGGAATTGCTTCTTGCAATCCTTTCCCTACAAAAGCAGAAAAGCCCTCAGGCTGGCTTTACTCCCAAATTCCTTTTCCTATTACTGTCTGCTCATTTCCATAGACCTTGTTATCAGTACATCCACCAGGCAACTCCAAGGGATCCTTCATCCCAAAACTGCTGCTCAGCCCTGCTGGAGGACCTCCTGGAGTCCCAAAATGTCCCTTTTTCTGCCCTTTTTCTGCTACTCCTGACCCAAATTCTGCTGTCCCACACAATTCTACCATCCCTGACCCCAACTCTACCACCCCAGACCCAGACCTGAACTCTGCCATCCCCTTTG
Source organism: Melospiza georgiana (assembly GCF_028018845.1). NCBI lineage: Eukaryota > Metazoa > Chordata > Aves > Passeriformes > Passerellidae > Melospiza > Melospiza georgiana. Next base: position 4,098,895 of record NC_080460.1, read on the forward strand.
CTCATTAAATCCAGCCATGGCAGATGACAGGTTTACTGATTTACAGAACTGCCCTGGAAAAACCAGTTTCCTGAAGCGTCTCACAGATGCCATTGAACTCTCAGAGCAAAGCACACCCGGCTCACACCTGGCCAGGTGCTCACACTGCAGGTGTGTGACACACAGCCAAGGACAAAGCCAGCTTTTCTCTGTTAGAAACAAACCCCAGCACAGCCAAACAGTGCCCACAGCAGGCACCAAGACACTTGGAGGCTCCTTCCCTTCACCTGTCCAGCAGCACCAGCCCATCAGATTTTTAAGGTCACAAACATGAAGATGAGGCTGAAAACACTGCACTGACAACTCCAGTCTGGGGGCTGGAATCCCTTCAGTGTCACAGACTGAGAAATCTGAGAATTCAGGTAACAACAGCACCATTGTCACATTTATCTCTTTTAAAACCCATCTTTAACCTTTCTGTGTGAATGGGATAAAACTCTGAAGGCAGGATAAAGCCAGGTTTGTCCATCCCCAGCCACAATTCCATGACAGAAATGTTGTGTCTGAGCCCTGCAGCTGCCTGGGAAATCAGGGTCCAGGATACAACCCAGAGCAACCCTCAGAGACAATAATCCCCGGTGCTTTTCTCACTCTTCCCATAAAATGTGTCAATATCCAGGAAGAACTTCACTTGTATCCAAAAGTGGGGAAACGCCTCAAATCCCGAGCACACCTGGGGAACTGCCCGGCGATTCACGGCAGAAAAGACAAAGAGCAGAATGTAAATATTGCACATTTCAAAGGCCAAACCCCAAATACAGCAAGCACGAGGCACCAAAACCACCCCTATTCTTGCAGCAGACTATTTATAATAATAATTATTCTTTCTATTCTTAGCTTTGCTCCGCTTTGTACTTTCAAACACGAATTAACACGGTGTTAAATGTGAGCTGAGGTATGAGCCTCTGACTGATTCTCCACAGCTTGACAGCTTGAAGGCAACGCCGGTTCCATCCCACAAAAACAATGAGAGAAATGGCAACTTGCACATTAAGTGTAAAACGCACAGTCCCGCTGAGAGCATAATTTTGCACACAAAAATGCAGGGAAGGGAAAAAAGAAAAAAGAAGGTAGAGTGGAAAGAAAATAGGGAAATTCCAAGAGAGTGCTGTTGCATAAATTTCCATGGAAAACCAGGAAGGGATAGGAGAAGGATAAATGACATTCCTGTGCGTGAGGGATGGGCAGGGTGGCTGCACTGCCATGGGCAGCGGAGTGGAAGGAGCGGAGAACCAGAACCAGGACCAGCACCAGGACCAGGACCAGACCGGCCCCGGCTCGGGCCGAGCTCGGGCACGGTCCGGCACAGCCGGGCCAGGCCGGACCCCTCCGTGCCACACCGGGCCAGCCCGGACCGGCCTGCGGAGCGCAAATTACCGGAGCAGCAACGCCTAAAACCACCCCCGGCACCGGGTGGGAGCGGCGCCCCCGAGAGCAGCGGAGCCGCGGCTGGAGCGGCCCCGGAGCGCCCCTTCCCCGGGCCGGCCCTGCCCGCCGGAATCCTCCCGGCGTCCCCGGGCACAGCGGCCCTTTGTCCCCACGCTCCGCCGGCAATCGGCCCTTTAAACCCCCGGCACGGAGCGAGCCGCCCGCCGCACTCGGGCTAACGGGGCCGGGCCGCGCTCCCCTCAGCCGGGCCGGCCGTGCCCGCGTCCCCGCCCGGCCGCGGCCTCAGCACGCCCGCCCCGGCGGCTCCTCCCGCCGTGCCGGGGCCGGGCCGGGCCCCGCGGCGCCCCCGGGCCGGTGCTCACCGCACATGGTGCGTCCCGGTCCGCAGCCGCGCTGTCTGTGCCGCCGGGGCCGCGCCCCTCGCGCCAGGCCCGGCGCAGGCCCCGGCCCGCCCCGCCCCGGCCGCGCCCGCCATTGGCCGCGCCGCCCGCCCGCCCCGGGACGTGGCAGCCGCTGCCGGGGCCGCGTCCGCCGCGGGGGCCGGGAGGGGCCGGGGCTGGGAACAGCGCCGGCACACGGGGATGGGCCCGCTGCCCGAGAGACACGGTGATCCCCAGCCCCCTGAGCGGGGGGAGAGCGTTCCCCGAGCCTTGCCGGTATTTCCCAGCCCCACACCGGGGATGCCCGTTCCCAATCCATTCCCGGTATTTCCCAGCCCCACACCGGGGATGCTCGTTCCCAGAACCCTTCCCGCTAATTCCCAGCCCCACACCGGGGTACCCCCTTTTCCCAGACCCTTCCCGGTGTTTCCCAGCCCCGGACAGCGGACGGGAACCGTTCCCCCCGGTAATTCCCACTGGCGCCGGGCAGGAGCGGCACCCACGTGTCTGGAGATCACGGGATGCCAACCGAGGCTGCCGCAGGGAAGGAGCGGCCCCGCAGGCTCCCCGAGCCCGTCACACGGGCGGCATCCTTCCTTCCTTCCTTCCTTCCTTCCTTCGCCAGCCCTGCACTACAACAGCTCCCATTCACAGGCCACAGAAAGAAACCATTAAGACGAATCTGCAAAGCAAACTGGGACAGGCGTAGCTGACCAAGGCGTGACATCCGTGCAGATGGAGACATCAGTGGTGCTGTCTGTCTGTCTGCAGCCACCCCCACCAAACCCTGCTTGGAAACTTATTAAGAGCCTAAGGTTACAAAAGAGAGCAATGCCTTAAGAGAAATGCCATTCATTCTGCTTTATATTACACTAGAGTTTCAATAAAGAACTATTTCCTTCAAAAGCACAGAAAACAACCCACACCATCAGGACACAGAAAATAACTGTATTTTGAGCTTGCTGCCAGAACCTGGCTGGGCACAGAGCAGAGGAGAAGGTATCAGGAACATGAGAAGCCTGGAGCTTCCAGCCAGGATACCTTCCCTGCCCTGCAGCAGGGAATTCTGCCATCAATACCCCCGAGCAGTTCACCAGACACTCAAAGAAAGCATGGTCATTTCACACCGATTGCCAGAGTCAAACAACTGCGGGTGATTACTGAAAGCTGAGGAAATATTTAGCTTATTTAGCTACAATATTTATTTTCAAATTTCTCCCAAGCAATAGGTAGTTTACAGTTACCACATGCTGATGTGGTGCTCTAGAGGGGATTCTCCAGCAGCTGAACTGATCCTGTTTAGGGATTTATCAGTGGAATAATTACCCTGGGAAAGGGAGGAAAGAGGGGAGCACACCAGAGGCTCTCAAGGCAATCCTAAGCCAAACGAGGAGCACAACCTCAGCTCCGTGGTGGCAGCACAGAGGAGGAACAGAATTCCTGGTCACACAGGCAGGCACCAGGAACAAACCATTCCCCCACACACAGAGTAAACAGAGCTCCTTGCACAGCCCCACTGATGTGTTCCAACGTCAGAACAGCAAACACTGCTCTGCCGTGTGTGCAGGACTGCAGGAGCCTGCTCTGCCACGTCCAGGGCAAACAGGATGTGGCAGAGCAGCACAGACACGGGCCCTCCTTCCCCCGTGCTGGGGAATCAGCTGCTGCACGCTGGCTGAACGATTTTACTGCTAAACGAGCTCATTAGTCTTCCTGCGTAAGCTGATAAGGATCATTCTTCTCTAACATTTGCTTTAGAAGGGATGATTTTTATAACAAACCTGTTTTGTTTCTGTTGCTATGGTTTGCACAGTGGTAGTGAGCAAGGAGGTAACTTCACAAAGCCACGGCAGTGTTACAGCCCCCAAAATGAACAGCTGAGATTACAGGTTATCTTTCAGACAAAAAAGTTTGATAGGAATCAGCAGCTTTTTAACAAGACTTGATAAAATGAACATTCCTGAAGCTCCCGTTTACAGAGTAAGGGCAGCCAGTCCTGTCAGTCCCACAAGTTGGGGGAATAAACATTTAATACTGCTATTGCACAAAAAAAAAGCCAAGGATCTTCTGCCTTCTCTTTCTTTCAGTACTGAAGTTTCTGTGTGAAAAAAACAAACAAGAAACACATCACTGTTTTCTGAGCCCACCATTTCTTTCTAAAGACAGCAGAAGAATCTTTTTGTGATCCAGGGCATTTAATAAATTAGTGGGTGAACTGCTTGAACTGATGGTGCACTCTCACAGTAGCTACAACTGTTTTTCTGACAAGGCAGATCTGGTTGTTCCTCAGCACAAAGATGCTTTACGTACAGCAGGAGGTAAATGTTTATTTGGCCACAGATGACGAAGCTCAAGTAGAATTTGCTTCTTTCTCCACGTCATCATCGTCGTCAACAACCTGAAATCAAACCCAGAAGTAGTTTAGATAAACAGGTTAAGCTCTCAGTCCTGCAGGATTTATTACATTAAATCCCTGCTGGGCCCGAGGAGAACAGCAGTTATTCCACACCACTGAACATCGGGCTCAGGAGGAAGGTAAGAAAAAGTGGCAATCCAAAATGCCAGGAGGAAATGAGCTTTAATTACAGGAGCTGGTCAAGCTACCACAAAGGCCACGAAACAATGGCTCCAGAGATCAGATATTTCATGAGAAATCCAAAGAATGTGAATTTCAGGGGACAAAGCTCCTTGCTTTTTATCACACCAAGTCACCAAAGCACAAAAGTGTCAGCAAGTGTGTCCAGCTCTGGGCTCTCCAGCTAGCTTGGAAAACCTGCATCCACACACCCCTGGTTTGCCCTAAAAGGAGCTCTTTGCCCCTGCTGGAAAGAGACAAAGAGCTCATTCTTCACTGAAAATAAAACCTCAGTGATGTCTCCCAACCCACCTGCTCAACGCCTTCCACCTCGGGGATGTAGAACTGCAGCATGTTCTGTATCCCGCTCTTGAGGGTGATGATGGAGCTGGGGCAGCTGGTGCAGGAGCCCTGCAGCTTCAGCTGCACAATGCCATCCTCAAAGCCCTTGTAAATGACATCCCCACCATCCTCCTGCACCGTGGGCCTGAGGGAACACAGCATTAAACCCAGAGCTGAAACAGGGATCCTGCCAGAACCCCTCAGGAAAGCAATATTTAATATTCACAGCAACTGTGGAGACAGAGGGGTTTAGTCACTATTTCTCTACAACCACCTGGTTCACATTTCCAACAACTCCCGCTGTGATGGACTATCTAACACAGAAACCTTTTCTGTAGGCATTGGGATTTTATAGAGTAGAGTGAACAGCCTGGGGCAGAGCTCAGCCTGGAGATTTCAGGGTAGAACAGCCTGGGGCAAAGCTCAGCCTGGAGATTTTAGGGTAAAAGAACACCCTGGGGCAGAGCTCAGCCTTGCCTGGGGATTTTAGGGTAGAACAGCCTGGAGCAGAGCTCAGCCTGGAGATTTCAGGGTAGAACACCCTGGGGCAGAGCTCAGCCTTGCCTGGGGATTTTAGGGTAGAGGAACACCTGGAGGCAGTGGCTGCCCCAGGTGCTGCCAATAAACACCTCAGGGTGTGTCCCCCCAGGGTGCAGCCCAGCTGTCACCTGTGATAAGAAGCCCTGCTTCCATAAGTAAATGTGCAGTTCTACACAATTTACGCAGGACAGAAAACAGCCCCAATTCTAAAAGGTTAATCCTGCTCAGGGTGAAGGAAGCGGCTCCTGATAAGCTCACCCCAGTGCCACGAGCATTTCTGCAGCCCTGCTCCCCCTCTGCCAGCCACAAATGCCCAGCATTGTAGCTCTGTCCCCATAGCAACATTTTTCCAGACCAAGTTAAAACCATCAAGTTACTCTAACAGAAGCTCTTTATACTGATTTCCAAAATAACTCTCTGAGAGCTACAGTCCTCGCAGAAAAATCTGTGAGCCTGACACATTTATAAACTCACCACAGCAAATTATCTCCATTCCAGAAAGCCAAAGATCATGATTTAAAATTCCATTTTTCTTACTTGAATTAACTTTTTGACACACTACAGGACCTTTCAGATGTACATTCCCCCCATCCTGCACCTTCTGACAGCTCCTCTGCATTTAGTTTTGATCTGCTGGACAACAAATGCTCTATGCGTAGCCTGATTGATGGATAATTTCTGAGAATACCCTGCTAGAAAGCTTCTGGTTTCAACACTTAGTGCAAATGTTTGGGAAAGATGTTCCAGCTTATTTCTACTTTTCTTGCTTTGTCAGGAAAATTTACCAGCACCGTGTGTCTGCTCTGAGATAAACAATTTTTTTAATTCTGTGATATCAGTTTATGCAGCTGCTAAAAAAAAAAAAAAAAGTAAAGTTTCTGGTTGCTGCAGTTTGTGAGCCAGGGAAGATGTCACCATCAGATATCACAGACACATAGACATCTTCCCTGCACCTCAAATGTCAAGTTGCTTTTGCTTTCAGTTTGCTTTGGAAGGCAATTAATGAGCACCAAAACACTCCTGAGACTTCATTAGTCAGCACCAACTTCTAAATTCAAGCTGTGGTAAAGCACCAATGAAATCACAGCAGAGTGCAAGGCCAAAATGCACTGAGGGCCAGGATTTTCCTTTGGAATATAAACTACCTGATTCTTGTATCCAGCAGCTCCTTAATCATCAGTACAACTTCATCATCTTCTTCTGAAGCAGCTTGGGAAAAGAAAAATGTGCAAGTCAGAACACTGAGAGAATTCCAGGCTGCAAATTCCTGCCTGCAGTCACCTTAACGGGTTTTAAATTTAAATTCTCCTGCTTGCTTTCCCGAGGGCAAAGTGGAGGCTCTCCTGGATGTCACAACAGCTGAACCCAAAGGCAGACTCAGCCTCCCCCTGAAGATTTGATTTACCTGTGTCTGTCCTGGGTGCCTCATCAGTAACTACAGGCAAGCCAGAGGCAAAGAAATCCATTATGGTTGCATAAATATCTGGTTTCAGTAAGTTCCAGTCCAGGTCTTCACTCTCCTGTGAGGATCAGAAAAAGAATGAAGAAGAGAACGTGCCTGCTGCTGCATTCCCAGAGACTGTCACACTAAAAATGCCACCATGGACTCTCCCAGCTGATGCACACACTGGGTTTATGTTCTCTCACGTCCAGCTTTGCCACAGACGTTTAGTCAGGCTCAGACTGTGACAGCCAAAGAAGGCTCTCCTTGTCTGCAAGCCAAGCAAGTGCTTTTAAAGCATTAGCTAAAAAGGTGTGAAAGCCTCCAAAATACGTTATTATTTGACAGATATTTTTATCAACTCTTTGAAAGATTGTTAACTAACCGATTTATCATTCCCTGAACTTATTTTGTTTTATATTAAAGGCACTCATGGACACTCCTCTGGAGCTCCACTGTGCCTGTCTGGATCTGCTCTGTGGCCATTCCACACAGCTCATCTCAGCTGAATCCCTGCTCTGCTTACCTTGGTGATTGTGATGAAGTCTGGCCCAAAGAAAACACTTTTCACTCCTTCAATCCTGAATAACTGTCTGTTAAGGACACAAGGGGGGGAAAAATGGGCAAAAATGTTTTTCCCAGATTTACAAGCTGAGCTTTAATTTTAACAATTAACAATACGGTTACCCAACAATTTCATCTACAGAAAAAAAAAAATAAACTCTGGTGAACTTGGAGTAAATACAGTGTAAGGCTAAAAAAGTGGTTTTTGTAATTATAGGGGAAGAAAATATATTCTCTTGGAAGAGTGGAAAACATCAAAAATGCAATGAATGAAAGAATCAGAAATCCTACCACAAAAGTATGTGTAATGGAAAACGATAAAAGTGATTTCACAATACCCACTTGAAAGAATTTCTACACATGGAACAGGTGTACGTGCACTGAGCATTGGCATCACTAAATCAAGTGGATTTTGACAAAACTTAAACCATGGAATGACAGAAGTGCACCAAACCATCTGAAATAATTAAATATTTCTCTTCCCTCCCTCCCTCTCCTCCAGGGAGCTTCTGTTTATTCTTTGGAAATTTTTATTCCGAACCTATTTAAAAGGGAATAATAATACCTTGCTAAAGGTGAGCAATAAGCTGCAGCTGGTGTGGAAAACTCCATAGTCCTGGACCCCAGCACTTCCCTTCCTGGAATAAACTTCAAGCTGTTTGGATTTGGTGTGTCCTGGGTTTGAATAAACATGCCTCTCACTGCAAAGACAAAAACAAATAAGAAAAGTAACATAATGAAACCTAAGGAGCTTAAATGGAAGTCAAGTCCTGATTACTCAGCAAGCCCAGGGTGATCCCAGCCCATGGGAACACTGCTGAACACGGGCACATCATCTCACAGGAGACAGCAGGATAAAAGGAACCTTGGCTTAGCCTCTTTTGCTAACATTTATTTACTAAAAAGCAAACTTTCAGCATTACCATGGGACATCAAGCTATACAATGTGCTCATCTGTTCATTTTTAACCGGTATTTACCTGCACGATGCCATATTGCAGATGGAAGAGATGGTTTCTTCTGCAGGAGTTGGTGGAAAGGCTGGCGAGTTGTCAGATTATGACCTTTTAACAGCATGTGACAGAACCTAGAGAAAAATAACTTTAGTAACAGTTTCCAAATTCTACATTTCCACTGTCCCAAAGGAGCTCTGTCTCATGAAATGAACATCCCTACTGTGAGTGCAGGACACAGGAATAGAGAAAAGGTCTAAATCGCGTTATTTGCTTACTTTTGTGGGCTTGGGAGCAGGCAGAAACCACAACAGGATGTGTAAGGAAGGTGCTCTGGAAGCTCCTTTTAGCTAATGATGATTATATCCCATTTTATAGCGCCCAGGGTCCTCCAAATCCCCCCTCACTGCTTGATCTTGAGCCAGCTGTGGGGGAGGAATTTCCTCCTATTTCACAACCCTGAACATACAGGAGCGGGAAGGGTGTAACAGCTCCTCATTGCCTGATCCTGTGCACACGTGGGGCGCAGAATTATCGCTCATTGCAGTACCCTGAGCACTTGTGAGGGGAATTACATCCGGCTGCAGTGTCCTGAGTGTGAGGGGAATTACCCCTCGGTGCAGGATCCTGAGCCAGATGTGAGGGGAATTACCCCTCGGAGCAGGATCCTGAACGGGTGTGAGGGGAATTACCCCTCAGAGTAGGATCCTGAGCCAGATGTGAGGGGAATTACCCCTCAGAGTAGGATCCTGAGCCAGATGTGAGGGGAATTACCCCTCGGTGCAGGATCCTGAGCCAGATGTGAGGGGAATTACCCCTCAGAGTAGGATCCTGAGTCGGGTGTGTGTGCGATTACCCCTCGGTGCAGGATGTGAGTGTGGAATTACCCCTCAGAGCAGGATCCTGAGCGGGTGAGAGGGGAATTATCCTACGGCACAGGGTGTGTGTGGGAAATTACCCCTCGGAGCAGGATGTGAGTGTGGAATTACCCCTCAGTGCAGGATCCCGGGCGGGTGCGAGGGGAATTTCCCCTCACGGTTCTCCCCGGGTGTACAGGCTGAGCACCCAAGAGCTGCAGAACTACCAGCTCGCGGCTGGGAAAGGCTGAGAACGAAAAACAGCCTCCCGCTGCCTGCCAGGAAGAAGCGTCACTCCCGTCCGCGGTGGAGAAAGGAAGGGGAAGAGCAAGGAGCACCCGGGGCGGCCCTGGAGGTCGCAGTGCCGCTAACTGCGACGCGGCCCCTTTTCAGTCGCGTGGGGAAGGGGCGAGAGGGGTCCCCTCCGGGAATAAACCGAGCTCCCTCCGAGAAAAAGCCGCGCCTGGGCAGCGGCAGCCGCGGGCCCCGCGGTCACCTACCGCCCGCCCAGCCCCGCCGCCGCGCAGAGCCGCCGCGCCGCCGCCATCTTGGCGCTCCCCGCGGCCGCGCGGGCACCGCGGCGCCCCCTGGCGGCTGCGCCTGAGGGGGACAGCGGCCATGGCGGCGGCGAGCGTGAGGGAACGGGCGCCGAGCGGGGCTGCCGGGACCACCGAGCGCCGCTCCCGGCACGGCCGGGGCTGCCACGGACGCTGTGCCCGAATGCCTCACACACACAGGGCTCTTAAATCCCCCCAGGCGGGGCATGGCGACTGCAGCACTGCGCGGGGCAGCCTGTGCCAGCGTGGGCAGCCCTTTCCAGGAAGGAATTTTCCTGATTTCCAGGAAGGGATTTTGCCAGTTTCCAGAAAGAAAAATTTTAACACAAATTTCCCCGATTTCCAGGAAGGAATTTTCCCAGTTTCCAGCCTGAGCCTCTCTGGCCCAGCCTGAGCCCGTTCCCTCTCCTGTCCCCTCCTGCCAGGAACTGTGCAGAGCCAGAACACAGCACAAAATCTCTCTCGATGGACATTTACATCAAGAGAGAAATTAAATTAACAAGTGCAGCAAAGCCCAATTAATATTTTGCACTTAAGAGAGTCTTGGCAGCTGAATGATACCGAAAAACACGTTTAACCAGCACACTGTGAGGGCTCAGGGCTCTGTCCTGCCCTGCAGTTCTCTCTGGAATATAAACTGAAATATCCTCTGCTTAAAGCAGCAAGATCAGCTTGACTTCACAGCTGCCAGATTAAACATCCAAACCCAGTTCAGCACTTAGGTAGGAAGAACTCATTAAAACCCAGATTCCCTGTGTCCAGCAGAAATATTTTCCACGGGGAGGGGAGAAGGAAGGCACAATGGAGACGGTGCTTGTCATCAGATATAGTTTTAATAAAATGTACATAAGTTTACAAGTGGAACATTTCTTCATGATTACCAGGAACAGACGATCCCAACCGGAGTGCAAAATTTGAGCCCGGGGATCTGCCAGGCATGGGGGGAACAGAGGGGACTGGGGGACACGAATGTCTCACTGTGGGGACCACGGACACCCCCAGCTCCTCCTGGACACAAAGGAGTTTTCCCAAAGCCAGACTCGGTGTTTGGGATGCTCCACCAGCTGCATCCCACACCAGAGCGAGCCCCCTGCCCTCCCAGCCCGTCCCTTTGGAGGCGAGGGATCAGGAACGCTGATCAGCCTCATCCCTCTGACTGCACAGGGGGATTTCTGGGTGTGTGTGAGGGGATTCACCCACCCACAGCAGAAACTACAGCCTGGGGGTTATTTCTGATCAGGTTTCAGGAATGTGTTTCAGAACTGGAGCAGGGTTTCAGTGTCATGATACTACTGTAAAAGTGCTTTGGGGTCTGTCAGTGTGCTCCAAGGCATTGATTTAACACTGTGAGGAAACAAAAACCCACAAAAATTCAACTCCCCAAAACAAGAGTCTTTGGTGGAAGCTGAGTTAAAGTAACCGATTAGCACTTTGGAGTGATTGAGTTCAGCAATCAAGGAGATCTCACCCGGTTTTGCTGCTGTGTGCTGTGTCACACGGGGTGACAGCAGCAGAGGCGACACAGGGACAGCCCCCAAAGTCCTGCAGCAGTCAGGGCAGTGAGCACAGAGCCAGCTGCTCGCTTTACTCATGCAGAAACTCTGATTAATCACTTTGAACAGAGACTTTAGTGCATTCTGTGGGTGAGAACCAGGAGCCAGTCCCTCTCCCAGCAGGAATCCGGGATTGTCACAGGGGTGTGATAACCAGAGGACCCAGGGCAGTGAACACCTTTTACTACAGTGTTACATACAGAAACCAGTGGTTCTTTTCATAAAACTGATTCAAAACACCCCATTGAGTCTGTATAAGTCTCACTTCATTAAGATCACTGATTGTGTGGCAAATAATTAGCATGATTCTTCCACATTCATTAAAACAGTGAGCTTCAGATGCTATGGAAATTAAATTTCCACTTACAACTGATCACGCTGAGGCTGCAGCAGTGGTAGTGCAGGATTAGGAGGAACACAGGCTGGAAATGAGAACGGTATTAGAGTAACAGGCATTGAAACTGAGTTTTCTGGCCATAACCAGAAGCCCCGTTACCTTATGAGTCACATGCAGAGATACAAACGAGCTGCCTGCACCCCCAGAAGATACTTCAAACCGTTTAAGCCCTGGATGTGCCTGGCAGGATGGTGAGCTCTGGGGCACAGCTACAACCTGCTCTTCGTGTAAAGTGCCTGCAGGAGCGAGGAGCTGCCAAAATGCCAGCTGGAAATGGAGCCTGCCCTGGCCCAGCAGGGCTGGAGAGGAGCCCGCACAGCCCAGGGCACCTTCCCTTTCCCAGCATGAAGGGACAGGCTGAGGCTCCCCAGCATCAGCTCGTGGCGCTGACAGAAGCCACACTGAATTATTCAGAGGCAATTTTTCAAGTAAAAATGAAGAGAAGGAAGGAGAAGCTCCAGCGAGCAGAGGTAACGCCTTGAACCCCCGTGGCTCCCACAGGAGCAAAGCATCTCCCACAGCACCAAGGCCTGGCCTCCCTTCAGCAGCTTCTGAGCACATCCCAGAGCTCAAGGGCAGCTCCTGGCTCAGTGTGCCCGTGACCCTCACACTCACTGCCCTTGAATTCACAGTTTGCTGTCACAGTCATTCTCTGTGTCTCTCACTGATTCCAGCAATAACCGACCTGGGGGAACGCATAATTAAAACTAAAACCACCTTTCGGGTGTATATTTAAACAGAAAACTAAACAACAAAACAGAGTAAAAGCGTCAGCTTTGCTGAAGAAACATGTCAAGGGAAACCCAGAAAGTTCTCTACAGTACTTCTGTTTTCAGGAGGTGGGGATGGAGGGCAGAGAGCCCCACAACCACCACTATGCACCAACACCTAGACAGTCATCCAGTCCTTTGACAGCTGATTTGGTCTGACAGAAGTGGCAATGTGTGTCACAGTGAGAGTTACCATCTAAGGAAATACTGTGTCTTGTGGAAGGGTATAAAAAGAGTTTGCCTTTCCTAACAAATGCCTCAGTTTCTATGCCAGGCTGAGTCCATGCCTCAGTCACCACAGCCCTGCTCTTGGGAACAGGATAGAAAACATCACTTCAGAAGGAGGGCAAATGGATTTTGTTGAGGTTCATCCTTAACCAACAGGAAAGCAATAGGCAGAAGTGACTTTGAGCAGAGCTCTCTGCCAGTATAAACCAGTCTAAGGGGGCTGTGGCCTCTGCTGAGTCACACCACATGAGGTACATACATCAGGACAGTTATGGAGCTGTTTACATCACAAATGTCCCATAAGGTCTACTTTTAATACTGTAAATACACATTTCTCCTTCACCATAAGCAGATTTCCAGGTCCTACACTTTGGTATAGACCAGACAGGAAATACAAGTGTAAAAGTGAAAGCTCTGCCTGATTGTTTGCACGACCCTTTGATTTTCCAGCAACAGAAACAGCCTGATTGCTTCACTGGCTTCAGGACACCTTCCATGGCAGCAGCAGTGCCTGGTGCTCCCATCCTGGGGTAGCAAAGCTGTGCCCTGCCCTGGCTCTGCTCCACCTGCACTGCCCAAACTGGCACCAGACACCCCAGCATGGCTCTGTGGGCACAGAGCCCACCTGCACAGCCACAGCTGGGCACCAGGAATGTCTCTGAGAGCAAAAGTCACAAAAACCCTTTCACCTATGAAATCATGTCCTTTCCAGAGCATTAGCAAGTCCTGCTTAACTCGCTCTGTAATTAATAAACCTTTTAATTCATCTTGTAGTGCATTTCTCCACCCAGGACCAGAAAATATGGAATACTGCTGGTTTGAGAAAAGCATCTAAAAAAAAAGAAATAAATGGAGGGAAGACAGTGAGAGGAGGAAGCTGAGAAGCAACTGGAAAGGATACGAGGATCCTGAGAGCCAGGCATTCGGACAAACATAACTTAAATGCTTCAGCTATATATCACTGCAAATAGAGTTCTGACCAAAAATAATAATTACTTTATATATATATATATTGCTATGTCATTCAGTCCAGCTAAGAGGTGTGAGGCCCCGACGAGGCGCTCCTGCAGGCAGCACAGCCCCCAGCACGTCAAGGCTTCTGCTTGGCTGCTCTGGAAGGGAAGGGCGCCGAGGCAAAGGGATCAGTGCCGGGCAGCTCCGTAGTCCTGGCAGACAGAGGGACCAGGGGCACAGAGCCCGCTATGGCCTGCCTGTTGGTCTGAGACACCACCTTGTAGGCAGCTATGGGCTGCGCCTCCAGCCCCGGCCCGTCCTCGGGGCAGTAGTGCCGGGAGTACTTGGACAGGGACTGCGGACGGAAGGGCTTGCTGGCCACGGGGCCCAGGGCGTCGCCCTGCTCCGGCAGCGCTGCCTTGGCCGGGCTGCCCTCCTGGGCCTCCCCGGCTCGGACGGGGCAGGGCTGCACGCTGCCCGGCTGAGCAAAGCCAGCAGCAGCCTGTGGAGCTCTCAGCAAGCCCACGGGGCCGTGCGCTGCCGGGTCCAGGCCCGGGAACACGGGCTGAGCTCGGCCGTCGCCCCCGGGGCTCAGGAAAAGGGGCGCTGAGAACGGCTCCTTGTGGGCAGCCAGCTCTTCCATGCTCTTCTTCTTGGTGAAAGGGGCCCTCAGAAACACGTCTGCCTCCTCCGGGTGCCGCAGAGCTGCGTTGCCCTTGCAGATGAAAGGAGCTTTGGTAAAGACATCCACCTCATCGGGGACCTTCCTGGAGCTGCGGAAGGGAGCCGTGGCAAACACGTCGGGTTCGTTGAAAACCTCCCCGCTGTGCGACTGGAAGGCCGGGAACAGCGGCTCCCCTGCCCTGGCCTGGGGCTGGGCATCCTCTTTGGAGGCCTCGTGCCTGGGCACGGGCTGCAGGAACCCTGGGCATGGCTTGCCCGTCTCCTCCTCCTCCTCCGAGTCCATCAGTAAAGGCCTGGAGCCGCTGCAGTCCAGGATGTCTCCCTCGTGGTCTGTCCCCTCTCCCTCGCTGCTGTAGAAGGAGCTGTTGCTTGAAGGACCATCTCTGGCCAGGAACTCTGGCTCTGAGTTGTGCTGTTTCACCTGCAGCATCTCGGGCCGGCCCTTGTACAAGGTGAGTCCGTCAGCGCCAGGATCTCCTTTGCAGAGCTCTGGGAACCGGCCTGGATCCCTCTGCACACCTACAAACACAAGAGAAGGGAGTTTCTGAGCCAGCTCAGCAGTCACAGCAAGGCACACTGCACAGGAATGTCACGCTGCTCAGATGGAAACCACCACCATGCATGGAGAATGGGCAGGAGAGGGAGGGCAAATCAATGAAAACACAATGCCAGGGAAGCGTTGGCAACACGGGTACCACTGCTGAGAGGATGGGAGATGTCTGACACACGCATGGGCACACACAGCACCCTCAGCACCGTCCCACCGGGTTCCTCTCCCTCCCACCCCTGACACCACCACCAGCACAGAGAGTTTCCCTTCCCAACGCTGCTGCCCGAGGGAAGCTCCAGCAGACAGACAGGTTCTGTCCTTCCATCCTGCACTGCTGCTCTCCAAGCACACCTACTGCTTGGCCTGGCCTCTCTTCCTGTGGGGCAGCCCACAGATATGTGGAATTGCTTGTGGGGATGCCCCAAAACCTGCTAAAATAACAGGCCCATTTCAAAGACTGAAGGTCAGCTTACAGCTTTCAGTGAATCCTAAGTAGCAGCTGTTTTAGTAGCAGCTATTCCTTTTAACCACTGCCAGACAAATGGTTTTTAACCACTCCATAGCCTGACTTCAGCTCAAGGCTCAGAGCTCCAAAGACCTGGCTGGTTTCTGCATTGGCACAACCAGGCAGTGCAGGGAGAGGCTGTCCTGCCCTTCTCCAGCTCCAGGAGCCACCAGGAGGCCGGGTTTGCCTTAGGACTCACACAGACAAAACAGAAGATCTCTTACCTTCACAGAACTACTGGCAGCTTAGAAGTGTCATTGGACTCGTTAGCAAGAGCATAGGAGAAAATCACAAGAAAACCAAAACAGCAGGAATTGCAGGAAGAACAAGGAGGCTGGGTGGTACCCAGGGTCAGCAAGGCACCAACCAACACACCCTGCAGGGCCAGAACCTCACCCAGGGAAAACTGCCCGGTTAATTGTTCATATTTACACACCCATGACAGCCCTGGGGCACCAGAGACACAGAACATCCCCTCGTCCATCACTGCTCACAAGGAAAGACACAGACCCATTCGTGAGGCATCAGAACCAGCATTTATTGGGAATCTTCACCTGGGTACAGCACACGGCTAACAAAGCACAGGTATGAGCACACTGGAGCAGTCACTCCCCAAAATCCCCTCTCTGTCTCCTGCAGCCCTGCTCTCCACACTGGTTTTCCCTCAGGGGCCGCTCTGGGATGCCAGGAGCAGCACAGCTGCCAGCTGGCTGTGCCACCCTGGCCAGGGGACACTGGGACATTCTGAGCCACAGCTGAGCCACAGCAGGACCAGCTGTGCCTGGCCCAGGGGAAAAGGCATTCAGGCACTCAGCATGGAGAGCAGGGCCACCAAGGGCCCGCCCTGCACCACAACAGCACAGCTGCCTGCAATCTTCTGTCTAACTCGTGCCCAACAAGCCATTTGGGACAGGGCAAGAGAGGGAGGACAGCATCTAAACCCATCTGCTGAGCAGCACACAGCTCTCAATGTGGGGACACTGCACAAGAAGCAGAATGCCTCATTTTGGGAAAAACTCCTTTTTCTGATCTTCTCTCTGCCCATCGATGTGAAAAGGGCACCAAATGCTCAGCAGCAGTTGTCTCCTGCACAATACCAGTAATATTTGATTCCAGGGTCAGCTATACACACTAGGGAAGATTCCAAACTACACTCAGGCTCTTTTTCAAGAGGGAGAACCCTTAAAAAAACCCCTCTGATCACTCAGCACCCCAGGAACACACTGTGCAGGTATTCAGAGCTTTACCCCAGGTGACAGCCCTGGCACCTGCAGCTTCCCCAGCTTCCAAGGTAAACAGTGCCCTGAAGTGGCAGAGCACTGGAATAACCAAGAGGAAGACCAGAAAAGATTTACTCCCTGTTAGCAAGAGGCAGAGCAGTCACCACAATGGTGAGGACCTCACTTCTGGAGCAGAGCCCAAAAGAAAGGTCAGGGGAGACAGAGAAACTCCTGGAGTCTAGAGCTCCCCTTCCAGCAGGAAACTCTCCTGATTTCATCAAGCCAGGGTCAGGCAGGACTCAACACCCAGGAACAGGCAGCTAAAGACCAGCACAGTTACCAGTGAGCAGCATTACTAGTTTGGAACTTCACAGGGGTCAAAGGCTTATCACTCCTTCATTCCTGCACTGTGCAGGTTTTCCTTGTACTCCAATTCCTCTGTTCCAGTTTCTAGAAGCAATCCCATGAAACAAGAATCCAGAACTATCCTCACCCAGCACGGCCAGCAAGGAGGAACAGCACAGCCCCAGAGGTCAGGGACACCTGTGGCACTGCACAATCTGCAGGATTAAGTGTTTGCTCAAAGCCGCTCACAGAGAGACACCTGGAGGCAGATCCAGAGCCTTCAGCTCCAGAGGATGAGGAATTTAATGCTGCAGTTCTGGCACACCAACCCACACCTCACATCCCAGCAGGGATGAACTGTCTGAGCCCTGCAGGAGCAGCCTTATTCTGGGACGTGTCCCCAGAGCAGGGATGTCCCCAGAGCAAGCCCAGCCCCAGCACAGGGATGTCCCCAGCACAAGCCCAGCCAGCAGCCCCTCCTGGCTCCCCAGGGCCAGCACAGTGAGTGGATTTTTAAATGAGGTGGTTTTGCACAGCTTTTAGGCCAAAGAACACCATTATGGCTCCTTTACAAGAAGCTCCCTCTAAAAATGACTTTGCTCCACACAGACTGGCTCAAGCTGCCCTGGGCTGTGATGAGGAAGGCTGGAGGAAGATGAAGATCTCTCACAAAGCCAGGGTTCTCCCACCCACTGTCCCAGCAGGCTGCACAGCACCTGAAACCCTGGCCAAGGAGGTCCCAGAGGATCCTGACAGGACCTGGACAGTCCAGAGCCAGGGAGGTGCAGCTCCTGTTTTGGGACAGATGCTCCCAACACAGTGGGTGTGTCAGAAATGGGGAGGCTGACTGAAGTCATCTGGTCAAAGATGAACAGGAGGGCTCCAAGGGCAGGGGCCCTGCCCAGCCTGAGCCCCTCAGAGTAACCAACACCAACATTCCAACCATTCCTTGGAACCTCTGCCACCCAAAGCCAGAGCAGACCCTGGGGTGAAGGGGAATTGCTCCAGGTGCTGTGGCTGTGTCTGACCCTGACAGGAGATCACCAGAACAGTCACAGCAGCTCCAGCCCTCAGGGCAGAGCAGAACAGCCCTGCTGGGGTGGCCTGAACCCCTCCTGAGCCCTTCAGAGGGGCCAGGACACCTCCCCTGGCTCCAGCCAAGCTACAGCACTGATCCTGCCGCCCAGGGACCCCAAACGTGTCCCATGGGACACAGGGTGAGGCTCTCACACAGCCCCTCGGCTCTGAGCAGCACCAGCACCAACCCAGAGCCAGGGCACACTACAGTTTCTGGAGTTTAAAATGAATCCCCAGTCTCCACTCATCTCTCAATCCCATTCGCTCTGCAAGCACATGGTGAGTATTTTCTGATGGAGGAGGTCAAAGAAAAGTCTCTAAAATATCAGATTTCCACCCACACCCAGGAACAGCTACTTGAAAAAGCAATAAAATAAACATTCACATCTGCTTATTTAATAGCATTATTAACAACCCAGTGCATTTGTCATTTTTTCCAGAACCCTTGAACAAGCGCCATTAGATTTAAAATCTTAAACATTCTTTAAAAGTACTTTAATTCACAGAAATCTTTGTTTCTAATATACAGTAGACGGTTACTTTTTAAAATCCATTCTCTTTTCATATAATCTCAGTATCTGACTATACAATAACTTTCTATCTATAGCATCTTCGTGTTTTCCAGTCCAGCTCGCCTGTGCTTTAGGAATATAAAACAAAAAAATAATAAAGTTCTATCCACAATTTTACTAAGGTCATTTCCATAGTTCTCATGTAAAGCTTCTCTTGGAAAGTGCAGTATACACATGTAATGATACAACACACGTAAGCAATACTTTTATTAGTAAGTGTAGGTTTTAAAAGAAGAGTAATGTAGAGACACAACCGATGGGAGCTCTATGTACAGAATTTGTTAAACTAAGTGTGGGGCTGGGGAGGAGATGGAGAGAGGAGAGGAGGAGTCACAAACGTGGGGTTCTTCCCTTCCCAGCGAGATCAGCACAGACAGACATTCAGTCGCTCGCACTTTCGCACGGGGGAACTGCACCGCCACTAATACAGCTACAAACACAAACACGGGGAGCAGGAAGCCAGGGGAATTCCACTACAGAGGAAGAGTCCTTCTGCTCAGAGAGGGCTTTCAAACACGAGAGAGAAATTCCAGACTCGGTGGGAAGCCGAGGAGAACGAGCTGAGCGGATCCAGCTACGGACAAACCAAGCGAGGGGCGAGGAAAAGGGAGAACCCATCGAGTTGTAGCAGCACTGATTTCAAACCACCTGAACCCAGGGCATGCGTGGTCACAGAGACTGGGGTGGAGAGAGGCCCACAGGAATCTTTGTCTACTGAAACAATGGCTCCATACTGAACTGGGGTGCACTATAGCAGTTACAAGAGAAAATGGAGAACCCAGAACAGATACCAGATGCTCGACTAAAACCAGGATTAAAAATAGACAAACAGCCGGAGGACAATTTGTTTCATACACCATTTACAGTAGGTTGAGGGGAGTTTCTTTTTTTCCAGTCAAACACAGAAAAGAAGTCACAGAAAATACATCTGCTGCTGCCACAGCGCCCTTTTCACCCCAAAAAAGGTCAGTGAAACACTGGTCACAGCCATACTCACATGGATTTGGTTCAAAACCTTGTCACGCTTCACTTAGGGTCATTTCTGCAGCTTTAACAATCTGGTTTTTTTCTTTTTCCTTTTCTCTGTTTTCCCTCCCCCAGGAAGAGCAGTTAGTTCCCAGCAGGATTGTCAAACAGCAAACCAAGAGCTGGGGGCAGCTGGAAAACTCTTTATGTGCACCATCACCAGAGTATGGCCGGGAGGAACCTGGGGCTTCCCCCTGCTCTGAAGCAATTCAGAGCCCCCAGCTGTGCTGCCCCATGTCCTGCAGCTCAGGGATGTCCCTGTCACTGTCCCCGGGGGAACAGAACCAGACCCAAAGCCCAAAGCACAGCTGGGGCTGCACTGCTCACGCCCTGCTCGGGGACAGGAGGCTGGGGCAGGGTCCCAGAGCAGCCCCAGCTCCCTGAGCAGGGCCAGGGGAACCCACAGCGCTCCACCAGCCTGAGACACACCAGGCTACTGCAGAGCTGAGCCAAACCTTCCCCAGGCCACGGGGGGACAGGGAGAGAGGTGGGTGACTGTCTCCTGTTGGCAGGTTTTTCTCTTAAGTAAAGGAGAAAAAAGAAAAGAAAAAAAAAAAGCCCCAAAGAAGCACAAGGAAGGAAACTCTTCTGGCAGGGAAACCGGAGGTGTGGGTAGTTACACAAACTGCTACTGTGTCACTGCTACAGGTCTATGAGCTGATCCACCAGCAGCAGAGACCTGGCTATGTTGGGAAGACTGGACTCAGAGCTTCCACTGTTGTTTCTAGAATGCCCACCTGAAAGTGTGAGAGATAGGAATTCAGTATTGAGCAGGACACACACACACGCGACAGTTTCAGAAGTTCAAGATCAAGAAAGAAAGAAAAAAGTCAAAGCAAAACAGAGAATTTGCTCAAGCTCTTCTCGTTATTTGTATCAGCACAGCAATGAATCCCCTGCTTGCTGTTCACCCTCTGCCCCCAAACCAAACCAGCACAGCAAATCCCTACAAACCCATTCCTGCCACAAAGCTTATCCAGAACCCTGTCCTTGCTAAGGGATCTCTAACACAAATTCAATACTCCCACAGCCCACAGAAAGGACAGGCCAGAATTTTAAATATTGAAATCTATTTTAAGAGCACCTCTGGGTGCTTTGAGCTGCGTCCAGGAGAACTGGGCTATCGTGGGACTGGGACTTGGGTACTAAAGCAGAGACCCAGGGAATGGTTTGGGTTGGAAGGGACCTCAAAGTCCATCTGGTTCCGACCCTGTCTTGGCCCAGCCTCGGGAGAAATCCCTGACTTCCAGAGGAGTTTGTAATGTCTGAACTGGTCCTAACCAGTGTCAGCCTCTGAAAGCCAAGACTGGTGCAGAGCAGGGTTCAGCACATTCCTGCTGAGACCAAAAACGGGAGTTAGGGAAGCCAAAAGGTTCTGTGACCTAACTGAAAAAAAAGGCAAAAAAAGCCTTTAAAAACCCCCCAAAACACACAAAAAAAGTTCTGGATTTGTCTTTACACCTCCCCAAGTAATCACAAAACCCTTGCAGAGGGGTGACTGCAGAGAGGGGACCCAGCTCAGTGACCCTTCCCTGGGCAATGAGAGCCTCAGCACAGCTCTCTGGTACCCCAGGAGGGCTGGGATCTCCAGGGGATCTGGGCCAGCACGCTGAAATCAGCAGCTGCCACAGGCTCTGCCTGCCCAGAGCTCCTCAGGGAGCTGGGACAGGGACCACACTCCCATCTCACAGACTGGAGCCCTGTGCTGCAGCACCACTGCCCCAAAACTCCTTTATAGATCCACTGCTTGCCTTTCTTCCTTCCCTTTTTCACTCCCACATCCTGGCTTACCTTGTGAATTTTTGGATATCAACACTGGAATTGGGTCAAACTCATCTTCTGTCACTTTTTCAGAGCCCTCAGGAGCATCAAAGCCTGATATCAGGTTAGTATCTTCTGCAGCATAGAGAGAAATAAGGGCAAAGAAGCAAAGACAGCAGAGAGGCTGGTTAGAATTGCAGGAGTGTTAGAACATGTTTCTGTTTAATGTTTTCAGAGACAGCATTTAGAAGCAGGAGTTCAATTTAAAAGGTGAAATGAAGCTGGTAAGTGTGGCAGGAAAGAAGGGAGGCAGTGAAACACAGGAGTGGAGGGGATCAAACCAAAGCAAGCAGGAGCCAGAACAGAGCCAGAGCACTCTGAGGGCTCAGCTGCAAGGTGAGCAGAGCCTGGGGGAGCTCCCAGGGGCTGGAGGTGCTCCTGGTGTGAGGGCTCAGGCTGGCTCTCATGCACAGGGACAGGAGAAGGGCTGGGGAACAAAACAAACCACAGAGGAAACTCCAGTCATCCACCTGAGACAAACCCCCGAGCAATGAGCCAACATGAAGGCAGATTTGCAAGGAGTTCACCTGCCTGGAGAGTGCCCAGATGCTGTGAGAGGCTTTCCAGAGGCCCCCAGGGCAGTTCTGGGAGATAATTCCATCACTTCAAACCACATCAGCTGCAGCTCAACACATGGGAGAGGCGCTGCCAACCATCTCCAGAGAGGAGATGATTTATCCGCCTCATCAGGCAATTATGTGTTTTCAGAGCCTCTCACACTCCCTGGGCATCACTCCTTGTTCCTTCAGACACCTCAAATACCCTCCCAAATCTCCTGCATGAAATGTTCCTGAAAGCCCAGCAAGGACACATCAACCCAACAGTTTCCATGAACAGAACATTCCTGTCTGACTCCTGCTGGGAATAAAAGATTTCCACCTAAAGCTGACCAAGACTGAACGGGTCTGGGGAGAGGTGAGGCAAGAAAGCACCTGTGGAGCTGCTCTGTGCTCTGGGGGATCAGACCTAGGGAAAACAACCCCGAGGGAACCCCCTGGCCTTGCCCCTAGGCTCCCATTCCGTTTGCTGTGACACCACAGCTGGACTCAGGAACTTCTCCTGATAAGGACAACGTTCCCTAGGGCTGCAAGAGCTCATCTGCCTGGGATGCTACTCCAAAAACCACAAAAAATTCCTTTTATTCCAAACCCTTATGGCAGATGATTATCAGGCTCCCTTCTGGAATGAATAATGCAGAAAAACCCACCAGTCTCAAATGCCATGTGCAAAAAGCAAACGCAGAGTGCATTCGGTGGGGAAGGGCTGCACACAGAGCCCACCCCCATGGAAAACAACATCACTCTGCACAAGCTCTGTCTTTACAGTCAAGCTGAATAATTGACTTTCCCCCTCCCTTAGTACATCAGGGCACATTCCAAGTTTGAGCAGCTTGGGAAGAAAACAGAGCAGTGGCTTGGGGGCAGTGAAGCTCCAGGTCAGAGCAGCTGTCCCTGTGAAGCAGGAGGGCCAGTTTACCTTTGTGAGGCTGAGCTGAGAAAGCTACAGGAGCAAACTCATCCAGGAGGTCAGCAGCAGGGTTAGAGAGCAGAGAACAGTCAAGCAGAGAGTCTTCCCCAGTGAGAGAGTCTGGATCCAGGTGAGCATCCCAGGGTGGCATTGCACAGGATACAAACAGTGTTAAACTCCCCTTGTGGCCACATCCCCTCGCCCACAGGCAGGGAGGGAGCACAGCTTTGCTGCAGAGCCAGCACAGAAACTGCCCTGCTTGTGATGGGGGAGATCCTGCTGCTCACAGTGAGGGCACAGAGCCCCAAAACCTCAGCAGGGCTCTGTGTCCCTCTGGGCTGAGCAGGGAATCCCACAGGGCCAGGGAAGGGGCACAGAGAGGAGCTGCAGGCCCAGGGCACAGGGAGAAGGGCAGACAGGAGCTGCAGGCCCAGGGCACAGGGAGAAGGGCACAGACAGGAGCTGCAGGCTCAGGGCACAGGGAGAAGGGCACAGAGAGGAGCTGCAGGCCCAGGGCACTCCCAGCAGGGCTCTCTGTCCCTCTGGGGCTGAGCAGGGAATCCCACAGGGCCAGGGAAGGGGCACAGAGAGGAGCTGCAGGCCCAGGGCACAGGGAGAAGGGCAGACAGGAGCTGCAGGCCCAGGGCACAGAGAGGAGATGCAGGCCCAGCCCCTGAGGGGACAGCCGTGGCACCCCCAGCCCCTGAGGGGCACCCCCAGCTCCTGAGGGGGCAGCCAGAGCTCCCAGCGGACAGCAGTGGCACCCCCAGCCCCTGAGGGAGCACCCCCAGCCCCTGAGGGAGCACCCCCAGCCCCCGAGGGGGCACCCCCAGCCCCGGGCCTGACCAACCTGTCCTGTTGGAGGCCACGGAGTCGCTGTGGGACACGAGGCGCTGGGCCAGGGGCGCCTCCAGCCCCGGGATCAGGCTCTCCACAGCCACGGCAGCTTGGCCTTCCCACGGGCACAGCACACACGGGTTGGTTTGCAAGGAAAAGCACAAGGAGGAAACTGAGCAGGAGTTGGCTGAGTCCTTTACTGACCTGCACTGTCAGCTCAAGGGTTTGGTTGGCTTTGAAGCCTGGTTTCAGCTTTTGTTTAATTTGTACAAGCCCAATCTGAAATACCCAGAGGGTGGAACAGCAGGTTGCTAACACCTCCCCTGCAGCTGAACAGGAAGGAAATATCCACAAGATCCTTGTCCAGCAAAAGGAAAGCAGTGACCACTGGAGTCCCCTTGCATTCAGATCGTTACAATTCAGACCACTGTCAGAAACTGCCAAAGCAGAAGTTTTACTGCTCCAGGAGTCCAGTCCTTCTTCTCTGTCAGAGCCACACGTCACACCCAGCCCACAGCAGCAGCTGATGGCACAGCCTGCAGCCTGCCCTCCCTGTCTGCAGGGCACCTGGCATGTAAACCCCAATTCTGCAGCCCCCCAGAGCCCCGACCTGCTGGCAGCTGCTGCTGCCCACCTTCATCCCCAGCACTCCCAGGGAACCCTCCCCTTCCTCCTCCTCCTGCTGAGAGCCATGGGCACAGCCAGCTCAGCGCCTGGGGCACGCTCAAACACCAAATAAGGCATTTCTGCCACCCTCAATCAGCAACTGAGGGAATTCCCAAGAGAACCCCCAAGGAACAGCAGAGCAGAGCAGCCACGAGTCCCCCCTGCTCGGTGCCCACCCCGGAGGGAGAGGGCAGCTCAGGCTCAGCACCACCCAGGGCTGCTCTGGGAGCATGCAGGGGGCACGGGGGGCACAGGGGGCACAGAGGGGCACAGGGGGGCACAGGGGGGCACAGGGGGCAGTTACCATTGGCAGGCTCTGCCGTGCTGCCGAAGGGGTCAGCCAGGGGCAGCAGCTCGGGCAGCAGCAGCGCAGGCTCGGGAGATTTGAGGCCCTCAATCAGTTTTTCTGGGGCAAGCAGGAAAAAGGAGGAAAGGAGGCAACAGTGAGAAAAGCAGAAGAAAGAAGAAGACACCATTAATGAGGGCTGGCTGTGCTGTGTGTGAGCCACAGAGCAGCACCTGCACCACGGGTGGGAAATGGCTGCAGCAGAGCCCTGAGTGCTCTGGGCTGCAGAGTCAGAGCTCTGAACAGAGCCCTGAGTGCTCTGGGCTGCAGAGTCAGAGCTGTGAACAGAGCCCTGAGTGCTCTGGGCTGCAGAGTCAGAGCTCTGAACAGAGCCCTGAGTGCTCTGGGCTGCAGAGTCAGAGCTGTGAACAGAGCCCTGAGTGCTCTGGGCTGCAGAGTCAGAGCTGTGAACAGAGCCCTGAGTGCTCTGGGCTGCAGAGTCAGAGCTGTGAACAGAGCCCTGAGTGCTCTGGGCTGCAGAATCAGCTCTGAACAGAGCCCTGAGTGCTCTGGGCTGCAGAGTCAGAGCTCTGAACAGAGCCCTGAGTGCTCTGGGCTGCAGAGTCAGAGCTCTGAACAGAGCCCTGAGTGCTCTGGGCTGCAGAGTCAGAGCTCTGAACACAGCCCTGAGTGCCCTGGGCTGCAGAATCAGCTCTGAACAGAGCCCTGAGTGCCCTGGGCTGCAGAATCAGCTCTGAACAGAGCCCTGAGTGCCCTGGGCTGCAGAGTCAGAGCTGTGAACAGAGCCCTGAGTGCCCTGGGCTGCAGAGTCAGAGCTGTGAACAGAGCCCTGACTGCCCTGGGCTGCAGAATCAGCTCTGAACAGAGCCCTGAGTGCCCTGGGCTGCAGAATCAGCTCTGAACAGAGCCCTGAGTGCCCTGGGCTGCAGAGTCTGAGCTCTGAACAGAGCCCTGAGTGCCCTGGGCTGCAGAGTCAGCTCTGAACAGAGCCCTGAGTGCCCTGGGCTGCAGAGTCAGAGCTGTGAACAGAGCCCTGAGTGCCCTGGGCTGCAGAATCAGCTCTGAACAGAGCCCTGGGCTGCAGAGGAGCTCTCAGAGCTCAGCCACCCCTGCCCTGGCAGGGACACCTCCCTCGAGCCCCAAGCCCTGCCCAGCCTGGCCTTGGGCACTGCCAGGGATCACTCTCTGTGCCAGGCCCTCACCTGGTTCACTGCAAAGCTCTCTTTATCCTAAACCCCACCAGCTCAGACCCTTTCCCAGCACACTGCACACACCTGATGGGTTTACAGTCAGTTTGCTCAGGCTTTGCACCTGCAGCCTCCACTGCCATGCTGCTTTCACTGCTGCCCACACACCCCTCCAGCCACAAACACTCAGAAAGCAGTTTAGGGAACACCAGAGTTAGGAGAAAACACCAACCAAGGTAGTATCCATAATATCCACATCAAAAATACCAATCAAGAGATGAGAGAGGCAAAGGGGCTTGGGGTTAGAGCAGGCTATTAGAAAGAACTCCTGAAAAGCTGCAAGTTAAAAGGGAGCGGAGGGCAGAGCTGTGTGCCAGGGCGAGGACACGGTGCCCAGCAGGCACGGGGGCACACACAGGGCTGGTACTCACTGCAGGGCTGGCACCCACTGCAGGGCTGCCCTGGGCAGCACCCCCAGCTCAGCAGAGCACACAGCAGAGTCCTCTCCTCTGGGGGGCAGCTGGGGGAGAGAACAGAGCTGTGAAAACCCTGCCAGGGCAGGGGTGGGCAGGGCTCTGGCACTGCCCGGGGCTCTGCCAGGGCTGATGGAGCCGGAGCAGGCACAGCAGCCCTGCCTGGGGCACGGCCCATGCACCAGCCCAGGGAAATGCTCTGCACCCCTCTGGCCTGGGGACATGGGGCTGGGGCTCACACAGCACGGGACGGGAGAGAAGGGGAACGCGGGGAAAGGGAATCGGGGCTCTGCAAACACCACAGAGCTCACGGGACAACACCCAGCAGCTGTGGATGTGGCACCCTGCTCAGAGAGAGAGTGCTAAAAAAGCTCTCCCACAACTGCCCTGGCAGACTGCAGGGAGCTGGAGATACACTAGGAGAGCCAATTGTAATAAACAACCTGCAAGTGTTGTTTTCCTGATATCTGTTTTCTTGTTATTCTCCAAGATGGTTTACAAACGGGCATCTTGTTAATTATTCTTTCAGGTGAAATGCATTGAGTAAATGACCAATCATATTGTTAATTATTCTTTCAGGTGCAATGCATTGAGTAAATAACCAATCATATTGATAATTATTCTTTCAGGTGCAATGCATTGAGTAAATGACCAATCATATTGATAATTATTCTTCAGGTGCAATGCATTGAGTAAATGACCAATCATCTTGTTCATTATTCTTTCAGGTGAAATGCATTCAGTAAACCACCAATCATATTGATAATTCTTCTTTCAGGTGAAATGCATTCAGTAAACCACCAATCATCTCGTTAATTACTCTTTCAGGTGAAATGCACTGAGTAAATGACCACTCAGGCCCACCTGTATCAGGACAGTGTACAAAAGGAGCAGCTCAGTGCACCCTGAGGCCCTTGGGCCACTCAGCCTCTGATAAATCTGTGTCATTTCTTTTTAAACAGTGACAAACAGTGGCTCCTTAAGAGAGCAAAACCAAGCAATTCCAGGCTCACTTTCAAGACTTCAAATATTTGTAAAGCAGTAAATTCTCCCCTAAGCTCAAACTGAAAGCCCAGGCAGGAGAACACTGGATGCTCTTTACACTCATCTAGCTGGATTCTCGTGGTCTGCTGGCTTTGCTGCTTTAAATCATCACACCCCCACCTCATCCTCCCAGTAAATACAGCCATAAATCCATCAGTTCCCACATGAGCAGTTGCCCTTTTGCATCTCCCCAGCTCAAGATGCAAACTCAGATCATTAGTGCACACCCACAGCTGCTGTGCATGCCTAATTGAGCATGTGCAATTACTTTATCTCAATGTGTCATCTTGGTGCAAATAAATCCTCAGCAGCAATACAGTTGTTTATTGCAGCTGCTCTAAACACCCAGGCAGAGCTGGGCACCCAGTTATCTCCTCAGAATTTATGGGCTGGAGTAGAGTTATGGTGATTAAAAACACCTCATCCAGTGAGCTGCTCCCAAAAAAATGAAATACCCTCCCTGCATCAGTCAGTGACCCACAGGGAGCTGCCCTGACCAACAGCCTGGATCAGGCAGTGCTGAAGCCTGAAATAAGCTCATTAAGAACAACTTGGCTCATTTTCCTGCCCATACACAAGGAAATATGTTTTCAGCATGAATATTTAATTCTCCCTTGTTTTAACAGATGTTTTGCCATATTTTTACATCCCTCTTGCCAGCTCCTCTTCCTGGTTACAATTCCATTAACCGCAGCCATTACCCAGGGAGGAAGAGGAGGGACACAGTGACACCACCCCTGCACCTGTGCCCTGCAAGGTGTGGCAGGCACTCAGGTGATGCCACCTGCACCTCCAGGTGCCAAGGGCAGGTGGTTTGTGCCTGAGCTGAGCTTTAGCCAGGTGAAAACCTGAGCTCAGCTCCACGAGTTTGATCCTTTCTGCTGAATTTACAAACAGACCCTCTCAGTTTCCAAGCCAAGGAAACTCTGCAGCCCCAGGCCTTGGAAATATTCAAGAACAAACACGTGAAATTGTCTTTCTTGGGTCCTCCAAAGCAGCAGTGACCCAGAGCTGGGCTGAGGATGAGGACGGGAGCTGCAGTTGTGCTCTGGGGCTCACACTGGGACCTGCTCACACCTTCACAGGGAGAGGCTGCAGGATAAAAACATCCCCACATTCCAAATCCCACCGATTTGCAAATGAGCTCCTAAGCCCTTACATAATCTGTGCTAAAAAGTGTTGGCTGCTGCAGTCAGAAATGTGCACAGAAAAGGCTCAGAAGCAGCACTGCAAAGTAAATGAAATAGCACCAACTGCACTGCAAAACCTTGCCAAATCAGAAAAGGTCACATGGAACTTGTGCTTCTCAAGATGCTCAGATCTGCAACAGACTTTGGAAGCCAAAGAAACACTGACTCTTAGAGGAAAGAAAGATTAACAGTAATAAAGCCTACAATTTCATGGTTGGAAGCCATTTGAAAACAGCTTAAGTCAGAAGCAGGTAATGAATCACCTGGGGATTATTTCTCACAGGATTCTGGAATGGTTTGTGTTGGGAGGGACCTTAAATCATCATTCCATCCTACCCCTGCCTTGGCAGGGACACCTCCCACTGTCCCAGGCTGCTCCAGCCCCAGTGCCCAGCCTGGCCTTGGGCACTGCCAGGGATGCAGGGTGGGCACCCTCAGGGAACAATTCCCCATTCCCATCTCCCATCCATCCCTGCCCTCTGGCACTGGGAGCCATTCCCTGGGTCCTGTCCCTCCATCCTTGTCCCCAGCTCTCCTGGACCCCTTTGGGCTCTGAGGTGTCCCTGGAGCCTGCTCTGCTCCAGACTCAACAACTGCAGCTCTCAGCTCTCCCTCCAGGACACTGCTCCAGCCCTGCCATCCCTTTGGGGATGCTGAGCCCCTGAGGACACCCACCCCCATTTCTGAGATCCCCCAGCCCTGCTATGGGAAACCACCCCCAGTGCCAGCAGAGCCTGGCAGTGCCAGCAGAGCCCGGCAGAGCCTGGCAGTGCCCAGCAGTGCCCAGCATTTCAGGTGTGCCCGCTCTCCACAGAGGCAGGAGATGCAGAGGCCAAAACAAAGGGCAGGACTGTCCCCTCCTCCCCCGGCTCGGGTTACCTGGGGTGTCAGATAACGGGAGAGGAGTGAAAGGATCAGGCACAGTCAGCAGAGCAGGGCTAGAGTCCAAGCTCAGAATGTCTTTCGTTTTTTCAGCTGGTAGAGAAGAGGAAAGGAAAGGAAAAGAAAAGAAAAGGCAGAGTGAACAGAGAAAAGGAGAAAGCACAGAACAAAACCCCAGCACAGGCACAGCCACTCACACAGGCACACTCTGACCAAGTGTGCCACTGAAAACAGTAAAAACCCAAACAAAACCACTGTTACCATGCAGCTCTCCAACACAGTTTGACCCACAGATCCCAGAACATTTCCTGGCAGGGAGGAACTGTTATCTGCCTCCACAGCAGCACAAAAGGTGAAAGGTTTCACAAAGGACACACAGTGTGCAATAAAATCTATCCCAGCAGCCAGGCTGGGACAGGCTCCTGTCTCTGGGCAAAGAGAGAAGGGCTCAAGTGCCCAGCCCAGATTCCCAAGGCTCCTTCCCATGCCAAGCCCAGCACTGGGAAACCAAGGGGCACATTTTGAAGACAGACACTGCAGAACTGACCATGGTACAGCACCACAGAGCACACAGATGCTCCTCAGGCTTTGCAGAAGGTATTTTACAGCTCAACGTGGAGCTGCTGCTGCTCAGCATCACCCACACAGGCTGATGGAACAGCAGAAACTGCTCACAGCTGGACAAACCCAGAAAGCAACTCCCCAGGAGCACTCCTGTGTCAGGGACTCCAGCTCCTTAATTCTCTGGTAAGAACCAACACACCAGGCTCAGTTATAAGCTCTCCTAAATCTCCTTTTATAAATAGAAATAAGCACAAATGGATTTGTCACTCCTTGCCCCACAAAGGGTTCTTCAGCCCAGACTCCTCTCACCAAGGGCTGTTTTGTCTCGGTGGGGAGGCACCAGCCAGAAGGAGCATTGTCACCAGGGGAGGGAGGATCCCTGGCTCCTGGAGCTCCTGGAAGCAGCTTCCCACCTGAGCCTGGCAGGTCTGAGCTGCTCCCAGGGAGAACTGATGCTGAAGGAGTGGAAATGAGCAGCAGCACTCACCAGGGGTCACTGGCATAGAAGGGGCTGCTCACAGCAAAACCCCGGGACACAAGGACCAAAGGAGAACCAGACAAGGCCCCACAGGCAGAGAAACTCCTCAGAGCAGCCAAGGTGGAGCCACACAGCCCAGCCAGGGCAGAAATCACTGCCTCCATCACTGCCCGTGTCAGTTATGGGGCTGTTCTCTCCTCTCACCCTGCAGCAGAGGTGTGACCCTTGTGTCTCTGCTCCTCCACACAGAGCAGCAGCTCTGACCAGCACCTCCCAGCACACGGCAGGCTCTGCTCCTTGTTATGAGCTCCATGGAACTTCCACACACTAAGGAGCTTCCTTGGCAACTCGGGGCTCAGTTTCTTCCCTCACCACAAGCCCCACCTCTGTCTCCCCACAGTCTCTGCCACCCAGCTGTGACATTCCCCCCTCTCCTCAAGTGCCAGCCCCGTTCCCTGCAGCTCTCAGTGCCCATACACTCTGTTTGCAGCATTTTCCTTCCCTTTCAAGGAGGTTCTGGCCAGGAGCTGCCCATGCTCCCAGACTCACCTGGCCCAGCAGGGAAGGAGGAGCCACCGAAGGCATCCGTGGGGGCTGCGGGCTGGAACCCTGGCAGCAGGTTCTCTGTGGAGCTGCCTGCCTTTTCTGGAGCCTTCCCTGCAAAGCACACCCACAGTTAGGGGGGAACCTCGATTCTGAAACTTCTGTTCTATTCTGACAGCAGGCTGCTCATCTGTATTTCCAGGACACTGCTCCACTCAAGGCCCTTGCTGCAGAGGAAGCAGAGTTTAAACTGCAGCTCCCACAGGCACCTGAGTACCAGTCAAAGCAGCTGGTACCTCTGCCTTGGAGGCACCACAGAACTGCCACCAGAAAGCACGTGGAAGGATTTAGCCAGAGGGTTGTAACAATATGGGGCACCCAAGCAGTGCCTGCCCAAAACCACCCCAAATCCCTGAGCATTCCCAAAACCATCCCCAATCCCTGAGCAGTGCCTGCCTAAAACCATCCCCAATCCCTGAGCAGTGCCTGCCCAAAACCATCCCCAATCCTCTGACTAAACCATCCCCAACCCCTGAGCAGTGCCTGCCCAAAACCATCCCCAATCCCTGAACATTCCCTGTCCAAAACCATCCCCAACCCCTGAGCAGTGCCTGTCCAAAACCATCCCCAATCCCTGAGCAGTGCCTGCCTAAAACCATCCCCAATCCCTGAGCAGTGCCTGCCTAAAACCATCCCCAATCCTCTGACTAAACCATCCCCAACCCCTGAGCAGTCCCTGCCCAATCCATCCCCACCCCATGGCACCTTCCCTTCCAGAGCAGGCAGGTGTCACAGCACCCTGGGCACCCACCATCCCCCAGCTTGGCAAAGTCCTTGTTCAGCAGCTCCTCAGCTGTCAGCTTGGAGAAGTTGTCATCATCAAAGGGGTTCCACGTGGACACGTCAGGGGGGTTGTAGACGTTCTGCTGCGAGGTCCTTGGCGAGCCCGAGGGCGTGGTGGAAGCAGATCTGGATGGGGTCACCCCAAACAAGAGCCATTAACCCACCTGAAACCAAGAGCTGACCCCCAAAAGCCCTGGCACCTACTCGACGTGCTGAGGCTGCCCCCCAGGCCCTGGCACCTACTCAGACGAGCTGAGGCTGCCCCCCAGGCCCTGGCACCTACTCAGACGTGCTGAAGCTGACCCCCCGGCCCTGGCACGTACTTGGACTTGTTGAGGCTGGCCTCAGCAGCCGCAGCCTGCAGCAGCTGGGTGGATTTGCTGGCGGGCACGCCGAACACGGCGCTGTGGGTGACGTCGCTGAGGATGCGGCGGTGCCCCGCGCGCTGCGCCTTGGGCGACGAGGGCGGCGTCAGGGAGCCCAGCTTCTGCCCCTGCCCCTGGGCCTGCTGCTGCTGCTGCTGCTGCTGCCTCTGAGCCTGCACCTGCGCCTGCCGGGGGAGGAAAGCACAGGGACCTCGCTCAGAACGGCAGCCAGGGGAGAAAACAGCTCCTGGTGGAGCACACGGTGTGCCAGCCATGGACTGGGCAGAAAACAGCACCCAGTGTCCAGGTCATGGACTGGGCAGAAAACAGCACCCAGCATCCCATGCATGGACTGGGGAGAAAACAGCACCCAGTGTCCAGGTCATGGACTGGGGAGAAAACAGCACCCAACATCCCAATCATGGACTGGAGAGAAAACAGCACCCAGTGTCCAGGTCATGGACTGGGCAGAAAACAGCACCCAGCATGCCAGCCACGGACTGGGGATGGCCCAGAGAGGAAAAACCAGACAAACAAAGGGATTTGCTGCTCTGCAGTGTTGCAGGATTACTGCACAGGCAGAGTCTCTCCCCTTTCTGTGGTGCAGCTCTGGAGGTAAAGCCTCCATTAGGGCTTGGCAAAGGCTGGCTGGGCTCAAGCCTGCTCAGGGTAGAGAGGCTGAGACACAGAGCAGAGGTGGAAGGGCTCAGAGCAGCACTCAGGAGCTGGCAGAGGAGCAGCTGTACCCAAGTCCCAGGGCCCCAAGGTCTCACCCCCTGCTCCTGTGGCTGTGCTGGGGGTGCTGAGCCAGGCTGGGCCTGGGGCTGCTGCTTCTGCTGAGCTGCTGCTGCTGTGGTCTTCTGCTGCATAGCTGCCTGCTGGGCCAGCAGCTGCTGCTGCTGCTGCTGCTGCTGGTAGTAGTTCTGCATCAGCTGCTGCTGCTGCGCGGGCGCTCCTTGCTGCATCACTGGGAACTGGGGAACAATTGCTGCTTGAGAGGCTGCAGGTGTGAAGGACCTAGAGCAAACCCTGCTAGAGGACTGGGGACACACGGGAAATGCCCAAAAGCTGCACCCAGTCCCCCCAAAAGAGCAGGAAACACAGAGCTACAGCCCTGCAGACACAGATGTGAGAAACCTGCTGCACCACCCACCTGCTGAGCCTGCATCATCTGTGGCTGCTGCTGCTGCTGGAAGAAGGCAGCCTGCTGCTGCTGCTGCTGCTGCTGCTGCTGCAGGAGCTGCTGCTTCAGGAAAAGCTGCTGCTGCTGATGCTGAGGGGTGGCCTGGGGCTGTGTGGAGGGCACCTGGGGCTGTGCCTGGGGCGCTGCTGCTGCTGGCTTGGCCTGGGGCTGGGCTGGAGGCTGCTGGGGGGCTGCTTTGGCCTGGGGCGTGCTGGAGGGCTGGGCACTGCCCAGGGCAGCCGGGCCTGCAGCTGGCACAAGAAGCAAAGGCAGGGTTAGGGCAGTGCCCGAGGCACACGGGGCAGGGAGCACACAGACACGTGGCTCACCCTGGGGCTGAAGGGCTGCCTGGGCTGTGGCTCTCTTCCTGGGCGTCAGGGCTGGCTGGATGGGCAGAATGCCAGGGTTGGGCTGGGTCTGTCCTGCCTTAGGTCTCTGCCGGGGTGCTATGGACGTTTCTGTCGTGGGGATGGGGTCTGTGAGCCTGCACAGGAAGGAGGAGAGGGAAGGGCAGTGAGCACAGACACACAGAACACACAGCAGGGGCGAACACTCGCCCACACCTCAGCTGGGTGGGAGTGACAAAGGTGAAACACTCGTGGGCACCCAGGCACAGGGAAAGGCCCTGCATGCATTCACCACAATTAACCCAACACTGTCCTTCTGCCTTCTCTGCCACTCGTGGCATCCTCTGCTGGAGGACAGCTGGGACTTGTCAAAACCACTCAACTTATACCCAACTATTTCCTACAACATATTGCTTGAAAGCACCCAGACTTCTGAATGAGCACATGAAGGACACAGATCAGCTCATGAGCAGCTGGTACCTTTGGGCAGAGCTGTCTGAACTGCCATCTCTGGGTGCACTTTAACTTTGGTACATCCAGCCCAGAACCACTGAACTCTCCTGATCTCTGCTCAGGGTTCACTGAGCTCCGAAAATGCACAGCAAGAGAGAGGAGCAGCCGTGCCCCCAGCCCTCTGTGGTTTAGAGATACCAAACTGATAACTAATGAACCTGATATCAGATTGTTTCTGAGTCAGGGAGAGTAACTGGGCAACTGAAGTCCCCAAGGAAGCTGAATCCACCTTTGCTAATAACCAGCAGAGACAACAGGCAAGAAAAGAAGGAGTAAAAAGCAGGTGGGGTTACCTGGCCTTTGGTTGACTCTTCTTTGCAGCAGCTTCACTTGCTTTAACTGGGTCTGGCAGTTTAGCAGGGATTGGAGAGTTCTGCAGAACCCAAAAATGCCCAATTTGGTATTTCGAGGGCAGAAAACAGAGTCAGAAATAATGTGCAAAAACATCACAATAAAACAGAGAGAACTGGGGATTCCCAAAGCAATTACTCCTCATGTGGACACACAACAAACACCACCACAAAAGGTTCGTGTCATGGGGAGACAGGAGCTTGGGGGAGTCTTTACAAGGGAACAAAAGAGGGCTCGGCTTTTTGACCACTGAACATGGAATATGAACATAAAGCTCCACAGCACCAATTTTTAAAAGACATGTCCTTTTTAAGACATTTCTATAAGACTGTCAGACGACAGTAGTGACAAAATTTATTAATGATGCTATAAAACCACAGGCATAATAGAAGCCAAACTACCTCTTATTTATAAAGACCATAAATAAGCATGTGAACATAGGGGGAAAACCCTAATTTCTATTTATGAAAAAACAACAAAATAAAATGTCTGTCACAGTGTCCATAACAGTGTAAGAAAATAACTGTCCACTCAATTTCCCAGCTGAAGTCTCTGAAGACACAGCAAGAAGGGGCAGATGGAGTTCCAATGCCAAGTCCCAGAACTGCTGCTCAAACCCAAGTGCAGGCCAAATTACACAGGCTATGATGAGAGTGCCTGGAAATGAAATTGCTTTCCCAAGCACGGCCTAATTTTCCATGTTCACATGCACAAGATCTCTTGCTTGGCCTCACACTGGTGACTGGGTGAGGAGGTAAATCAGGGACAAACAGAATGAGAAGCCCTGACTTCTGACCCAAAAAATCCAACCCAAACCGTGCTGTTACAAACAGGACCCTGCTGATGACAGGACTGGGACCAACCAAGAGGACAGAGGAAAGTGCTCAGTGTCCATCAGCTGCCCCCAGCCCCTCCCAGAGCCCCCTCAGGCCTCCCCCTGCCCACCTGCACATTCTGCACTGGGCACTCCTTCTTGGCCAGCTTGAATGCAAAGTAGGAGACCTGATAAATGTCAGGTCTCTTATCAGGGTCTGGCTCGAGCATGTAGCCTGGAGGAGATGGAGAAGCAGAGATCAGAGCAGCAGCACACACAGAGGGCAGCACATCACTGATACCACAGAGGAATTTTCTGTGCTCAGGGTGGGCAGCCCTGGCAGAGGTGCCCACAGACAGCAGCTGTGGCTGCCCCTGGAGCCCTGGCAGTGCCCAGGGCCAGGCTGGAATAACCTGGGACAGTGGCAGGTGTTCCTGCCATGGCAGGGGTGGCACTGGGTGGGCTTTGAGCTCCCTCCCACCCACCCAACTCCACATTTGGTACAACCAGGAGCTAACAGAGTCCTGCCTCCTTCAGAACAGGGCAGCACACCCAGCACGGACCAGGACACATCTCCCACCACAGCTGGGACCCCCAAAACCCTGGGGCAGGGAGGGGAAATGCTGCCTGGCCAGGGAACAGGAACAGCTCTGGGTGGGACTGGGCACTTGCAGGGGAAGCACAGGAAAAGGGTTGATCCTGGAGTGCCAGCAGGGCAGGGAGACAGGGCAGCCACTGCAGACAGCCCTCAGAGCAAGGAAAATACCAGCCTGCTCTGCAAACACATCCAGCTCTGTGTGAGTCAAGACTGTGGCTAGGGAAAGGGAAAAAATCAAAAGCTGTGCTGGAAACAAGAGAGCTGCCCCAGCTTTGCCAAGAGTAGTGCATTGTACACTTAATTACACATTCACTCCAGTCAGTGGGATATTTATAAATCATTTCAGTTCTGTTTCCCAGTTCACAGGAGATGAATTCTTATCACTAGCCTAAGCCACTGTGGTCTTTTCAGTTCCTTATCCAAACAGATTTATTACAGCAGAAATACGTTTCTGCATAAATGGGCTGATTGTGCAGGGCTCACAGCAAACAGCTGTGTGTGCTCCTGCCCTTCCACTGGCTCACTCCAGCCTGGCCAGACTGAAATCTCTGTCAGGATCACTCCCAAAGCAGTCCCAGGTCCCTTTAAGCCCCCTGTGTGCAGGGAAGCCCCTGGAAAGGACAGAGCCCTGCAGGCACTCACGGATGAGGCAGTGCATGTCCTGCGAGTGCCTCGAGTTGTCTGGGATGGTGAAGTTGCCATCACAAATGGCCACCTGGCTCTCCCCAAAGGGCAAGGTGAAGTAGCACAGCTTGTACAGCAAGCAGCCCAGGGCCTGCAGAGAGAGAACAGGGCAGGGATCACACGTGATGTCCATCACCACACGACCCCGAGGGTCACCGAACAGGCAAAGCCTCTCTGCCACGCTCTGGGAGGAAAGAGCAAAGCAACAGCACAAACAAATGGCAACCATCATCATTAATGCACCCATTGTGACAAAGAGAAACCCAAACTGTTTCCAAGATTAAGTCCAAACAACCTTTCAGCTGCTATAAATAAATGCCAGGGAAGTACAGCTCATTCTGCAGGCTGCCAGGTTCTGCCACCCTTCCCTCCACTGCCACGCTGCTTTTGGCACCAAGAGCCACCACCTATTGCAAAAGAAAAACGTTTTTGCACAAAGGGCTAATTATGAAACACTCCCACCACCTCAGAGCGGGGAGCAGGAAACATTTCCTCATCCTAAGAAACTCCCCATCAGCTCATCTCTCTTGTCACAGGATTTCACAATGAAACTGCAGGCTGGCTTAAACAACCTGGACAGGATTTCAGGGGAAGGGAGGCTCCCAGCAGGACAAGCACTGGAACAGGCCTGGAAGCTGAGGCCCCACCACCAAACAATGCTCCAAGTGTCACTGGAACCCAGCTCCTGCCATGCCAGGAACAGCAGAGCCTTTGGATCTCCCCTTTCCAGCCTGCCCCAGGAGGGAGTGCAGATGCTGGTCCTGCTCTGGCTGCCTCGGGGCCCTGTCCTTTCCCCTGGCACACAGTGACCCTGCCCAGGGCAGGGCTGAGGGGAATTCAGCAATTCTCCCTCTTGTAGATGCAGAACTACTGAACGTAGATCAAAACTCTGTTTTTCTGCTTCTACCATGTTACCTCCTAGCTCAGGGCTCCAAAAAACACAAAAATGCTCTCAGTAAGCATCTTAAACACTTTTAAGCACAGGTGATGAACTGCCACTGCAAACAGCACAGACTGTTTCTCACCTGTGTCCCCCCAAAGGAGAGCAGGTGAGCCAGGAATGGATCCCACCACAGCTGGATTCTGTTCCCACCACGAAGAAGGAGCATGGCAGGATTGCCCTGATCACCAGGAGACAGTGCAGAGTTTGGCCTTTGGCCAGTCTGGCACCTCAGCCCTGTGTTACACAGACCAGCACACTGCTGCTGCTGGGCCAGGGCCATTTCATCAGCTTCCCACTCAATTCTGAGCAGAACTTTGATTCCACACACCAACAACCTGGTGCCACAACACCCTGATTTATGATACAGAATCAGGTTTGCCCCACTGAGCCCTGGAGTTTGATCCATCTCTCAATTCAAAGCACACAGGAGGAGCACACATGTCTGCTGCAGCAGGAGCTCATCACACATCACCAGAGCAATTCTGCATTCAGGAACTGCCCAGGCTCCCAGAAAAGCAGGCCAGCCCTGTTTCCCTGCCCTGGCAGTGCAAGGATGCCCAGGGCTTCCATACTCACCCAAATGTCTGCTTTTGTAGTGATGAGTTTGCCACTGTACAGGTTCACCATCTCTGGGGCTCTGTAGGACAACGTTGTGTACCTGCAGGGGAAGGAGGGTCGGGGGTTCAAAGGGGGGATAAGCAGGTTTGTCACACTCCCAAACAACCCAAAATTCACTTTTCCCCTATTCTTTACAAAGAAAGGGATGCTAAAGATTATCTACTGGAAAAATGTTCTAAGAGCATCACCTGCTACACACCTCAAACAGTGAAACACCCCTCAAAGTGCCCTGGGCAGCCAGAACAGTAACCACAGTCCTCTCTAAAGCACAGAATTAAATAACAACCACAGTCCTCTCTAAAGCACAGAATTCACCACAAAATGTGCAGCCATTTCAAGAACAGAACCATCCAAGGATTCAAAGCATTAACAAGGTCAGTAACCAAATGTCCTCTGCAATGCCCTCACTGCAGGGCTGTATCACAGAGATTGTAACTGGATATGTGGCTCCCAAAAATGAGATTTCCACACCAGGAGCCCTGCTCAGAGCCACTGTGGAAGGGATGGGTCAACTGTGTGCCTCAAACCACAGTGAGAATCTGCCTCATCTTAACAGATCACAAAAACAGGAAAGCTGCAAACTGCTCCAGAGATGATGAGGCTCCTCTCTCTAATGAGATTTCCTGCCAGCAGGTCTGTCATTGCTCCTGCTGCTCACCTGAGCACAGGAAAGCATTGCCAAAGGCAAAGGTTTTGTAGGCTTAGGTGTACAAGTAGGGCACTCCAGGGGACTGCAATGCTGGATTAGGAGCACTCTCAGAACTGCACTCAAACAAACCTAGGAAATCCAGGAGGTGTAGCTGAATCCCAGCAAAAAAGAGACATCTGTACCCATTTTAACTGGATTAGCAGGAGTGATGTTAGAACTACAGCAAGGCCAAGGAGCTGGAGCGTGCTCCACCCCTGGCCCAGGGCTCCTGAACTGCAGGTGAACCCCTCTTACAAAGGGGCACCAGAGATGCTGCCAGGACAGCTGGCAGGGCTGGGGCAGGAGGAGGAGCTGGCACTGCCCAGATCGGCCCAGATCCGTGGGGATGGGACTGTGCCAGCCCAGCCTGGGGCTCAGAGAAGCCAAGGAGATGAAGGACAGACAGCCTGACCCTGCTCAGGACAGAGCAGGTCGCTGCCTCGCCGAGGAGGGGCTGCTGCTCTGCACTAATCTCAGCTCCAAAGCAATTACATCGAGCTCAGTTTATTGTTTCACCTTCCCCTGGGCACTCACTCACCTGCAGCAGACACTGCCATGCAGCACAGCCAATCTGCTGCACCAGGCTGAGCAAAACCACCCCAGCACGAGGGAAATCACCCTGGAAACACAAATACTGGGCTGGACAGGCACAGCACACTTACTTCTTGATCTCCTCCTCCACTGCATTCACCCCCTCTGTCTGGGGGTTCTGGAATTTGTTGGTAGCACTCCCAAAGTCACACAGGACGTAGTGGCCACGGTCATGCAGCAGGATGTTTTCAACCTGGAGCATCACAGACAGACACAGAATCACTCAGACAAAAGAATATTCAGGGTTTGGCTTTTTTTTTTCAGATGAGTCAAGGTTTTAAGTGCCTGAAGACATATCAGACATCTCTGACACTGAAGTCTAAAAGTGACAGCAAAGAAAACAGGCATCAAAACTGTCACATCTCCTAAAATAGACATCAAATCATGGAGGCACAGCTGTAACACTGCCTTCCATGCTGCCACCCCTCCCTTCTCCTCCTGCAAGCACATTTCCCTGTCTCTGTAAGGCTCCAGCGTCCCAGTGCCTTTGGAGCTGAAGGCTCCTGAGCTGCTGTGGCCCTGGTCAGGCACCTGAACTGGAGACAGGAAACCCAAACTGCTCCAGATTCACAGAGGCTGTAACTCCTCACAGTCCATGGGGCAGGCAAACAACACACGCTTCCATGTTTATGAAATTAAAACACATCTCCAGGTCTTTGTCTGCATCTCACCTGTCCCTGAGGGTCCCATTCAAAACAAACCTCAGCTCATGCTCACATTTATTCACCTGTTCTCAGAGTCTGCTGGGTGCCCAAATCCCCGAACAGGGGCTGAGACCCCTTTCTTTCAAACATTATTTGGTACCTTCAATCAGGCAACAGAAACCAATAAAATCAGCAGAAACCTTCCCCTGTGCATTAACAAAACTCTACCTTGCACCCACCCAAGGAAATTGCCTGTTCCAACACTGACTGTAAATGTGTGAAACCCTGTGCTCAGATCTTGGCTTTGGCAGAGCATCCCTGTGTTCCAGCTCCTCATCTGTGCAGCAGCACTAACAGCATGTTCTCTGGAGGGAACACACCATTTTTCATGTCTTTATCTTCAATCAGTGTCAAACGCTCAGATACAACAACGAGATAAAACATGCTGCTCATAGAGCTCAAAATAAATAAAAAATCCCCACATGAGCGTTTGCTAACAAAACCCTTTGGAAGCAGAGCTCCCCATCAAGGATGGTCTTTACAAGAAGGAAAGAAAAAGAAGGAGTCAGCATTTTAAGCATCAGAAAATGCAGCCAAATTAGAGCAGCTGGGGGGGAGAAGGCTGGCTTGAACCCAAGGGTTAAACACGCCCCTTCCCCCTGTGCCATCCATCTGCTCTGAATAAAGCCTGCACACAGATGTTCTCCCCAGCACAGCAACGCTGGCCCTGCTATTCCCTGCTATTCCCTGCAAGCACTCCTCCAACACTTCCCCAGGAGCCCTCCCCCTGTATCTGCCTGAGCAGGCTGATTCCTCATCAAACACCCTGGAAGGTTTGTCACACATCAGCACAGGACCATCCAGCAACCAGGTGTGATCAGCAAAATCCAGGAGAAGGAAAAAAAAAT
The DNA here is from genome assembly GCF_028018845.1 of Melospiza georgiana. NCBI lineage: Eukaryota > Metazoa > Chordata > Aves > Passeriformes > Passerellidae > Melospiza > Melospiza georgiana. Next base: position 4,139,961 of record NC_080460.1, read on the forward strand.
AAACACAGCAAAAGGAATCACTGCCACCACTGCCAGGCCAGAGAAACGTGGCTTTAAAAGGAGCATGAAGGTGTCTTCTTGTGGTGAAACACTCAGAAAGGTGCAGCCCTGAGCACACCCAGGGGGGACACAGGATCCTCACTCCAGAAATGCTGGGTGAAGGTTGCTGTCCCCAGCTGGGGACTGTGCCAACAGGAGGCTGCTCTGCTCTGCTCTGGGTTAATTCAAAATCAGAGCCAGGGCCAGTGAAGCTGCTCCAGCTGCACTGGTGTGAATGGCTGAGAGCTCATTCACAGCCTCCCTGCTGCTGGCAGCAGCCTCCAGCTCCAGGGCAGCATCAAAGAGCTGCAAGGCAAAAAAGGGCTCCAGCTGCCTGCAAACCAACATCTGCCCCTCTTCAGCAGGGTGATATTCACCCCAAGAAAACATCCACGTGTCCCTCCTGACGCCCAGAACTTGTCCTGAACTTCTCTGGCCCTTCATCTCTCCTGGCTTTGCAACTGCCCCTTGACAGTGTTCCATTTTAACACAAATAAAGTCAAAATATATATAAATATTAATTCTGTGTTAGTGCTTAGATCCCCAGAGGTCACCATGACACAAACAATACGCTGCTCAAGCAGAAAACACATCTCCAAGCAGAGAAGAGCCAGCCCTGACTCTGGGCACAGCTTAGCCAGATCAGGCCTTGCAAAACCTGGTGGGCTGGACACCGAGAGCCCATTTCAGCTGCAACTCAGGCAACAGCAACACCACAGATCAACTCACTAATGCAGCACAGATGTCCCAGATTGACTCCCCTATAACACACTGAGTTTGTTCTGTATGAACCCCCAGGGGCTCACCAGAAAGGTGAGGGCAGGGTTAATGTCAGCTGGGGAGGCTCCTGGTCCTCATCCTGCTTTCCTGACCTACACAAACTTTACAGCCTTAAATCCAGGACTGATGGTAAGAAATCACCCCTGGTAACAGACACAGAGCTGCTCCTGTATCCAAAGTGACTGAGAGTGGCATCACTGTCATTTCAGACATGCCACAGCATACCAAACCCCGGGGATGTTTTGCCCTGCTCTACCTGGCTCTCCTTGCTACACGTGGCATGTAAAACAATGGCCAGTGGCACAAACAAACATCTGTGAGGGCTCTGAAAATAGAACCTGCCCCACAGAGGACATCTGAATTTCAAATGCACACAGCAGCCTCCTTGCTGGCTGAGTGTTTCATCCCAGCTCCCTGAGAGCAAAGGGAACATCCTTCTGTTTGCTGGGTTACAGGTGGGGGATTTTCCCCAAGCTGGCCCAGCTCTGCTCCCAGCTAAGCACACAGAATTAACAACACACTTTCATGGTCAGAGCTCCAGAGGCCACTTTCCAAAGCTCCTAAGGATTCCTGCCCCAAGGCCAACACTTCTGAAGCGCTCCTTTTAATCTGGAAACAATTCTGTGAGCTACCTTAAATAAAGCAGCGTTTCAGGCCACCGTGAATAATTCATCAGGTACATCCTGGCACGTGTGCAAGCCACAATTATTCACAAACATTTGTGTTTAAGTAGATCTGTAGATGGCAAACATATGGTAGGCAGCAGTGAGAGGCTCTTTTCTGTTTTTATCTCCCAGCAGAGAGGTGTGCTTGTGCCCACTTCCCCTCATTACCAGCAGCAGAAGCACGGCGGCGTGGGCAGCTGGCAGACAGGCAGGAGGGTGCCAGCAGCTCCCTGCTGCAGCCCTGGGGCAGAGCTCACCTTCAGGTCCCTGTGGATGATGGGGGTCTTGCACTGGTGCAGCCTGGCCACGGCCTCGCAGGTGTCGCAGAAGATCTGCAGGACCTCGCTCTCGGTGAAGCCGCTCTGCAGGCGCTGGTTCATCAGGTTCACCACCTGTCCCCCTGCAGGACGCACAGGGAGGGGAGGGGTGTCAAACCACAGCAGGGAGAGTGAGCTCTGACCATCCCAAACCACAGCAGGGACACCGAGAGGTGGGGTTTCAAACCACAGCAGGGACAGTGAGCTCGGATCATCCCCAATGACAGCAGGGACAGTGAGGGGTGGGGTGACAAACCACAGCAGGGACAGTGAGCTCTGACCATCCCAAACCACAGCAGGGACAGTGAGCTTGGATCATCCCAAACCACAGCAGGGACACTGAGGGGTGGGGTGACAAACCACAGCAGCGACAGTGAGCTTGGATCATCCCCAATGACAGCAGGGACACAGCTCTGACCATCCCAAACCACAGCAGGGACACCGAGAGGCGGGGTTTCAAACCACAGCAGGGACAGTGAGCTCGGATCATCCCAAACCACAGCAGGGACACAGCCCTGACCATCCCAAACCACAGCAGGGACAGTGAGCTCTGATCATCCCTAATGACAGCAGGACACTGAGCTCTGGACTAATTTTCTTATTTTTTTTTCCAAATAGGACTTCTTTTGTCTGACTAGAGGAATAAAAGGCTGGATTTGGGGCACCCACAGTCCATGGATTAGTCTGCCTCACGTAAGCAAGAGGAGGGAGCAAGGGAGACACTCAGAAAACACACACGTTAAGTGGCTTGGCTGAAGTTGTTGACAGCAAAAAATTAAAAATCCATCTGTAACAAGGGAAACTCTGCACAAACAAAGGCAAGTTTTCAGGAACGAGTCCTGGATTTGTCTCAGCTTTGGGGTTTTGTTGCTGTAAAGGCCTTTCCAAAACAATCCTGAGGGTTTTTTCTCCTCTAAATGCCCTAGACAGACAGAGAAAATCTCCTTTCTGAGGCTCTGGTGAAGCAGGACTGCATCATTCCACATCACAAGCGCTGGAAAACTTTCGTGGTAGGAAAGAAAAGCTCAGTTTAATGAATACTACAGCTGTGAACATTTTACACCCAAAATGAATGCAGTTCTGCACACAAAGGCACTGATTTGGTTTGGAAACTGCTGGCCACAAAAGGAAAGTAACAAGGGAAAATCAGAGAGTAACAAGCATTGCAGGGGGAGGGCTGCAGGCAGAGCATCTGGCAAGAGCCACGTGAGAAAAGCCACCTCCCTGCAGATGGGAGCAAACTCCTCACAAAGATGGGTTTAATTCATCAGCCCAAAATGTGGGTGCTGCACTGGGGTGCCTGTGGAGAGCTCAGGTTTGTACCTCCCTCACGGTGGGCTCTGCACGTGGGGCTGAGCAGGGATGTGCCAGCACTGCCAGGCCTGTGCTAACAACGGCCTGAAGCTTAAAGAGATATTGTGGGTGATGCCTTCAGCAAAACTGCCCCAAAGGTTCCTCCTCTCACCAGCAAACAAAGCAGCAAAGAGGACGTGGCAGAACAGCAGCCTGCACGGAGCCTGTTCACACACATCTACATGTGTGAAAATGCTACCATGCTCTTGAGTTCAAAGCCAGACAGGCTCAAAAATACCCATTTCCATCAGCTGCCACCACCCAAACCAGTCACAGGCTCCTGAAGTCACCTGGCCAAAACATTATTTTTGCTGAAGGCTCTTCTGCGAGAAGACAGAATTTGAGGCCAGCACATGCATCATGTTCCAAACACCACATCCAGCCACAAAGATCAAAGCTTTGGGACAGATGGAACAGCCTGTCTGGCTACAGACAGCCAAGCAAAAAGGTCAGAGGTAAGAGGAACGCTTTTTGGCCTCGCATTATCCATGTCCTGCTTCTTCCAGAACAATCCTAGCCAGGCTGATGAGGAACAAAGCTTGCAATGAGATTAAAGTGAAGAAAAATTACATTCCTGGCTGCTCTAAGAGGAGCCACTTCTTGTGTGGAGCATCCTAAAGACAACAGCAAGATGTATTTGAGGGTTCTCCTTCCCAGCAGAGGGGTACAGGACCACCCTGGGCAGCAGCAAAGATGGCACCAATCCCACTGGCGGAGCCAACACAGCCCTAGTCCTGGTTTGCTCAGCTCAGAACAGCTTAGGGACAGCTCCTGCTCCAAAGGAAGATGTGCAGGCACAGAAGGACAAACCCCACCCCGTGCCCAGCCCCACTCACCCCGGCAGAAGTCCATGAGGATCAGCACCTCCCACACGTCCCCACTGCTGACTGAGTTGATGCTGGAGTCGATGTAGCCCACAATGTTCTTGTGGCCAGACAGATCCCGCTGCAAGACAGACAAACCCACACGTGGAACAGCCAAATGTACACACGGACCAGCCACATTCACACGTGGAACAGCCAAATGTACACATGGACCAGCCAAATTCACACGTGGAACAGCCAAAATCCCACCGTGGACCAGCCACATTCACACATGGAACAGCCAAATGTACACATGGACCAGCCAAATCCACACATGGAACAGCCAAATGTACACATGGACCAGCCCCATCCACACATGGACCAGCCAAAATCACACCATGGACCAGCCAAAATCCCACCATGGACCAGCCACATTCAGGACCAGCCCCATCCACACCATGGACCCTCCTCATCCTCACTTTCCACGAGCCATCATTCCAAAGGCAAAGACAAGAGAGAGCAGCAGCAATGAAACCCCAGTAAACAAGCTTTGATGTGAGATCTAATCTCACATTTCCCCACACAGCCCAAAGCTTCCCTGCACTATCACAAACTACAGCAGCTCACTTAAAAAGTATTAACCTCATTTAAAGCTACTGCAGGAATCACACACAGAATTGCTACAGGTAGGAGTTTCTGACATCCACCCCAAACCAGTGCCTCGTGCGGTAAATTCACAAAATGAGGATTTTATATTTCCTTCCCCACCTGGCAGCTGCTCTAAATACTCATCAGTATCTTTGAATACAACTTCAAAAGTGGCACTTCCACGTTTACCACGCTGCAAACAAGATTAGGCAAATCTATTTGGATCATCTCCATTTTGTCTTTGTTTAGGGAAGCTAAGTTTGAAACAGTTATTAAAAATAGCTATCCCATCGTCTAAATCCTTGTGTCCAATAATCTGGAGAAATATCCCAGAGCTTATTACAAATACTTTACATTTCAAAAGCCCTGGCAGCAGCTACCCCACAAATACAGTTTTAATCTACCAACCTCAGTGATGCAGAGATAACCTTCATCCCAACCCAGGATTAGAAGATGCTGTGATACAGATTTATCTCAGGATGGAGGTCTGCCATTCATGCACTGATTGCAGTTCAGAGATATCAGAATCATCAGCCTTTTCTCATCAGGTTTAAAAGGCTGAAGTCTTGAGATCCCAACTGAAGATTGTGGGACTGAATTCCAACATCCCCAGCCATGCTCACATCTTCTGCCCTTCCTTTTCCCATTAAGCCATGCAGTTCTCCCCTCCTTTTCCTGGAATTCCCTGTTGTTTTCAGATTTTCCTTGTCCACTGGACAGGAACTTTAGAAATAGTTCAGTACCAGATTTTCACACACTCCAGAGGCCAGGATTTCCACACAGAAGCCATTTTTGCTAGGAAAAGGCAGGGTTTGTGACCTGATGGCACAGAGCTCACGAGCAGAAGGCGCCCAGCCCAGAGCAGGCACTCACCATGATCTGGATCTCCCTCTTGCAGACCTGCAGGTCGTACTCATTATTGACATACATCCTCTTCAGGGCACACTTCACCCCATTGCTCGTCCTCACCAGGAACACGATTGCAAAGCCACCTGTGGAGGACACAAAATCGCCTGCTCATTAACCAAACCCCCCTTTGTTCCCAGCCCTGTCCCTGCCAGGGGAGTGCAGCAGGGACGGGGACAGGGGGACACTGAGCAGCTCCACTATGGAAATGCTCCTTCCCTGCCCCTCTCCCAGCTCTGCCTGCACACTTTTCTCCAGGAACTCACAGGGATCCAAGGGGGAAATCTTCAATTAATGGCCACGAAGTTAACACCTAACATCTCCATAAAAACAAGCAATTACACCAGTTCCTGGTCCTGCCAGACAGTCCCTCATTGCTCCATTAATTCCCATTATGAAGAAGAAAGCTGAAGGACAGCAATGCTGCCTTGGACAGAAATCAGAGCTACAGATCACCCACCGAACCACCAAAGGCCTAAACTTAAAAGGCTCTGCAACTTTGAAGCATCCAAGTTACATTACAAAGCTGATTTGTGCAAGAAGCAAAAGAAACATCTCCCACATGCAGTTTGATGTTAATGCTTTTAAATCAGGACAGAAGAACAAGGGAAAAACCCACAATTCATTCTGTGGTCATTGCTATTAGTAAAGTCAGGATTCCCAGGATAAATGGACTTGTTTCAGATGAAAGCCTTTCACACAGTTCCATGGGTGGGTTTGTGCTCACGGTTATTCAGCACTTGCATGGGCTGCCCCCATCCCATGATGCCACACTTGGGTGAAACTTACTGACCAGGAAAGAATGAAAAAGAGCAAATAACCAGGCAACACTGCTGTGTGTAATGTACAATTCTCCCTGGTCGTTTTCAATGGTTTTTATGACATTACAGCTCCTCTTCCACCTCGACACAGGAGTTACACACACAGGTACCTCGCTGCCAGCACGGGGCTCAGCAGGAACCTCTCCTGGCAGCCCAAGCCCAGTTTTACACACCACAGCCACAGAACCAGAGCAGGCTTTCCCAGGAAACCCCACGGACTTCCAGCAGCAGCCCCAGAAAGATGGGACAGAAAGAAGAAACAAACAAAACAAAAAACCACTCCTCCTCCCTTCCCCCCCCCCCAAGAAATATAAGCATCATCAAGACTTCAATGAAAGGTCTTGAAAACTGCAGCCAGGCTGCAGAATGGACACTCAAAGTGAGGAGAGTGTGCCACGGCCTCGGGATGAAGCAGCCACAGCTGCTCCAGCCCCCTCCAGCTCTGGAGGGGCCTCTGTGCACAGCGCTCGATTCAGACCCAAAAATAACCCTGACTCTCCCTGGAGCTGCTGCAAGTTGAGCATCTCAAATTACAACTCATTTTTAAGGGCTTCTGAACCCACAGCAGCAGCCTCATTGTTCTCCCCGGCCACGTTTGTCTCGTTTCTGGAGAGCAAACCTGCACACCCCGCTGTGAATCTTCAGCCCAAAGGGCGCCTGTGGAAAAGAGCAACACAGCACTGCACTGACTTTTCTTCCCCCTCTTATACCCCACAATGGAGCCAGGAAGAAATAAGGGACCATAACCAACACAATCTCCCCAAACCCTACTTTGCTAACAGCCTGCATTTTTCAGAATCATTGGAGAGATCAGGTTTGGATTTTTTTTTTTTTTTTTTAATTTCAGTACAGTATTTCCATGGATCTCAGAAAAATACTAGAGGGAAAAAAAACAAACCAAAAAAACCCCAAAAAATACCACAAAAACCCAAAGAATTGTTTTTTTTCAAAGTTTATTACAGTCCCAATTTTGGTTTTGGTAATAACAACACTTTTGGGTTTCCCTGCCCCCCAAAGTGAGCTGCTCCACCCCAGGGCTCAGTTCCCTTTTCCCAGCACTGGCCAGCAGGACAGGGCATCTCTGTTTACAGTGCTGTGCTCAGCAGAAAGAAACACGAGCTGAGCAGCAAAAATACATCAAAAATACATTTACCTTATCTTTTAACTGCTGACAGCTGCCTAACCCTTCCTCCTCGCCCACTGCACCCCTACACCACCACCAGCACCTCCTCAGCCTCCAGACCACAACCAATTTCCCCCTCGTTATCCCAGTCCAACCCCCAACTCGGCTAAATCCTGGTAAAGTTGAAAGGAAACAGATCAAAGACAAATTTACAGGCAATTATGATGGAGCCCTGCCAGATGCACATTACAGGACCATTTACTCCTTCTCTCAGAGAGCAGCAAGACAGCGGCAGGCACACAGAGAGGATGATCCTGGGATGAGGGACCCTGTGCCACACTCGGGCACAGCTTAAAGCACTCCAGGCACCAGGAACGTGCCCATCTCCCTGCTGGCAAAGCCTCTTTCCCAGGGCACGTGGGGAAAGCAAAGGCATGAGACCAGGGCAGGCTTCGGCTGCAAGAGAGGAAATAAACCCAGGAGCAAGAGCTGAGCCTGAGAGTCACCTCAGAGGACAGCTTTCCCCTGCACATGTGCCTCTGATTTAAGGTTCTGAGGGAAATTCAACTCTCTTCCCCCAGCAGCCAGCAAAAACTAAAATACCCATTCTAAAATGTGAGAAGTCATTTCTGTGTTCACCCTTGAGACATGTGAATATTGTTGAGCAGGCAGCACACAGGCAGCACTGGGATCACCACCAGCTCAGAGCCACCACCAGCTACAGGGCTCTCTCTGTGGAAATTTTTTTGTGTCTCTTTGGTGTTTTAGGCCTGCCTGAACTGCATGGAAACGTGGTTATCAAGCCACACACTGCTGCCTGACTGCTGCTCTTGCTAAAGGGTTTCAGGATAAGCTGAAAAAATACTGGGAAGTTCCAATTATCTCCAGTCAATACAGATGCCAGAGCAATTTTCCATGCAGGCTTGTGTCAGGGCACTGGCCAGCTGCCAGCCCTGCTGGTTGTGTTTTCAGCCCTTCTGTAATTTCAGCAGGATGCACAGCTCCTCACAGCCAGGCAAGCACTGCTGAACCAGGTGAGAGCAGCTGCAGGTGAGGAGGAGAGAGCTGTGCTGAGCTCCAGGGACTCGTGGTGGATTGGAGATGGAATGTTCCTGCAGCCAGCAATGCCAGCCAGGCACAGCACTGCTGCTGCAGGGCACCAGTGCAGCTCCTGCCTGATCTCCTTCCAATGCTCTGCATGCACACAGCCCAGCACTGCTGCTGCAGGGCACCAGTGCAGCTCCTGCCTGATCTCCTTCCAATGCTCTGCATGCACACAGCACAGCATTGCTGCTGCAGGGCACCAGTGCAGCTCCTGCCTGATCTCCTTCCAATGCTCTGCATGCACACAGCCCAGCATTGCTGCTGCAGGGCACCAGTGCAGCCCTTGCACTGCTCAGATCTCCCCAGACTTGCCCCAGGAACACTCAGCCTCCAGGGACAGCCAGCCGGGCATTTTAAGCTCCAGCTGTACCAGCAGGCACTTAATTTTAAGTGCTCTGCTGAACCAGGCACAAAGCCACTCCATTTGCACAATTCCAATAGTCACTGATCCTTATCCATCAAGAATTATGTCATATTTTGCCTTATCTCACCAGCCACAAGAACTTCCTCAGCTCCTGCCTTCCTAAGCACAAGGGCAGGCTCACTCAGGTTTTGTTTTTTCCCCCCGGTCAGGATGCTGTGATCCAGCTGCAGGAAAGCCACAGTGACTCCCCTGCACGGGGTGTTCCCAGCTCACCGTTCCCAAAGCTTTACTAAAACACTCAGTAATGTGGTTTTGCCCAGTCACGGCCCCAAGCAGCTGTCACACAGACACTGCACGTCACCCATCACTGGACAGCATCACCTGGCAGCACCAGAACCACTTTCTCCCTGCTGCTGTGCTGGGAAGCCATCCTGCACCTCTGGCAGCTCTAACTGGAGCAACACACAGTCATTCAAAAAAAGAAAAAAGTTTTTCCCCAAGTTGTGTATACACAATAGTCACTCCTCTCAACCCAAACCATTCTGTGATGTGATTCTTGGTCCTAAAGCACCAATGGTTTTGGGCATCTTTTCTAGAGACCCAGGTGCCCTGGGATCCTCTGAGCAGCTGGGGCTGCAGAGACCCCAAAAACCCTCCTGTGACTGCTGGAAGTGGCACTGGGACCCCAGCAGCTCCTAGAAAAGCACCACAGTCCCACCAAGCCAGCAGTGCCAGGGAGCAGAGCCAAGGGAAACAGTGCCACTGCTCCTGCCTCGCGCCACGCTCTGCTCTGACCCTCCAACAAGTAAATATTTGCTGCTGGATTTTAATATGGGCTTTTTATTTCAATAATAGCTCCCCACGATTTGCATTAGGATTACAGTGCTATTTTTGTGGCTATTAATCTGCACCAATGTATTCTTTCTGCTGCCTTTATTCCACTCTTCCATTGCCCAGCAGGAGGGTATTGCTGCACATACCTGCTGCAAACACACCATTTCAAATCCCATTTTCCCCCCGTTTTTGTGCCACTTCTGAGCTCTTTGTTTCCAGGACAGGATATTTCACTCCAAATTAAGCTTTCTGTTCCAGCATTATTCCTTGTTATTACTAGATGTGCCCACAAACCAGAGGCAGCACTGTGAAGTGTTCTGTGTGACACATAACGAGGGGCTGGAATGAACAGGATCACTGCACATTGCTTTTTCTGCTTTGTGAAGCATCTGCAACACCTTCAAAGTCACAGTGTGTCAGCACTAACATCTTTACAGACAAATACAACTGCCTCATTTTGTTTTGAAAGTCATTTGAGGCATAATTCAGAAGGCACGGTAATGAGGCAGACTTTGCATTGGGGCTGTAATATCCAAGATCATGAAAATGCCAAATACCATGAAAATCTCCTCTGGATTCCAACCCCAAGTTCTTCCCCTACATGCCAGTGCAGCTGTAACCCACCTTTCCTCCTGGAAGGATGCTCTCCAGTCTTTCCCACTGATCCAGCACCACAAGGCTGGAGGGACTCACAGCAGTGTGGTTGTACTAATGCTCTCCTTTGTGTCTGCATTTTGTTGTTTTAGTACTACATGCTGGAGAGACACGACACTTGGGGTTTGGGATTTAATTAGTGCCTGTGACTCACTCTCCCACCCAACTCCATAATCCTCTGCCTACACTGGGGTATTTCCATGCCATTTCATAGCCATGAAAGTGAAGATTATTCACCCTCAAGCTGCAGGCACACAAAACACACGGTCTGTCCCACGGCACAGGCCTGCATCACCTCTCAGGAGTATACACAGATAAAATAAAGATAAAATAAAGATAAAACCATAACCCAGGCTAAAGAACAGATTTTCTGCACCTGGGGTCAACAGTCAGCACGCTGAGGCACAAAGTACTGACAGGGTATGTCAGCCACAGGGGTAAGGGGACCTGCACAAGTGTCTGCAGGTGGCGGTGGGGACAGAGGTGACACTCAGGACACACCACACACACAAATAACAGCAGCAGGCTCTGCTCCAGGAGGGCCAGAATGTGGATCTCCTACTACACCCAAATGTCTGTAAACAGTGCATGTGTTTGTGTACATGTGTGTTACAAACCAGAGTCCAGCTCTGAATGAGAACAAAACAAACCCTCGTGTCCTGCCCAGCTGAGAAGAGCAGATAATAGCCCTAAATTAAACAGGGCCTCTCTCAGCCCAGCTTTTCCACCTCAAAGGAAAATACAACAAAAACCAACTAAGTAAAGCTTGTTATAAGTCCCTTGACTTACCTAAGCATAACAGTGCCAAGGTGAGGGGGCTGCTTCAGTGTAAAGGGCTGTCCCAGCATCTCCCAGAGCAGAATTTCAAGGAGCTCTCAGTGCCCCCACACTCACCTGAGCAGGCAGTTAAACACACCAAAACCAAACAAAAACCTGGGTGGTTCACTGAGCTTTCAGCTGGGGCTCCATCTGCTCCTTTGGGCTGTTTCCATGCCCCTAAACAGCACTTTAAAAGGTTTCACCCTGGAGTGGAGATAGAACTGCTCTGGGAAACTTATCACATCAGATCTTGAAACATCAACCGCCAATTAAATAGTCTGAACATTTAAGTTTTATCTTGAGGGCAAAAAAGAAAGGGCACACCACTAACTCCAGCTGAAAGGAGCAATGGTCACAGTAACTCAAATTTCAGCCCTGTTCTGACCATTTTAATTGGCTGTAGGAGGCAATCAGAGCCCCAGAACTGCAGGGAAAGTAGATGGCACCCAGATAAAGCAGAGAGGACATCTAGTATTTCATGACAGGAAACCTGAAACGTGCACAGCACCAGGAGAATCAGCTGAATCCTGCATCTCCCCAGATGGAAAATTAGCTAAAAAGGTATTTTTGCAACAAGATCAGGAATTTAATAGTGAACGTACTGTAAAGAAGACTGCAACTGTTACAACTGTAAAGAGTCAGGCGAGCTCAGAGCTAAAGTGAACATACAGGACATACAACTATTTTCTGAGTGTTTCTAGTGATACTTTAGTGGAAGAAACACAAGGGACAGATACAGGTTGTGTGTCAAGCCAGCCAAGGGCAGAATCCTCCTGGCACAGGAAAAACTCTTGAAGAATATTCAAGCTTTGCTGGGCAAATCCTCAGCTCCCCTTCCCTGCCTGCAGAGCAATGTGCTCAGCTTGTTTTCCCCTAGCAAATGCTGGGGCTTCCCAGCCTTCATCCTGCTGCCAGAGCAAAGGGAACTGAGAAACTGGGAAACTGAGGTGGATTCTGTGCTCACCCAGCCCATACCCACAACAGCAGCAGCTCTGACAGGGCAGGTAACAACTCACTGGGCACTGTCCTTCCAATAATCACCATTGCAGGCAGCCAGAAATTCCCCACACAGCTCACACTGGAGCTGGGAAGGCTTTTGCCTGCACAGAACAGCAAGCAGAGGAGGCTCAGGCTGGCCAGCAGAAATCCCTGAGCTCCCCAGGCACGGAAAGCCCAGCACCTGCCCACACAAAATGCAACTGGGACTCAGTGGGAGGCGGGAAGAAAAAGGGGAAAAAACCAAAGAAACGGCTTCAAAGACACCTCCAGAGTCCATCAGACAGCACCCATCACCAGGGCAAAGGTCTGATGCCAAGAGAGCAGAACAGCCCAGGCAAAGCCCTGCTGATCACAAACCCTGCTCACTCCAGCCCCAGAAAGCTGCAGCTCTTCCAGCCCCAGCACTGCCAGGGCTTTGGGCTTTAAATACCACCAGGAAAACTTGAACAGAACATCCAGCACATGCGAGCAAAGGATTCCTCCCCAGGTAAAACAAAGGCTTCAGCTCACACTGAGTTCATGGCTCAGACTCTCAGCCCTACACAGCTTTACCATAGCTGAGAATCCTAATGTGATTATCCAATATTACCAACACAATTATAGGGCCCTTGCTTAATGTCACTGCTGCAATATCTAGGCCATGACAGGACAGATTTAGATTTACAAGCTCCACCCTCTCCTGTTAAACAGGCAGGACGTCACCATGGCTAATGTTGGTGTGGCAGCCCCAGCCAGGAGTGCCTGAACTGTGCAAAATGATGCAGCCAGGAACCCCACACAGCACCAGCACAGCCTCTGCCTCTCCTGATTTGAGCAGAGCAAGACTGGTTGTCTAGGGGCTGTGGCAGTTTTGGGAGCGAGCAGCCAATCTATCAGCTGTGATGCTCACAACAACACACAGACACAAAATAATTATACAGTCAGAGGCATTTTCACTGCATGGACAGCATGGGGAAAGCATAACTGCCTCTTAGTTATGCCTCTTACTTCTGTGGGGCTGCTTTAAAGCCATCCAGCCTCATTTCTTTGCATGTTTCACGACCCCAGCTCATGACAGAGCTCACTCCCCACACAATCCTCCTGCAGCTCCCAGGCAGGCCCATGGAGAAGGACAAACAGGAAGCTGTAAATCACAACACAGCAGAGAAAGGAGGGGAAGGAAATTCATCTCTGCCATGCAGCAGCATTTCAGAAGCCTAAAATAATCACTGGGCCAGATCCAGGCTGTGCATTAAAGGCCCTCTCTTGTCAGAAGCTCCAGTCCAAGGGCAGCAGGAGCTGGGAGCAGCCCAGGCACCCCAAGCCAGGGGCATCAGAGCCTCGCAGCATTTGCAGCATTTGTGACAGCAATTTCATAACCAACAGCAGCTCACTGGAGGCTCTGGCTGCCTCAGCAGGAAGCACGTTGAGGTGTTCACGTGGGGGGATTTGCTGGGCATGTGCTCTGCTGCACAGCCCTGTGCATCCACTCCATTTCTCCCCGACAGGCAGAACCAAAGCTGATAGAACGGTGTTCTATTGCTGTGCAGCAAGACACGCCGCCTCCAAACAGATTACTTGGCAAGGCAGGCTCAGTCCCTCTCTATTGTAACAATTTTAGTCCCTGAACTTCCACTGTAAGCCCGAAAAAAAAAAATAAAAATTAATGGGTCATGAATAACTCAGGGCTTAAAAAAAAAATTAAAAGAATCATTTGTTTAGTTATCAGTCAGCCCTTTAAAAAGCACATTTCAGCTGCTATTATTCCCAGCAGCTGCTAATAGCATCTGAGCCCTTGTTCATCTCCAAGTGAAATTAGCACTGGCATCAACATGCTGTGGAGCATGACGGGCTGAGTGAACACGGCTGGAAATGCAAAGCCAGCAAGAAGCTGCAGCAACTGTAGGCAGCTCAAGAGCTTCCCTGGAAAGGCCAGGGAGCCGTGAATCACATCAGAAAAAAGCAGAACCAGTCGAGCAGAGAGCAGGCCGTAGCTGGAGGTGAAGAGGAGGGAGAAGGCAGGATGAAGGCCAGGCTGGGACTAACTGAGCTGGCTTGCAAGGCAGAGCAGGCCGTGGAGAAGTGTCATGGAAACAGCACACTCCATTGGGGAAGCAATTATGCAAGGATCCTAGGACAGCTCACAGCAACAGACACGTCAGGCATGCAGGAATTCTGGTTCCAGCATTGGGGAATTCTGGTTCCCAGGGCAGCACCCAGACATGCTCCTGAGCACGGCAGCAGAAGCAGAACTCCACATGCTCCATTCAGCATTTAACAGGAAAAAATATCAGCCTACATGAAACAGGGCTTTGAGCTCTCCACACATGCACAGGTGAAGAGGGAGAGGTATGAACTATTTGTCTGCTCATCTGTCAGATGTCTAGGAACAGCAAAAGTTGCAGGGGTCCAGAACCTGCAGTCTTGTGACTGTTACTCACCAAGCCTGCAACCACTGGGGATTGAATTCATCAGTTCAAATGAACTTAAGTAATTGCTTTACGTGTTTATATCCCAACTTAAATAATAAATATATCACTAAATGCATCAGTTGCAGAAAAACTTTCAAAGGTCTTCTTATGTTAAGTTTAAAACAAAAGCAAAAGGTAGGAAACAACCACCTGTCCCCCTCCAAAACTAGCATCATTTTAATTTTTTATAAGTCCAGTACATTTACTCCTGTCACATGTGCTGCTGAGAGCTGGGTGAGCAAGGCTGAGTCTGTGTGTTTCTGTGGATCTCCACAAGATCCTGTGTGTCAGCTTTCACGGCATGGTGAGCTGTACCAACCATCACTGCCTGTTCCTGAACAGGCAGAGAGGCAGCAGCACACCAGTGTGCTCTGGCACCAAGGGAAGAGCCAGGAATCCCCAAGGAGCAGGGCCAGGCTTTGTTCTGTGTTTGCATTATGTGACACAGCGCCCTGGCCCATGATAAAAGTTCCTGGGTGCTATGGTGACATGAATATTAATGACCCTGCGATTAAAACACCAGGCAAGGAGTCGTATTTGCATTTAATACAAGACTGTCCCTGCTCTGCTACACAGCCCTTATCAAATGGCTTCATCTTCATGGGCTTCAGCTTCTTATTTGTGAAATAATTTGATAAACCTTCCCTGGCACCCTCTCTGTGTGTCTGCTCTGCAGAGAGGGGACGGGCACAGGTTGTGGCACAGAGGCACAGGTTGGGGCACACCTCACAGCCAGAGCCTTTGTGTTCTGCACAACAGCTCGGCACTTCAAACTGCAACTGGAAATGCAGCACAGGAACAGCAGGGTAACTCATGTTCACACATCCAAGCACATCTGCTGACTCAGAAGCAACAGGTAGAGGCTGAAAGAAAGGCTCTGACATTCAGCAGGTTTGTTCCTCCCAGAAATGTCCCCAGGGATGACAGGACAGTGCGACCTGCCTGTCCTGCCCTCTCTCCCACACTGTCCCTCCTCCAGCCCTTGCCACCCCACACATCAGGGCCCTGTGATGCATTTCTTCACCTCCTTACAAACACAACCATAGGATCTCAGCACCTGAGTCCCTGCACACACACAGGTGCTGTCACAGAGCCTTCCAACCCCAGAGGGTTTTCTTTAACAATCCCAGGGTATTGCTCATGCCACAGCCATCTGCATACCCCTGGGGTTACACACCCCTTGCCAAAAGTCAGGAAGAGCCATTAGAGCAGAGCCCAGGGCCAGCAGCAGCCACAAATAACCTTCCTGTGGCCATCAGGGAGCATCTCCCATCGATCCAGCTCCCTCTCACAAGCAGCAGCTCAGTGCCAGAGACGTCTTTATGGCCCAGGTCAGAAGCCATTAATCCTTCAGAGGGTCACAACAGGTAACTCAGCTAACACTGAATTAGCAGATAGGTCATGCAGAGAAGGCACAGAAGGCACAAGGCTTCCATTTCTGTGCTTCTCACATCAGCACTGATTTCTTGTGTTCCTTTTAAGAATTTCAAACCACTTTTGAAAGTCCATATCACTCTCATGAACGTCTGAATAGCACCCCTATAGAACCTGGGATAGGGAAGTCACAAAAACATGTATAGCACACCAAACCTGGTGCCTTGGAGAGAGCCTGATGCTCAGTGACAGCCACAGGAACCAGGCACATCATGTCCTCACGGAGCACTCTGCACATCTTTGAGACAAGCCTGGGTTTATTCCACTGCTGCCATTTGTGCAGCAAAAGCACACATCAGCCCTGCAAGCATCACTTTGCTTGCAGAAGGAGACACAAGCTAAGATGATATCTGAACAACAGCTGTGCAATTAGGCAGCCTCAGATCCTGCATTTTGCTCTCACACCCTCGAGAACAGCTTGTCAGATTGCTCTAAGCTCACACAGGCACATTTTGGGGCCCCCTACCACAGGCCTTTGGGAAGGGAAACTGCTGTGTGCCTGACAGTGAATGGAGATCAGCCCTACCTGCCCTCATCACAGCACAGGCAGCTTCCAGCTCAGCTGTGAGGGGATGCACACGCAAATCCCTGCTCAGGGAACTCAGCTGCTGATGGCTTTTTTTATTTTTAATCTATGAGATCACCCGTCACTGGTACGTAATTTCTTTCTGCAAAATCATGAAGCAAAGCAGATGCTATGAGCATCTTGTTCCAAAAATGTCTTTAATGCAATCCTGCAACACATGGCCCAGGGTCCTGGTGTCAGCAGGGCTTCTGCCACAGAGCAAGTGTGAATTTACACCCAAAGCACACGAGTGCCAAGAGCTTCACTGAAATCACAGCGAGGCAGCACTCGAGAGGAAACACAGACTGCAATTAGAGCACCCAGTCTGGAAGGGCAGAGATCAATTCCTGACTTGGCCACACGTGCTCCGCATTGCTTCACCTCCTATCTGAGTTCCCAGCAGCCCTAAAAGGGGTGGAAGGGCACATCCACAGGCTGTGCCAGGGCTCAGATACTCTGGGGAGTGAGAGTTGCTGGCATTAGAGGAGCTGCAGCAGCTCCCCTCTGTCTCACTCTGCTGCATCACCCTGAGGGCAGCTAACAATAACCTTCATTTCATTTAGTGGCAATTCCTGGACCTCCTACAAAAGAAGAAAGTTTCCATAATGACAAAAAGCCACAAATGAGAACTACCTTGCAGTGCCTCACTTAAGCCTTTCCAAATCTTCTCCTTGTGCTTGTAAATCACTGTCAGTATTGTTCCTACTCTCCAGAAGCACAGCAGCCAGTATCTGATCCAAGGAGGTTTCTTTCCAGCATGACACCACCGCAAGGACATCCTGTGCTGTCCCCATCCAAGGAAGGCAGCACCCCTTCCTGGGAAACTTACTCAGTTACCTCTTGTTATCAAAGATAACTCCTCCATAAACCAATTCTGCTTATGGCATGTTCTCCTCAGAGACTCCCTGTCTCCTTCCACATGTAGAACACAAGTAAACACTTAGCACAAGAGCAGGCAAATTAGTTGTGACTTTCCAGAGAAGCAGCACCAGCCCTGCAGCTGGCACGCTGCCTTCCCCACGGGCACAGCCTCAGCCTGCCCAGAACGTCTACCCTGAATAAAGTCACCTTCAAGGGAAGCAGCTCCCAGCCCCTGCCCAAGTGTGCAGCACCCGGCAAGTGCTGACCCCTCATTAGCCATGATTAATGCAGGTGGGTCAGCCTGGAAGGCAAGAAGGGCTAAACCCAGAGTGGATTCCAGCTTGTCTTCAGCACATTTGTAACTTCCCACCTGATCTCCTCGAGCTGCTGACAAGCACAAAGGGGAGAAGGCCCGTGCCACAACAAAAACATTATGCACGTGCAACCAGAGGTTAGCAGCCTTTAAAACTACCAGAACACTTCTGTAAGGCTCCAGCTGGAGTTAAACCATGTATTACCCCCGGCCAGAACCCCAAAACTCGGCTTTCTTACACTGACAGCTTCACGGCAGGAGTGCTGAAACAGAAACTGTGCTGGTTTCACAGGGAAGTTCCTTCCTGGGATGGTGACTGGCTGGGCCAACACTGCCTTTAAAGCAGCTTTTAGCTGCCAGAGCTGCTCCATAAGGAAGCAGACCCCTTCTGCAACAGGCTGCACAAAGCTCACGGGCCAGGTCAGTCTCTGGCCCACACAACTTCTTACACACTTAAATCCACTAACACCTGCTTTTCCTCCCTGATTACATCTCCGGACACAGCACACACTGTCCCAGCAAAAGCTGCGCTGCTAAAAGCACCAAAACACTTGGGATACCTCAGCATTTAGCAAAGAACTCCCCTGAGATCCTTCACAAGTTCCCCTGGTTCTACTCTCAGAAAAACAGACTGCTGGAACACAGAATCAAACATCCTACCTGGCAGAGCAGAGTGCAGAGTACATGTTCTGCCCCACAAGAAACAGGGAAAAAATTAAAAATAAGAATCACGTGTCCCATTCCGAGAGGAGAAACAGTTTAATTCCTAATCCAAATGTCCCTGGTCAGCTGATTAGCAGCTGGCCCTTGGCTGAAGCTGGAAAGCAGTAACTCACAAAATACACTTCAAAGCAATGTCCTGAAACCAACCACACTGGAACTGGGTTGAGGATCACATAAATCTGCAAAACGTTCCTCAGACGGGGTTTGCTTTAAAGTGAAATCATTTCAGAGGAAGCTCACATGTGTTTTCAGTGGCTTCAGGTTAGGGTGCTGCAGGGAAGGAGGTGCCAAGGGAGGGCAGGGGTCAGCAGAAAGCCTCAGCCCTGGGCACTGCAGGGCACAGGCCGGGCACTCACGGCTCTGCCAGCTGCTTCCCACGTGCAGCTCTGCCAAGCACAGTCAGGATGGATCCCACAGCATCCCTCTTTTCAAAACAGAGGGAAAACACAGCTGGCAAACGTAGGATGGTTCTGTGACTTTGCACTGGTTTGTAATATCAATCATTAAATGCTTTCAAATCAACATTAGTTACAGCACACAAGTACCTACCTGAAAAACTCCAGTGAGATATCCTACAATTATTAAACCCAAGTCCCTTACTTAGACTTCAACTTATTGAAGGGGAGAAGACCTTCAAAAAAGTACAATTTTAAAAGCAACTTTTCACAGACCTGCAGAAACTCAGCCTGTACTTTTTGCTAGAAGCAGAGCAAGACAAACAAAACCCTGCTCAAACACGTGCCCCATGGATGTTTACACACCTCGGGTCAGCTCAGCACTCTCACAACACTGAGCACAGAGTCACACAAAACACAGAGGCCCTCAAAAATGGGACACTGGGGCAATCCCCAACCTGGTTCAGCTCACCCGTGCCTTGTGGGACTTTGCCACACACACAGCTCCCCCAAACGCCTCATTTATGGCAACACCCTTCTCAGTGCTCCTGCTGCTTGGATCCCCATCAGAGGGACACCAACCTCCCTAGAGCTCCAGCGTGGGGCTCTGGGATGGGGTTCTGTTGTTTTGGTTTTTCCCCTACACACAGGCAGAAACAAACAGCAGCATCTGATTTGGTCCAACGCTGTTTTGGTTTATTTTCAGAAAGAAAACAGCAAGACAGCAGCCTGACTCAGCCCCACACTGCAAGAGCTCCTGGGTGTTTGTTTCAGCTCTGTGAAACACCATTCACCCCAAAACCAGTGACAACACCCCTGAGCCCATCCTGGGGCACTGTGTAACTAAACCTGGCCCTGCAGACCCCCAGCTCTGCCCTCCCACCACAGATAATCCTTGTGCAAACTTTGGGGGCAATTGTCCAAGAGCTTATTTGTGCTTTTACGTGGATTAGAGCAGGAGAGCTACAAGGACCCAGCTAGGAACCGCCTATTGCAACACCCTGTTTGTAAAACCCCCACTGATTCACCACATCCCAACACCACAACCAACCCCTCAAATTCCTTCTGCATTATTCCCACCTCCTTCCTTCCAAAAGGAGGGGATGTTCCTCCCTGCCAGGCAGGCAAGCATCCAGACAGAGCTACTTTTCAGGGGTGGGGGAGTTAAACCATGCAGGTTTACCAGCAGCGGGTATTTTGGGGGATCTACACCAGAGCCCAGAGGCATGTGGAGCCATTTGGCACCTGGCACGGGCAGTGCTGCAGCCAGGGCACACTCCCCATCAGCAGGGTTGCTCAGCAGAATTCAGGGTGACCAGGTACAGCCAAACCCCAGCACTTCCATTCCAAAACTTGTGCTTCAACTCCATTCGTCGCTTCATTGCTTCTCTCTTTTAAGGCACTTTTACATCTCATTTTTTTCATGTTCCACAGGCTGCACCTAAACACAGCCCTCCCCACTCCCTCCTAAAGCAATTGGGATGAGAGGTGCTTCCTCCCCAGACAGGATACTCCTCCTACAGAGTGCTTCCCAGGGGACTTTTCCTTTCAGCACAAATAGCCAGGAGTTGCCTCTTCAGCACTGCCGAAGCACCACTGCAGCTACAGAGAGGTTTTCCAGGCGTCAGGAGTGCAGGGGCTGGGCTGCCCACGAGCTCCCCAGGTCTCCAGCTGAGTCAGGGAGAAAAGGCTGTTTACCAGCACACCCAGAGCCGCAGCACTCCCGAGCCACGCTGCTCCCCAGCACAAAAACCAGCAAGACAACCTGCAAACAAACCAGCACACCGCCTTGCCCGTGCCCCTTGGAGGCTCCGCTCTGCACACAGAAGGATTTCACACTGTCTCACCGGGAGGGAGGGAGGGACCCGGGCAGCACCTTCCACCAGAGCTCCCTCTGCCTCCACAGCTCCCGGCCTGCATGCATGAACCCAGAGCTGCATCCCACAGACAGCAACCAGGAGATGCAGGGCAGAGCCCCCAGAACCAGCAGCTCCCCCAGGACAGGCAGGCAGGGAAGGGAGGCTCTTCCCCGCCAGGCAATCTGTGCTCCCACCTCCACCTCTGCAGCAGCAGCAGCAGGAGAGCCCGGTGACACACACACGGCTCCTCTTCCCGGGGCAGAACCTGCCAGCACATTACTCATCAGCAAAAAAAGCCTCTGCCTTCCCCGTGCTACCAGGATGAGGCCATCCTGCGTTTAAGGGAGACTGACAGCCTCCCAAGTTGAGCTCATGTGGGTCCTCAGCTCCCAGGGCCAAAAGGGCCTTGGAAATACCAGCCCAGGCAAGCCTATAGTGCAAATTTCAAAGGGAAAAAAAAAAATCACTATAGTTGCTAGGTAAAAGCCTAGCTTCAGTGCTCCTCTCAGCAGAACACATCAGAAACCAAGTCTGAAAAACAGCCACAGACCTATTTTCCTGCACACCGCGGTGAATTCTTACAAATCTGAACACAGGCAGTGTACACAGAGTCCCTTTTCCATTTTAGGGCTCTTTCTGTAAAAGCCAACACAGGTCCTCCCACTCAGCTCTCTCCCAGCAGCTCTGCTCTCCCTCGCCATCAAAACAAAACACTGTTTGGACTAAATCTGCCCAGGATGCTGCGCAGGAGGCACCAGGAGCAGGTCTAAAGAGGCCAACACCTCCCTGAAGGTCGAGGCTAAGGTTACCAGGCAGAGCCGTTCGGGAGGCTCCTTGCAGCCCCAACAAATGAAATGTAAAATGATAGTTGGAGCAGCAGAGCTGGTTACAATTAAACCAATGCCACCAGCAGCTTGCTGCACTGCAAGGCCTGCACACGCCATGAGTTCTGTAACCCCCAGGATTTATTTTTAGGTCTCTAACTGTTTTATTTGGGAAAAAAAAAAAAAAAAAAAAGAAAAAAAAAAGGAAAAAAGGCAATTGGGATCACCACTCCGCCTTGCAGACATCCCACACACAGAGAAATCCTCATCCCAGGTCACAGCCAGTCCTGCTCAGCCTACCTATGTGCATAACAAGGAATTTACTCCAGTGTTTTAATCCTCTCTGCTCGAGGTGGCAAAGGAGGTAACAGCTGAAGAAAGTTTAAGACCGAAGGACGCTGCTTTCTTTATTTACAGCACCTTGTTCTGCACCAAAATATATGACAATTTTGGTACGGGTGGTTCTTTTGGTTTTTTTAACTCCCACTTTAGAAGTAAGAAACAATTAACTTCTGAATATCTCCAAATTCCTAAAGCATTAAAAAAAAAAAAAACAACTAACTCTGCCAAACCCACACTGGATTTACAGATGGGAACACCAGACACATCAGCCTGCAGACACCACAGGACTGCAATTCTGCCAAGGACAATGAAATATTCAGCAATCTGGGGGTCAAGGAGCAGGCTGGGCGCCCGGGACAGCCCAAGGCCTCCCTTCCAGCCTGGGCAGGGGAAAGCCGCATCCACGGAGCGCTCGGAACGGCACCGGGACCTCACCTTCCGCCAGCACCTCGTCCACGGTGACCTGGTGCCGGCCGATGCTGAAGACCCGGCCGATGTAGCCGCTGCCGGGGCCGCTGCTGCCGCCGCCGCCGCCGCTGCTGCCCGCCCCGGGCCCGGAGCCGCCCTGCTCGCGGCGAGAGTCGAAGAACTTCTTCATGTCTCGGGAGGCGGCGGCGGGGCCGCGGGGCGATGCCGGTGTCGGTGCCGAGCCCTGCGGCTCCTGCCGCGGCCGAGGGGGGCCGGCCTGGCGGGGCCGAGCCGCGCTGTCCCCCGGGGATCACACCTGCAAAAGCAGCGCGGATAACGGGCCTGCGGCGTTACCCCCGCGGGCCCCGCCGCGAGCCCGGCCCGCAGCGACCCTGCCCGGTACCTCGCAGAGGGCGGCGGGAGCCTCCATGCGCCCCGCGGGGCCGGCCTGCGCAGCCCCGGTGGGTCACGGCGGGGGCCGCCTGCCGGCAGGGCCCGGGGCCCGCATCGCTGCCTGGCGGCGTCACCGGCGACCACCGAGCGCGTCAGGGACACGGACAGGGACCGACCCCGCCGCCGCCGCCCCCCGCCGGCCCCATCCGACCAGGAAATGGGCCGTCACAGGAAGTCCCGGCTGCCGTCGGGAGCGCCGCCCCCGCGCCTCCGCCAGCGGCAGGGCCCGGCCCCGCCGCCCCGGGCTGTCCCGTCCCGTCCCGTCCCGTCCCGTCCCGTCCCGCAGTGCCCTGTCCCGGGATGTCGCGTCCCGGGATGTCCCGTCCCGCAGCCCCCGGAGCGCCCCACGGTGCGGCGGGACGGGGAGCGGGGGCTCGGCGGGATGGCGGCGCCGCGCGCGGCACGCTGGGGGCGGTAGTTCCCCCTGGCCGGCGGAAGGGGGGCCATGCGGCGGTGGCGACTACAAGTCCCGGCATGCCGCGCGGCTCCGGCCGGCAGGGGGCGCTGTGCCGCGGGGCCCGGGCCGGGGTCGCCCCTCGGACCGGCCGGGACCGGAGGCTGCCCCGGGACAGCGGACGGGGCCGGGGGCTCTGCGTCCTCCTCGCCCGGAGGGATGAGTGCAGAAATCCTGTCCGTGGGGAACCACGGCCCATATTGGGGTGTGCATGGTGACGGGTATTTATGTTTATCTTGAAGTAATGCGCTAAAGTCGATGTTTTTGTGATATAATAATAAAAGGCCACTGCGGTGATATCTTGGGATTAACCTGAAGCACGAGGCTTATCTTCACACAAGCTCTGCTAGCGCCTGCTTTCAGAGCAAAGAAAAAATCCTGAAAGCAGAGATATCCCAAGCCCTTAAAACATCTTTAGTGTTTTACACCTGGTAGCTATGCCTTGGATTTGCTGTGGAATTACAGCTTCCTCCTCCTTCCTGCCTGGCACGATGCTCCTCGGGGGCACTGCAGCTCCTCCAGAGCCCAAAGCCATGGGGTCAGGCTTTGGAAAGGTTTAGTTGAGCTCAGATCTTGGGAAGCTCAGTTTAAATGCACTTTGGGTTCTTCTCAGCATTTTTTTCCTTAGAAATCAGAGGATTTTCCCTGCCTTTGGCATCCAGAGCAGCCAACCCCTCATGCACTATTAAAGGCTGGATTTCAGGCAGCAGAGGGAAATGTTAAAATGGCAAAATTATTTTTTTTTCCAGAATGAAGCACCAGAATGCAAAACCCAAGCAGCACTTGGCTGCCCAATGAATACCTCCATGGCAGCACCACTCTTCTTCCTCCCCTCTGACTGGGATGGAAGAGGAAACCAAAGCATGGTCCCATTTTCCCAATGACCATTATTTCCTGTATTATGGTAATAACTACAGCCATCCTTCTCCAGCCCCTGTCCCCAGGGTAGGCCAGGCCTGGCTGCTTTGGGGTGACTAAAATGTTTATCCTTCACACAGCCCCTGGCCTGGCTTTGGTCACCGGCTTCCAGCAATGCCAGCGAGATGGGATCAGCCTGTTGTAAATGGCTCTAATTGGGTTTTTCCTCTCAGTGTTTGAAGGCTTTTAAGATGCATATGGCTCTGAGAACAGGCAGGTAAAATTGCTCGTGGCAACATTTAGCAATACGCAGATCTGACAGCACATCACTACAGTTGTTTTTCTGCTGAGCCACTGTGCCTCTTCACTGTGGATAATGCTGCATATCTTCCACCATCCTCATCCTCAGCAGGGCTTGAAGGTATGGGCCCAAAAGTCCTCCTCTGACCACCTTCAGCCACCCATAATTTGTAGGGTGGCTACTGGCTGCCCCTCATTTCCAATAGAGCCCCAGTCCACGCAGCTGGAGCTGCAGGGATGGCAGCCAGCACACGTGTGCAAACAGCCCTTTTTCATTTGCAGCCTTCAATCTGCATGGAACATGCTTGGCTGTGCTTTGGGGCTCTGTGATGAATTAACTGCCAGAGCTCAGTACAGAAGGTTCACGTGCCCTTTGGAATAAATATGAGCTGAGTAAGGTCTCAGTTGCTTCTGGCCATTATTTTAATTTTTTTTTTTTTTTAATTTCTCTAACCTGTGAAAATCCCCAGGCATCTCTCAAGCCAGGTAAAACACCCAGTGCAAAAACTGGGCCCCATCACTGGGGATTTCTGGGGACTCTGCAGAACTGAACCATTTCCAAGGAAATTGGGCATCTCCGTATAGTACAGGGAAATGAGTCATTTCCAAGTGAAGGAGATAAAAGCCACTGCATGCAGAGAGCTGCAGATGCACTGCTGAGCCTCCTCCCTGGCTCTGAGGGCTTTTTTCAAGCGTACCTGCAGTGCAGCGCAGGCAGTGTCAGACCCACGCGGGCTGGGGGCTCTGATGCTCGGCCCACGCACACAAACCCACCCACGGCCATTCTGGGGAGCACAAAAAGCAGGAGCCGTGCCCGGCTGCAGGCACTGAGCATAAATAAATAAATATTCTTCATTCCAGGCTGCTGCAATCCCAGTGACCTTCACAGGGATCAGAGGGAACTGAGCCCTAAAGAAGGGGAAAAAGCTGCTCCGTGGCCACAGCACACCCAGGGCCTGCCGTGCTGCGGAGAGCAGCCCCTGACTAACGCGCTCCATCCCGAACGCTGCGTTTTAAGCTGCTGAAATCCCACGACGCGAGGTTTAAAATATCCGAGCCTTGCCCGCCCCATCCCCGCTCCTCCTGCGCCACTCAGAAAATGCACTCAAATCCCTGGGAAGAAGCACATTGATACAGCTGCATCCCTCCCCATCAAACTTTCCGGACAGCTCAGCGTTTTCTAAATAAGAACACAGGCCTGGGCAGGGATGCTGCGGCCGCAAAGGCGAGGGCGCACTGGCCCCTTCTGGAGAGCTCGGGAGCGGCAGCGATGGGGAGCGGAGCTGGCACAGCTTCTCCTGAATTCACCGTAATAATGAGGTTTAATCAGGGCCCCAGCGCTTATCATGATAAGGATGCTGCGAGAGCCCTTTTTACGCAGTGATGAGGGTGTTTCAAAGTATGGGAGGGGATATTCAGATTAGATGTAAGAAAGGGATTGCTCCCCGTCAGGAGGATCAGGGCCTGGCACAGGGTGCCCAGAGCAGCTGTGGCTGCCCCTGGATCCCTGGAAATGCCCAGATCCAGGCTGGACAGGGCTGGGAGCAGCCTGGGACGGTGGAAGGTGTCCCTGCCCATGGAGATTTGAACTTTAAGGTCCTTCCCGACCCAATGCATCCCACAGTCCTATGTCTCTTTAAATACACATTCACTGCAAAAAACTCTGTTAAGCCTCTCACCAGCAAGGAATAGAGCCACTGTTCTATCCTCTCTCTGCCTGTGATTTTCTGGTTTTCAAGGATTTCTTCCCAAGTGCGCATTAGTATGACCAGAAAAACCATCACTGGTCTCCATCACCCCCAGGAAAAGGTCAGTTCTCAAGCACACTGTCATGGAGCTGGGCTTTACTGGGTTCAGAGCTGTGCAGAGCAACAAAAACACTCCATAACTCAGACCTGTATTTCACATGTTTAGGAACTGGAAGCTTCCACCTCCTTGGTGCTCCTGTTTGCCCCTGCAGGACATCCTCACTGGCTCCAGCAATGGCTCTGCTCCCTGTGGCTGGAATCCTCCATCCCCAGCAGTGGCACTCCCACAAATAATGGGGCTGGTTGAGCTCTGCAGGCCCCCAGCCGTATTTACGACAGTCGCGCTTTACGGCCGTATTTACGACAGTCACGCTTTACGGCCGTATTTACGACAGTCGCGCTTTACGGCCGTATTTACGACAGTCGCGCTTTACGACACCTTTTACGACAGTCGCGCTTTACGGCCGTATTTACGACGATCGCGCTTCACGACACCTTTTACGATAGTCGCGCTTTACGGCCGTATTTACGACAGTCGCACTTTACGGCCGTATTTACGACAGTCACGCTTTACGGCCGTATTTACGACAGTCACGCTTTACGGCCGTATTTACGACAGTCGCACTTTACGACACCTTTTACGACAGTCGCGCTTTACAGCCGTATTTACGACAATCGCACTTTACGACACCTTTTACGACAGTCGCGCTTTACGGCCGTATTTACGACAATCGCACTTTACGGCACCTTTTACGACAGTCGCGCTTTACGGCACCTTTTACGACAGTCGCGCTTTACGGCCGTATTTACGACAGTCGCGCTTTACGACACCTTTTACGACAGTCGCACTTTACGGCCGTATTTACGACAGTCGCGCTTTACGGCACCTTTTACGACAGTCGCGCTTTACGGCCGTATCTACGA
Organism: Melospiza georgiana; assembly: GCF_028018845.1. NCBI lineage: Eukaryota > Metazoa > Chordata > Aves > Passeriformes > Passerellidae > Melospiza > Melospiza georgiana. Next base: position 4,167,101 of record NC_080460.1, read on the forward strand.
CAGTCGCACTTTACGGCACCTTTTACGACAGTCGCGCTTTACGGCCGTATTTACGACAGTCGCACTTTACGACACCTTTTACGACAGTCGCACTTTACGGCACCTTTTACGACAGTCGCGCTTTACGGCCGTATTTACGACAGTCGCACTTTACGGCACCTTTTACGACAGTCGCGCTTTACGGCCGTATTTACGACAGTCGCGCTTTACGGCACCTTTTACGACAGTCGCGCTTTACGGCCGTATTTACGACAGTCGCACTTTACGGCACCTTTTACGACAGTCGCACTTTACGGCACCTTTTACGACAGTCGCGCTTTACGGCCGTATTTACGACAGTCGCGCTTTACGGCACCTTTTACGACAGTCGCGCTTTACGGCCGTATTTACGACAGTCGCACTTTACGGCACCTTTTACGACAGTCGCGCTTTACGGCACCTTTTACGACAGTCGCGCTTTACGGCCGTATTTACGACAGTCGCGCTTTACGGCATCTTTTACGACAGTCGCGCTTTACGGCCGTATTTACGACAGTCGTGCTTTACGGCACCTTTTACGACAGTCGCGCTTTATGGCCGGTTTTACTACAGTTTTTTTTGCCCATCTTGGCGTTTTTTCTGGTTTTTTCTTGCCAGTCCTGGGGGGTTATTTCCAGATTTCTTCTTGCCCCTCTTGGGGTTTTTTTCTGTGGCTTTTTCTGGGTTTTTTCTTGCCCATCTTGGGGGATTTTTTCTGAGTTTTTTTCTGGATTGTTCTTGCCCATCCTTGGGTTTTTTTCTGGTTTTTTTCCTGGTTATTTTTTTTTTCTTGGTGTTTTAAGTTTTTTTTCTGGTCCATCTTGGTTTTTTTTCCTGGGAGTTTTCTCGCCCATCTTGGGGTTTTTTTCTTAGTTTTCTGTGGGTGTTTTCTGCGTTTTTTTCTTGCCCATCTTGGGGTTTTTTTTCTCAGTATTCTCGCCCATATTGGGTTGTTTTTCTTGGTTTTTTGGTTCTTTTCTAGCCTATCTTGTGGTATTTTTCTGGGTTTTTACTTGGCCGGGACCAAAAACAAAAAACAGCCAGGGTGGAAGGCAGCTGGGGATTTTTTATTCTCAATTTAACAATGAGTTGCAAAACCTGAAAAGCAAAAGTCATATACACAAGGTTAAATACAGTCAGCATGCGCTCACACACGCAGAGACGAGCAGACAGACACAGCCACGTGCTCTCACACATACTCCTTCCACTTACATGCTCACTGTGGCCCTTACCTGAGATGCTGAAGAAGGTGCTTTGACACATCTTCTGGCTGCCGCTCCTTGAGGTAAATGGCAGATCCTGGGGAAATCAGCAGCCTCGAGGACCTGTGAGACAACAGGAAGGGTCAACAAGTGGCTATCTGACAGCTAGGACTTGTCCCCACTCTGGACTGATGAATTTTCTACCCAAAATCCCACGAAAGACAGATGAACAGTAAAGTTGTTATAACTGTTATACCTAACTGTGACTACGTGCCAGGGCAGGGCAGCTCCGATCATAAGTGGTACAGTGTAAGTACAGACAATATAAGCTGACGCATACAGTGCGTCAGGAGTTAGGAGGATGCTCGAGAGGCTCAGCAAGCCTAGAGAAGGAAGTAGACTGCCAGGTGACTGTGGCTACAGCTCCAGACCTGAAGGCGAGCTCCACGGGGGAAAGAGCCGTGACGACGTCAAGTCGAGGAAGGCAGATGACGCAAAGTTCACGAGAATGTGGAGATGGGTAGGAACTGCCCTGCCCTGCAAAGGCTCTGGTGAGGCTGAGGAGAAACCCTCTCCCTTTACTTCCAGGGAGCCTGTCCCACTACAGACCTCTCCGCTAAGCTGACATCAGATTGCCTCCTGTGATAGTAAAGGCTTTTCCCCTTCTCCCAACCACTGGCCCCAACACTTAGCTTTTGTAAGACAAGCGGACAAAATCCATCCTCGGTCGGACGTGGACGTTGAGACGTTCTCAATGTGTGTGCTTCGGTGCTGCCGCTTCCAAGCTGTGGCTACAAGCCTCCCCAGGGTACCTAAGGCAAAACAGAACGGGTGGCTATTGCCCTCAAAAACAGTAATCCCCGGGACTCCTTCGCACCCCTGCCCCAGCTCACCTCAAGTCTTGATTTGACTCCAGAGGCCGCCTGGAAGATACCTGCAAAAAGAAAATGTACACACTTAGCATGCTGCTGCATAACGCTCACCTAGGAATCAGCCTGCCTAAACCCCGAGTCACCTGCCCTCCTCTCTTCCCCGTGCTCTCTAGGGCAGCGACAGCACCTGCAAAGAAACAAAGCTGAAAAGCATGCTGAGATACTGTGAAAACACAACCTCCCAACCCTGACAAGTATGCAGTACTGATACCTTAAGCTTGAACCCACCTGGCATGGGCATGCTGGGCTAGGATAGATGGCAAGCAGTCCATCTAAAATAAAAAGAGGAATAATACATACCTAGAGCTGCACCAGAAACTGAGACCTCAGCAATAACAACTGCTTCGGTACCCTACTCAATGCTCACCTTGCTCACTCAGCCTTGACAGCTGCTCTCTGCCTTGACTTCCTAAAAATAAAGACAAAGAGCAGAGCTGCAGCAGCCACAATTTATGCTTCCTCTGCAGAGACAAACCGTGACTGACCTTCACGGGGGAATCCCCTCACCCGGGATGGGGGGCTCCGCCCTGGATTTATCCTTCTGCAACTAAAAGAAAATTAGGATGAAAGTCAAAGGGCTGCAGGATAACTTATGGGCTCCAGGTATCCTGTGTCCATCCACAAATCCCATCTAGAATCCAACTACACCCCACATGACAAATTCCAAGTCCCTAGGACTTCTCCTATTGCACCAGGCTATGCAGCAGGGCAGAGCAGCAGCTCCAGCACAAATGTGTGCTGAGAGCCGTGACACAGGACAGACAAGACGCGACAAACACTGGGGACACAACAGGAACAGAAAACTCTTAGCAAGGAAAATGGCTGCAAGGACTGAGAGAATGCAAAAGAAGAAGAGTTGAAGATGATGGCGAGCTGATGAGGCTCAGAGAACCCTGGAGGAAGAAGATGCAAACTGAATGATTTATTCCAAAAACTGCAAAGATGGAGGCTCGAGAATCCTACAGTCAGAATCCTCTCCCTAACCTCACATCCTTACAAGTCCTACTCTGCTATAATGGATCATTGCGCAGCATGGCTGTCCGTACAGCTCAGAACAAGACATGACAAGACATCTCACTGGACGCTTCTAAAGAGAGATGCATTTCTGATGCCTGTGTGAGCTCCCCAGTCAAAAGTTCTATGGCATGGGTGCCAGGGCAAGGAACGCTGAGATCACGGATGCTAGGAAAGGTTTCTGAGAGGCCCCTCACAGGGCTAAGATAAGAGACATGAGATATCCAGACAACACACAATACACAAAAGACAAGTGACACGAGACACACCAGGACTGCTCTGCCCTGCTGCACACCTCAGCACTGTGATCAAAAGTGAGACTTTGCTTTTATGGGGCATAAGGGGCAACATCTGGGCTACCCTCATTGCCAGAGCCAACTCAGACCCCCACCTTAGGGAGTCCTGACCCAGCACCCCACGTTCATCCCCTCTGTGGGTCACAGCCCTCTACTTATCTCTCAGACATCTGGGGATGCTGGTCCCTGTCAGGTGCATAGAAAGGCCACCTCGTCAGCTGGGAAGGTCCTGCTGGCACCGGGCCGGTGTCTCTCAGACAGCTAGATTAAAGAGAACCAAACATCAGTGCCTGATCGTGGCACCGCATCGGCCAAAACCCCACCACTCTGCTACTCACCGCGCTCCTAAGAAGGCCCGGCACCTCCTAACCCTGACCCTCTGCCACACATGGAATGCAGCTGCACCTGAAAGAAAGTTACAACATATGTCAAACACCACTGCACTGCATCTTTTGATGCAAGGACAGCAAAGCCACGCCAGCCAGTGATATCCTCCAGCTGGAGATACTGGAGAATAACCACAGCCTTCCCATCCTTTCAGAGATGAAGACAAAGCTGAAAGCTGAGCAGACCCTGCACAAAGGAGAGACAAAGCTTTGTCACCTAAACCCGGTCTAGGAAAATACAGCAACAACCCTTCGCCTTCCTGGAGGGAGCAGCTCCTGGAGCAAGGTACAACAGGGTTCCTCAAACCCCCTGTCATTCTACCCATCCTCCAGAGAGGCTCAGACACTCTCAGTGTGCTCAGAAGCTTCTTTGCCTCTTTGTTTTCCTTTCTGGTCCAGATATTCGTGACTGGATCAGATGGCTTTGGAGCCAGCACCCATAACCAGCCATGATTCCAGGGAACTTGGCTGTGTGATGTGTCAGGATCTGGCTGCTGAATGGAATTCGCTTACATGGCTAACTCCAGGTGGCCAAAAACGTCCACACAAACACTTTGTACCTTCAAGTATTCCTCCTACTTGGTGCCTCTGCCAGGGGGAAAGAAAAGGTTAAACTGTGAAAATAATGAATGGGAGGATTGCTGCAATATTTAGCTAATTTGTAAAGAAAACTAATAACTCGTGGTATTGAATAATTGCTATTGCATAGACCAGTGATTGCAGTGACAGAGCCTCCCAGTCCTGGGGGCTGAAGAGACTGGGAAGCAAACAGAAGGATGAAAATACCCAGGCTAAAAAAAAAATCCCTGGCAATGTAAGATGGAGAAACACAGCAATTCTGCTGGGGGATTAAAACGGGTCCAAAGCAGGGACTGCTGACGTGAGAGAAAGGGCTGAGAATGGAAACTTTCACAGATGTAGGAAAGAGAAAACTTTCTCCTTAGCAACAGTTTATGTGTGCTGGTCCACGCTGGATCCTGGTCAGGGTCAGGTGCCAAGTTCTGCAAGGAAAGAGGCTCTGCAGTGCAAAAGGAGAGGGCTTGAGGCTTGAGCCTGGTTTTTCTGTTCCCCTGGTCCATCCCCTTGCATCAGCAGTAGGTGCTGGGCTCCCTGGAGCTGTTTTGGGAGCAGGAGCTGCAATAAATAACCCACACAGACATGCTCACTGAGGCACAGCCTGCCCACATCCAGGCTGCTAAATTTAGGTTCCTTCCAGCAGAGGAGCATGGGCAGAGAGGCACAGGGATGAGACAGAGCCGGAAAACACCCATGATAATAACAGCACGTTTGGCATCAGAGGAGACCAAAGGTGCTGAGGATAAACACTTGAAAACAAAATGTCTTCTATTGCGAGGCTGATTTCCCTGTGTCAGCCCTGTGATCCTGTCCATGGCTGACCCTGGAAGGTAAAACTGAAGTCCCTTTGCCTGCGGGGTTTTGGCTTGAGGGCACTGCCATTTATGGGGCAAAGTGAGCAATCGTTATGCAAAGAACCATCCTAACTGAAATCACGGCCGTCTGCAATGCAGAGCTCCTGGACAAGGGGTGAGGATGCTGAAGAGCCAGAGGGGTGCTGTGGGAGCACGATACAGGTCAGGAATCCCCACAAACAACACCGGGGAGGAACAGGGCTTCTTGCTCGAGGGTTTTGCTGCCCGTGTGCCCCACGCTGAAAAAAGAGCAAACTGCAAAAGAGCAGTTTGGGGTTTACATCCCGAATGAGCAGAGTGAGGCTTCCCGAGAGCTTCTCCCTGCCCTGGATCGCAATGAACTGCTCAGGGATGGGCAGTTTGGGGTTTACATCCCGAATGTAATGTGAATGAGGCTTCCAGGGAGCTTCTCCCTGCCCTGGATCACAATGAACTGCTCAGGGACGGGCAGTTTGGGGTTACATCCCGAATGAGCAGTGTGAGTGAGGCTCCCCGGGAGCTTCTCCCTGCCCTGGATCACAGCCCAGCGCTCAGAGATGGGCAGTTTGGGGTTACATCCCGAATGTGTAATGTGAGTGAGGCTCCCGGGGAGCTTCTCCCTGCCCTGGATCACAATGAACTGCTCAGGGACGGGCAGTTTGGGGTTACATCCCGAATGAGCAGTGTGAGTGAGGCGCCCGGGGAGCTTCTCCCTGCCCTGGACCGCAGCCCAGCACTCAGGGATGGGCAGTTTGGGGTTTACATCCCGAATGTAATGTGAGTGAGGCTCCCGGGGAGCTTCTCCCTGCCCTGGACCGCAGCCCAGCGCTCGGGGATGGGCAGGGCAGGGCTGGAGCTCCCTCGCGTCACCGCCGCGTGTCGCCAGGGCGGGGACTTGGCCACCCGGGGCAGCCGCCGGAGCTCTGCCCGTCCGTGCCAGGGAGCCGCAGGGACAGCAGGTGAGTGCCAGGCGTCCCCCTCGGCACGGCGGTGCCCGGGAAGGTGCCAACGCCCCTTCGCGGCGGGCGATGCCAGCGAGGGCGCTGCGGTGCCAGCGCTGCCAGCGGGGCTGGGGCAGCCCGGACGGGGCTGAGCAAGGACAGGGGGCAGTTGGGGATGGAGGAAGGGCTGACCTTGCCCGGGCACAGCGGGTGCGGGTTTGGTTCCTGTTTGGTGCCAGGGCTGGCTCGGGGAGCGCGCACGGGCTGAATGGGGCGTACGAAGCTGTAAGAATCATGTTTTATTCCTCCTGAGGGCCGTGGCCAGATAAAGGTCGCTGTGCGGGAGGCTCTGCCATGCCTCAGCTGTGTCGGGCTCGGGGCAGATCCTTTCTGGGGTCAGAGCCCAGCCCAGCCCAGCCCAGCCCGGGCACAGCCGGGGCACAGCCTGGGCACAGCCTGGGCACAGCCCGGGCACAGCCTGAGCACAGCCGGGGCACAGCCCGGGCACAGCCGGGGCACAGCCGGGCCCGTCCCGCACACAGTCCCGGCACGCTGCCCGTGCCCGTCCCGCACTCCGAGCAGCGGGCATTGACCGAGCCCTGGGAAAGCTGGCCCGGCTCTGGGTGTGGGTTGTGCTCGGGTAAACGTGCACCCAATGCAGGAACTCGTCTGACTGGGTTTGCCTGGCAAGGAAAAGGGTCGCAAAGCGGTGGGTTTCCATGCAGAGCAGAGGTGAAGGACTGGCAACGCTGAGAGCTCAAAATGGGAGGGGAAAAGATCTGTGTTTATATCCTCCTGAGCTGTTGGAACTTTCCTTGGTGGTTCCTGTGTGTGTGCTCCGAGCATAGCCAGGAAAACCTGACTGTGTGCAAGCCGAAACTTGAACTGGCCAGCACATGCAATGGTGTCAGCACTTACCTGATAAATCAGGTTTATTCAGCTTTTAGAGGATGTTTGATATGGGCCTAAAACTGGCTGTTTAGCTGATAAAGCCTGCCAGGGAAAGATCGTCCATGGAAAAAAACAAATCGAGTGATGGGAGGGATGCCTCCTACACTTGCACTCTGTCACCTGGGCGCAGTGTTTGGAGCTTGTTCTCTGCCAGCTTTATTGAACCAGGCCTTTATTCTGGGGTGAAGAAATAACATCAGGACCGTAGCACTGGCTGGCTGACGCTTGCACGCGCAGTTTAATTCTCCAAAGCACAGAGTGAATATTGTTCCTGTCCTGGAGCTGTTTTTCCCCGGCTGAGCTGCACACCAGGAATTGTGTTAAGCTGCTGAGCACCGGCAAATCTGCTGAGCAATTGCCTCTCTCTCTGCTTGCCAAAGGGTGGCTTAGGGGAGTTTCATTCATCTGAAGCCCCTGCATGAGGGGTTACAGCCTGGCTGGGCTCTCCCACCTGCAACCTCAGTGCTCATCTCACACAGAAATGCACCAGGAGCAAACCAGCACCCTCAGACTGAGCAGTGGCTTTGCGCTGCTGCCTTCCCAGTGCTCTGCTCTTTCAGTTCCCAGGATGAAGAAATCAGAGTGCTGCAGCCAATATTCAGTGTGGTGTTTCTGCTGTTAATGGGTGTTGCGAGGGGATTCTCCCTGAGTGCAGTGCATGCAGCCTCTCCTCATGGTTTGGTTTCCTTCTGCCAGCTCAGAATTTCCCTGCTTCCCTTTCCCCTACCACTGACCTTTATTTTGCCCTCTAATTGACTTGCTCAACCAGCCTGTCTGATATTCATGCTTATGTGTGCAGACCAGCTCCATCACAAAAACAGCAGTGAAATTTGGAGCCCGTCTGACAAATTGGCTTTTTACTTCTGTAGAAAGATTAGAGAAGAGCAAAGATGACTTTTCTGAGGTCCAGGTCGTTCCGTGATGACTGGGATTTACGATCAGATGAAAGGAGGCAAACTCAGCACTAATAATTGCTGTGTGTGGGTATCTCTTTGAGTCTGCCTTTCCTAGCTCCTCTGCTGGGATGCTGGGATGAACTTGGCTTGTGGGGAAGTGAACCTTGGGCATGAACTGTGGGGAAGTGAACCTTGTCCTGGTACGTGGCATCCTGTCAGGGGATCAGGGACTCAGGAAAATTTGGGTGTGTTCACGCAGAGGCTCTCTGACTGCACACGAAATTGTGAACTGATAACCCTGGGCAGATGGCAAGGAAGCTTTGGGGGTTTTGGAGGGTTTTTTCAGTTAAAACTACAGCCTTTGCCCAGCACAAAGCAGGGCTGGGCACTCAGGGGAGCTGCCCTGGGTGTTCACTTGTGCTGCTCAATCCTGCTTCATTCCTCAAAGAATGGGATGGTTATTTAACCAGCCCCATGAACCTTCGAGGGAAGGTGCACTCTATTAATGATTTGCTAGAAAACTAACACTCCCTGTGTTTTATTATTGCAGCTGTCAGTGCCCTGGACGCAGACAATAACAGATTGACCAGATCTGGGCAGGATGGTGAGTGAGAGTGTTTGCTGTGCCAGGCTGTGCCAAGCCTTTGCCCTGGCCTGATAAAGGTGGGGAGTGGAGCTCAGATAAGGACACAGCAGGAAGAACCTGTCACTGTCTGTCCCTCCAAGGGGGTCAATTTATCACTTCTTTCTGCTTCCTCATTGCAGAGGAGAATGGCCCGCACACACACAGGCTTTTTGCCTTTGGGGAGTTAATGGAAAACCAGATCAGATATTCAAATAATTCAAAGAACATTAATTTCTCCAGATAAAGTTCCTAGGCCAAGCCCCATGCAGACAGACCTGGAACACTTCCAGGGACAAGGGAAACACTTTTCTGCCCATTGAATGTTGAGTGATGCTTTTACCACTGATGATTTTCTTGGGAACACGAAGAGCTTAGCCAGAAAAGTGTATTTCCCCAGAAATTGCAATAGACCACGGGCAGGAGAAACCTGTTTGTGAAGCACCATTTGGGGTAAAACACTGCACTTCCTGGTGTGTTATTTAACAGAATGATGGCCCTTGACTGCTCTTAGAGAAGTCAGGAATGGGGCTTTGCTGGGAACAGCTTCTTCTGTGATTTACATGGAAAACTGCTGGGAAGAAGCTGGACTGAACAGAGATGTCTGCAGTGTGCCCTTATTTAGCTGGAAAACAGATACTGCATGGGCAGCCACATTAAGACATTTTCTCCTTTCAGTTGTTAGCTTATTTCTTATGTGCCTGGGAATCCTTCTGGAACAAACCATTTCATTTTTGGAATGAACGAAACCTGGTATAAAGTCACTCAAGTTTGGAGGGTAGACTTTACTTGCTGTCACTTTCCAAAAGAGATGTTCGCATCTTTTTAATTGTCTTTTGTTTTTTTTTTTAAATTCAGCTCTACTCTGTGAATGTCTCCCTTTGTGACCACTTTTCATAACTCCTCTCCTTTGGCTTTAGGCAACAGTCAAGGGTGTCTCAGCTTTCAGTGCTGAGCATGAAGCACAGGCACTAAGGAAGGCCATGAAGGGACTTGGTAAGTTTTCTCCCTCACTGTTAAACCTTCTTTTTTAGCTCTGCTGGTTGGGAAGGTTTTTACTGGTGTTAAGCCTGCTGGTTTTTAGCTCTACTGGTTGGGAAGGTTTTTACTGGTGTTTTTTTGCTGGGCTGAGACACTCGTGCACACATCAGACCCAGGCTGTGCAAGGGTGTGTGCAAGGCTGTGTGCCCATTGGCACACCCAGTGGCACACACAGGCCTCTGGTCCTGCTGCAGGCAGCCTGACTGGTTTGCTTTGGCTCCTTCCAGGCACGGATGAAGATGCCATCATTGAGACCTTGACCAAACTGAACGTGTCCCAGCGCCAGCAAGTTCTGATCGCCTATAAAAGCACCATTGGCAGGGTAGGTGCTCTCCAGAGATCACTGCTGTGCCTCTCACTGGGAGATGGGGACCTTTTGGGTTGTACCACCTGGGTGAAATGTGAAGAACATCCCAGTCTCCACAAGAGCATGATTGGCACTGAGCATAAACTTTCCTTGGCCAAGATTTTTTGTTCTTGTTCACTTCAGAGAAACTGTTCATCCCAAAGAAAGCATTGAACGAGTTCTTCCTCTTCTCAAAGGCTGAGTCTTTTTCTCCTTTCTCCTCTTTCTGATTTCTAGGATTTGATTGATGACTTGAAATCTGAGCTGAGTGGGAATTTTGAAAGGGTGATCATTGGTTTGATGACTCCTACCACCATGTATGACGTGCATGAACTGAGGAGGGCTCTAAAGGTTTGGAAATCCCTTTTTGTGTTGCATGACTTATGGTCAATTCAGTGTGCGGTGCCATAATTGTATATTAATTATTAATTTCTTATTAAACAAGAGTCCTGGCTGTCACAGTGTTGTCTCTGTGATTCCCTAGGGAGCAGGGACAGATGAAGGCTGCCTGATTGAAATCCTGGCGTCTCGCACCAACGCCGAGATCCGGCACATCAATGAGAACTACAAACTCCGTACGTAGCGCGCTCTGCAATTCCTCACTGGCTCCAAAGCCACCTCTGTGTGTGTGCAGGGGGGTGTGGAGAGGCAGGAGAAGGGTCTGCCAGCAGCAGGGACTACAATTACACCCAGAAATTGAGTTGGTGTAATGGGGTAGGGTGGTTATGTCTGTCAGATGGAGGTCTATCCATGGTGGATCTTTTACCAATTTTATCCTGGCTGTGCTTCTGAATTTTGCCCTGCCCCACTCGATGTGATGGCTGGGTTGCTGTGATGAAAGCCAGGCAGGGAAAAAGGGCATCCTGGCTTGTCCTAGTCACAGTGTGGCCAGCAGGACATGCCTGTCCCCCTCCCAGTGCTGCATTGCTGATACCTCAGCAAATCCTGGGGATGGTTTGGGATATTAGAGAACATTAGGATATTAGAAAAGGTTAGGATATTTAGGATATTAGAGAAAGGTTCTGTACCCAGAGAATGGCTGGGCACAGGAATGGGCTCCCTGGAACAGTGTTCCCAGCAGCAATCCTGATGGAGCTCAGGGAGTGTTTGGGCAATGTTCTTGGGCACATGGTGGGTGGTTCTGTGCAGGCCCAGGAGCTGGACCTGGTGATGCTGGTGGGTCCCTTCCCAGGCAGCAGATCCTGCATTCTGTGCGTTCTGTGGGCTGTCAGTAGCAGCTGTGCCCTTTGTGTGTGCTCTGCAGAGTACGGATCCACCCTGGAGGAGGACATTGTCTCGGACACCTCGTCCCTGTTCCGCAGGGTGCTCGTGTCCCTCGCCACGGTGAGTCCAGGCAGGGCAGCACCGGGGTGAACATCTGCTGGGCATCCCATCTCAAAGTTTGCACACTTGGTGAGCCTGCTGTCAGGCTTGGAGAATTTCCTATAAATCCATTTCCCACAGAGGTGCTTCAAGCTGGCTGCTGTTTCACTTCCCTTGCATTTCACCTTGCCAGCTTCTGCAGGGAGAGCAGCCTCACTCTGCCATGCCTTAATGCCATTTGCTCTTTTTAATAAAGTGGATGGCTGTTTCAAAAGAAAGAACAAATCACATCTGAATCATGTTTTGCTGTATTTGTGACCCATTACTCAATGTCAAGAATCCCATTATACATCTCCAATAACTGGTTTTGAATGGAGAATTTGCAGGGCTGACTTCCATTAGCTGCTCTGTTGAAATGAGTTTTTCATCCTTGTATTACTGCAGGGCAACAGAGATGAGGGAACATTTGTGGATGAAGCCCTTGCTCAACAAGATGCTCAGGTGTGTAGCAATTTGCTTCCTGGCAAGAACTGTCTGGGTTTGTGTGTGTGATGTGTGGTGAGTCCCTGCTGTTTATAGGCCTCTTTTTCTCAAGGTCGATGAGTAAACCTGGAGCTGTGCTAGTCAGCAGTGCCCCAGGTGAAGGCTTGATTGGGAATTAGGAAATATTTTTCCCCCATAGGAGTTGCCCAGCTCTGGCACAGGCTGTCCTGGGCAGGGGTGGTGTCCCCATCCCTGAGGGGACTCAACAGCCACGTGAATGTGGCACTTGGGGACATGAGTTAGCGGTGAACTCAGTGACCTCAGAGGGCTTTTCCAGCCCAAGTGGTTCTATGAAGCAAAAATCTCATTATACACACCCGGTGTTCTCAGTTATCCCCACTTTGTTCATGCCTTGCAGGCCCTGTACGAAGCTGGGGAGAAGAAATGGGGAACAGATGAGGTGCAGTTCTTGTCCATCCTCTGCACAAGGAACAGGTGCCACCTGCTCAGAGGTAGGGCCTCTCTGGTGTCCTGGGCTTTTTCCCTGCTTTGGGGACAGTATTTTGTAGGAGCTTTGTACTTATTTATTAACTGGTTGTGATCCCTTCCTGAGATAACAGATATTCTCAGGGCCAGTAGATTCAAAATGGGGGCTCAGTAAAACACCCATCCAACTTCCTCCGGCCGGTGAATTGGAGATAATGAAGTGTGACTCCCATGGGACAGAGCTAAACACGGAAAATGTCTGCATTAAAAAGCAGTTCTGGAAAATCCTTGCAGCGGTGGCAGGCTAATTAGCAAGAGAGCTGATAATTAAAATGAATTGTTTCTGGGGGGCAGCCCTGATTTAGCTGACAGTGTCGTGGTGATGGCGCAGTGTTTGTACAGGCTGTGAGGAGCTTGATCTTGCAAAGTGATCCTCGGGGGGCACACACACTGCAGCAGCTCACTTGGCTCTGTTATCCAACTCTTCCTCCAGTTTTTGATGTGTACAGAGTGATTGCTAATAAGGACATCACAGACAGCATTAAATCCGAGATGTCAGGAGACCTTGAGGATGCTTTGTTAGCTGTGGGTGAGTTCCCTGCTTCTAATCTTTGTCTACAAACTAATTAAATAATTAAAGACACTTGCCCTGACTGTTTGCACAGCTTCAGGAGGCACATTCTTTCTCACTGTTTTACAAGGCACAGTGTTTTAATCTTTGCAGATGCAAAGACCTGGTTAGAAGGCTCTTTATATTTATAATATCACAGTGCTTTATATTTCTCTGCTTTGGCAGATGGCATTTGCTGTGTGGAAGCCTTAAAGCCTTAAAAATATTTTATTGCTGTGCACTGGGCATGGAGACATCAATTGACAGCAGGTCACTGACTCTGGATGTCTGCACTGTGCTTGTTGAGTTGCACTTTTACAGAATAAATGTCTGCACTGAGAAAGTGCTGGAAGGGAAGAATTTATCCTTCAGTGTTTATTGGTTTTAATTATCTTGTTCTTGTCTCCCTTACAGTAAAGTGCATGAGGAACAAACCTGCTTATTTTGCTGAAAGATTGTACAAATCCATGAAGGTAAAGAGATTTTGCTGTTTCCTCCCCCGCCTCTCCATGCTTAAGTCAACAGCAATTAGAGAAAAAGAAACTGTGTTAATTGGGGGGGAAAAAAAATAAACAAATCAGAGGTTTTCTGTGGAGTTCTTTTCCTTCAGGATGCTCAGAGGTTTTTAGTGGAGCTCTATTCCTTCAGGAAGCTCAGAGGTTTTCTGTGGGGTTATTTCCTTCAGGAGGCTCAGAGATTTTCTGTGGAGCTCTTTTCCTTCAGGAAGCTCAGAGGTTTTCTGTGGAGATCTTTTCCTTCAGGAAGCTCAGAGGTTTTCTGTGGAGTTATTTCCTTCAGGAGGTTCAGAGGTTTTTAGTGGAGCTCTTTTCCTTCAGGATGCTCAGAGGTTTTTAGTGGAGCTCTTTTCCCTAAGGAAGCTCAGAGCTGGTAGTGGATGCCTGCATTAATGCAGAAATGGTCTCGTCAGGAGTGGATGGCAGGGAAGGCCAAGGCTCAGGGCCTGTCCCTGCGTGTCCCTGAGTGTCCCTGCGTGTCCCTGCGTGTCCCTGCGTGTCCCTGAGTGTCCCTGCGTGTCCCCAGCTGCTGCTGTGTCCCCGCAGGGCCTGGGCACTGATGACAGCACGCTGATCCGGGTGATGGTGTCCCGTGCCGAGATAGACATGCTCTACATCAGGAGGGAGTTCCTGGCCACGTATGGAAAATCACTCCACTCCTTCATCAAGGTGAGCTTGGGGTCTTGCACACGCCTGGGTTTGCTAAGCAGCACCGAGGAGACCCTCAAAACAGCATTTGGATATTTCAGAGGAGGTGGGATTAAGGAGACTTTACGTTTATCTGCTGAAAGCCCCCCTGAATGTTCTTGGTTATTGTCAAAGAGGATACAAACCCTGCAATGAGCCATTGATGCTGAAGGGAATCCTGCTTTCCACGGAGCTGCAAAACTCACGGTGTTCCTTTTTCCTGCTCTCTCTAGGGAGACTGCTCAGGGGACTACAGGAAGGTTCTGCTCAGGCTGTGTGGTGGGGAGGACTAAGGAGGCCTGAGGGACCTGCTGGGTTGTGGCAAGCAGCTGATCAGATTTTTAGGTTGGAAAAGACCTGTAAGATCATCGAGCCCAATCATGATAGAGATTTCTTTCTTTTTTTTTTTTTTTTTTTTTTTCTCTCCCAAATGCCTTATTAATTACTCTGATTATTGACTTTGGTTAGTTCATGTTCTGGTTAGGTAGTGGCCATTCTGGCTGACTCTTTTGATACACTTTTATGCTTGGAACACCCATTTGCCTACTAACTGGGCTGGTGAAGCCCAGCTTACACAGAATGCTGTAACCAAAGGTATTAAAGTTATTTCCTGAGCAGCTGCCCCTCTGCTGTTGTGCTCACCAGCAAAATGCATCAATCAACTAAAGCAAACCTGAGAGTGAGAGGCTGCACAGGGAAAAACCAACCTCAATGGTACCTGGAGACTGCAGAACATGGGTCTGCTCCAGCTGTTAAACACAAAGAAACCAAATATCTAAAATACAAGTTTATATATTAACTTGCCTCTGTTAGTGTGGAGCATTAACAGCCTGGCTGTGCTGTGTGTACATGTTGCCTGTAAGTGGGGAAATTGTCACTGGTGATTGAGAAAAACCTTGTTCTGCCCTGGTTAGAGCAGCCCTGTGGATTTTGGTCTGTCTGCTGGATCATGGGAGTATAAATAATTATACTGCAGAGGTGCTGCCTGGGGTGGGTTTCAGTGCCTTGGGTCTGGCTGGGTTTCAGAGCGTTGAAAAATGAATAAAGAATTTGTTTCTGTATTTCCCATTGCGATGGTGTGTTCTGGGGGGGGGGGACGACACAGCAAGTAAATAAATAATAAGTAAATAAATAAATACACTAGTTTTGTCCTGAGGTCCTGGATGGGGAGTGGCTGCAGCGCTGCTTTTTATGCTGATTCATCCACATTCTCTCAGTCTTTGTATAATTTTCCTCCGGTAAGGACTATACAACACATGACCTCAATCTTTGTCTCTTCTTTATCTTCTGGTTTCTGGAAATTGTCCTTTCATTCATGCACTCTACATTCCAGATGTCCAGCCTCAACAACAGGTTTCTCTCCCAGGCTTCGTTCATTGAACTACATCAGAGTTCGTTTATGTCTTAGTAAGTTTTTGTAAGTTTCAGTAAGTTTTTTTGTAAGTTTCAGTAAGTTTCAGTAAATTTCAGTAAGTTTCAGTAAATTTCAGTAAGTTTCAGTAAATTTCAGTAAGTTTCAATAAGTTTCAGTAAGGTTCCCAAGCTTTCTACTAAATCAGCTTATGGGAACTTTGCTGGTTCCCAGCTGGAACTCAGCTGGGAACGCTGGATAGGAGTAATTTAAGAATAAAGCTAGATACAGATATAGAGATATAGATATATAGATGATATAGATATAGATATAGATATAGATATAGATGATATAGATATAGATATAGATATATGTAGTGCTTTATTCTCAAATATATAGATACTACATATACTATAAAAATATATAATATAATATAATAAATTATATATATTATATTACATATTATATATTATATATTTATATTATATATATAAACACATATAAGAAATATATATATATATTTCCTAATATATTTCTTAAATATATATATATATTTCTATTTCTTAATCATTACCTATATATCGATATACGTATATACGGGTTATGTATAAATAAATAAATAAATAAATAAATAACCGACCGGGGGCGGTCTCGCTCGCACGGCAGGCGGCGCAGCAGCAGCGCCCGCCCGCGCAGGCGCGGAGCTGCGGGCCCGCGGAGCTGCGGGGCCGCGGCCGCCGCTCCGGCCGGGGCTGCTGAGGCGCCGCCGCCGCTCCGGCCCCGCTGCGCCGCGGCCCCATGAGGCGGCGGAGCGGCCATGGGCTCGCTGGGCAGCCGCGTGCTGCGGCGGAAGGCCGGGCTGCCGCGGGGCGAGGCGGCGGCCGCGGGCAAGGGCGGCAAGAGGAAGCGCGGCGGCGCCGAGGGAACCGGCGACAGCGACAGCGACGGCGAGGCCGAGCGGGAGGAGCGGCTGCTGCACCTCCGCGGCCGCAGGTCCGAGCGACGGCGCCGGGATGAGGGCGTCCGGGGGGGATGCGGGGCCGGGCCGAGCGGCTGGGGGCATCCAGGGCCGGGCCGGGGGGATGCGGAGTCGGGCCGGGGGCATGCAGGGCCGGGCCAGGAGGATGCAGGGCCGGACCGGGCCGAGGGGATGCGGGGCCGGGCTGAGGGCATCCAGGGCCGGCCCAGGAGGATGCAGGGCCGGGCCAGCGCGCAGCTCCAAGGGGACACCGCAGGTGCCGGCTCGGCCTCCCCTCAGAGCCCGCCGGGGAGAGGTATCGGGGTGGGTGAGGCCTCAAGGGGCTCCCCGG
Source organism: Melospiza georgiana (assembly GCF_028018845.1). Lineage (NCBI taxonomy): Eukaryota > Metazoa > Chordata > Aves > Passeriformes > Passerellidae > Melospiza > Melospiza georgiana. Next base: position 4,183,920 of record NC_080460.1, read on the forward strand.
GTCGGGGAGGGCCCGGCGGGCTCGGGTAACGCGGCGGCCGTCCCGGGCTGGGCAGCGCCAGCCCCGGAGCGCGTGGGAGCGGCTGTAGCCGCTGCAACGGGACAGTGTCGAGGGGTGTGTCTCACTGTCCGTGGTCTGCTGTTTTGTTTTTGCCAGGAAAAAGTTGAAAAGCACGTCGAAGTATATTTATCAGACTCTGTTTTTGAATGGGGAGAACAGTGATATCAAAATTTGTGCTCTGGGAGAGGAGTGGAACTTGCACAAGATTTATTTGTGTCAGGTAAGTGGCTCCTTTCTGTGTTTTTAATAAAAGGATGTCTGAGAACTCTGAAGTATGACTGGTAATCTTTTATTTTTTCCACTTTACATTTAGGAGTTTAACTCTTTTTGTAGATGTTAACAGTTAACCAGCTCCTGTTAGCGACAGGAGTTCCTGTTGGGAAGCTGAGCTTTAGGTTCATATTTCAAAAATCTTTTGCTTCTCATACTGCTTAATTATGTTGTTTAATTTTTTTTTTTATTCCTAATCTTGGTGCATGGCCCAGAAAGGATGCTGCTTCCACACACATTTCCTGTTGGGCTGGTGTTGAGGTGGAGTCCTTTGTGTCTGTGTTGTGGGAGCTCGGAGGTGCTGGTGGCTTTGCTGTCTGTGCTGTGCCCTCAAACACCAAGTTCCCTTGTGCCCGTGTCTTGCAGGGGTTGGTGTGAAGCCCTCAGGTGCCATACCTGGACAGGAGCTGCAGTGGCAGCCAGAGCAGGGCTGTGACACTGCGGCACAGGAAGGTGCTCCACGCCTGGCTGCACTTTCTCTGGTGCCACAAGTGGCAGGAAAAGTCAATTCTGAGTTTTTTTGGTGGCTGTTGCTGTGTCAGTGCCCGAATTCCAGAGCAGCTTCAGCAAATGCTTGTGTGGTCCCAGCGAGGGGATTGCTTTCCATTTGGTCAGGGAATGCGGTGCTGTACAAATAGACTTTATTTTTTTGATCTCTCAGGTAAACTTCATTGATAGCATCTCATAATGGGCACATCTGCTGCTGGGAAGGAAAATCAGGAACCCTAGTAGAGCATTATCTTTCCCTTCCTTTGGATGGAAACCTCAAATTCTAGTTTTATGTGCTTTTCACTTAATAATAAAAGGTATATTGCCGTAAATGGTGTGTGTGTCTGTGTCCTTGGTATGAGGCTGCAGCCTTGTACAGTAATTTGTATGTCTTGCATGCCTTTTTTTTTTTTCCACCCCTAACTGGCATTCCCTAATGCCTGCAGGATTTGTTGTTTGCCAGTAACCTTAAGGACTTCGTTTTTGGACTAATTCTGTCCCCACTGGTGATGTGGCTTGTGAGAAAAAGAGCTTATGTAGCTTTTCTGGCCTTTTCAAACTCTTTCCTTACTCTGGTTACGCACACGTAGCCCAAACTTTCCTGTAGGCATTTTGAGTGTCAGAAACAGCAGCTAGAGTCAGCCCCTCGAGTCTGTCAGAATGTTTTAGCTTGTGAAAGCTCCCTTAATCTATTTTGTTCTGCATAAAGGGAAATATTAACCGTGTTGGTGCTGCTTTTGGCAGTTTGAAGTGGGACGAAATCTCTTGGTTGAGTTCTTTTTCTCTCTTCCTTCATACAGTCAGGCTACTTTTCCAGTATGTTCAGTGGCTCTTGGAAAGAATCCAGCATGAATGTCATAGAGCTGGAGATTCCTGATCAAAATATTGATGTAGAAGGTAAGTGGGAGCCTTTCATTTTAACAGAACCCTGAAGGGAGAGCTTAAGTTAAACCTGGTGATGTTCAGAGAAGGCTTATGAGGTTCAGCTTCTCTTTGTGCAGTTTTTCAGCTGTCAAGGGTGCTGGAGAGTTTGTTTAAATCCTGGGAGCTCAGTAATGTGACCGTGTTCACAGGGGTCTGAGGGTGAGGGAGGAGATGAGGATCTGACTCTGTGTTTCAGAAGGCTTGATTTATTATTTCATTATATATATTACATTAAAACTGTACTAAAAGAATAGAAGAAAGGATTTCACCAGAAAGCTAGCTAAGAATAGAATAGGAAAGAATGATAACAAAGGCTTGTGGCTCAGCTCTGTGTCCGAGCCAGCTGACTGTGATTGGCCATTAATTAGAAACAACCCCGTGAGACCAATCCCAGATGCACCTGTTGCATCCCACAGCAGCAGATAACCATTGTTTGCATTTTGTTCCTGAGACCTCTCAGCTTCTCAGGAGGAAAAACCCTAAGGAAAGGATTTTCCATAAAAGATGCCTGTGCCAGTTACAGACCCCATGTTGTGTTTTCAGTCTGGTCAGTTGCTCTAGATGAAGAACCAGCACTGGGACACAGAGAAGGTGTGCAGCGAGGGGTTTGGTTGTGTTTAGGGACTTTAAGGTCGTGTTTGGGTCATGTTTAGGTTGTGTTTAGTGCAGCGAGGGGTTTGGTTGTGTTTAGGTTGTGTTGGGTGCCTCCCTGTGACTGTGTTCCCTGTGCAGCCCTGCAGGTGGCCTTTGGCTCGCTCTACAGAGACGATGTGCTGATCAACCCCAGCCGCGTGGTGGCCCTGCTGGCCGCAGCCTGCATGCTGCAGCTGGTGAGTCAGAAATGCCACAATTCCTTCTGTCCTTACCTGAAAGGAACGCAGCAGTTCAGGGCACCCTCGCCCACGAGGCCGTTTGCACCCAGAGGAATGAATCAGCTTTTCAGCTAAATGGGGAAAAGGCCAAACACAAAGCAGTGGGTTTATTGGAAAATGCTGTGACTAAGGTTGAGGTGTGAGATTAAGTGATTTGTGAGTGATATCTACAAGTAGATTAAATAGGTTTTGGAGCTCGCTTGCTCTACCCTGAGGGCATTCAGTACCCTTTTCTTTCATGGGAAGTGTTCTTTAGGAACGTCTGTGTTTCTGAGGAATGATGTTTAAGTGGTTTGAACAATGTAGCACCAGTCACTGTGGGACTTGGGGGATGGCTCAGGCATGAAAATGTATGTGAACAGCACGGTGTCTGACATTCCTGTTGGGAAGTGAACACTCAGAATGTCTGTGTGCTTTTTCCTCCCTGCAGGATGGCTTAATCCAGCAATGTGGTGAAACAATGAAGGAAACCATCACTGCCCAAACTGTGTGTGGTTATTACAATTCTGCAGGGACATATGGGCTGGACTCCGTGAAGAAAAAGTAAGAATTGCTGTCTCCAAACTGCTTTGGACATTGCTAATTAGCACTGGATTTACACACAGTAGCATAATGACCACGTTAATTGTTTCAATATTTTTTTGGAATAGAATCTTAGAACATCAAAGTTGGAAGAGATCCATAAGATCATCCAGTCCAACCACCCACCCAGCACTTCCACTGAAACCACTAAACCACATAATCCAGAGGCAGATTCACACCTCCAGGGTGGAGGTGGGACTCTATTCCAATGCCTGACCTCCCAAACAGGGAAAAAACCATCAAGTGCCTAATCTGAATTGATTGAGTCTGTCCAGTTCCTTCTGCAAAACCCTTGTGCCCTCCTGCAGATCCACAATCCCACCCAGCTCGGTATTGTCTGCAAATTTGCTGAGGGAGCAGCTGTTGCAGCAATGTTGACACAGAGAAGGAACAAGCAGAGGCCCTAACTCCTTGCTTTCCATGCAGGTGCCTTGAGTGGCTCTTGAACAATCTGATGACTCACCAGAGTGTTGGACTCTTCAAGGAGCTCAGGTACTGGGGCTGCACTTCCCTTATTGGGGCTGCAGGGATGCAGGACAGTCCCTGCCCAAGGCTGGAGCCCACTGCAGATCACTTTCTGGGCATTGCTGGTTGCTTGTTCCCTGCCTCCCCTTCTCCTTTTTCTCTTTTGTGTCTCGCTGACCTGTTACAATTGATTTTTTCCAGCATAAACCTCATGAAGCAGCTGATCAGCTCCTCCAACCTGTTTGTGCTGCAGGTGGAGATGGATGTGTACACTGCTCTCAAAAAGGTGCTTGCCTGGGGCTCAGTGCAGTGAGCCTTTGTGGGGTTGACTGGAAGTATTTAATAGAATAGCAGAACTTTCATAGAAATGAGTGCACTGTGGAAATGTCTCTTATTAGCATGCAGATTTCTTAGCTGAAACGTCAGCTGACTCACTGGAGTTTCTTTGTTTTGCCCAGTGGATGTTCCTTCAGCTCGTGCCTTCTTGGAATGGCTCTTTCAAGCAGGTGCTGTCTGAAGCTGATGCCTGGTTTGCTGAGCGCAGGAGAGGTAGGAGGAGCTGCCAGCCCTTGAACACCAATAATTCTCCATTTTCATGCCAAAAGCCACTCAACAACCCTAATAAAATCAAAGCCGTTAAACACCAATAATAACTTTTTCTAACCAATAATAACTTTTTCTAACCAATAATAACTTTCTCTAACCAATAATAACTTTTTCTAACCAATAAGTAAAGCCTGCAGTATAAACAGGGTGTGGGAAGGACTTGGGGGTGCAAACCACGGTGTGGGTGCTGTGTTGCAGAGTTTGGGGGCGACGTTGCCTTCCTGGAGTCGGCGCAGGGCAGCGCCTTCGTGCCCGTGTTCGCTCACCTGAGGCTGCAGTACATCATCAGTGACCTGGCCTCGGCCAGGATCGTGGAGAGGGACGCCCTGCTGCCCTCAGGTGAGGCAGGGAGGGAGGGCTGGCACAGCTGGGGCCTCACCTCCACTGCTGCCTTGGGTTCCTTCAGCCCAGGGGAGAGAGACACGGAGGGGCTGGGCATGTCCCAGGAGGGACAGAGCTGGGGAGGGGGCAGGAGCACAGGGCAGCTGGGTGGCACTGTGGTGACAGGGAGAGGGGACACAGGCAGCTGGGTGGCACTGTGGTGCAGGAAAGGGGACACAGGCCTGTGATGTAAGGAAAGGGGACACAGGGTGGCACTGTGGTGACACAGAGAGGGGACAAAGGGCCTGTGATGTAAGGAAAGGGGGCACAGGGCACGTGCTGCCTGCAGGAGGATCTCTGTGCTGGGAAGTGCTGTCTCAGTTTGGTGCTCGCCTGCCCCTGTAATCTCTCCATGCCAGGGTGCAGCTGTGTTGAGATCAGAACTTTGGCTCTTCCTTTACAAGGAGGCTGAGATAACTCCTGGGCTGCACTTTGGAGCAGGCTGGTGGCTGCCAGCATTCACTATGTGAGGGGATGCTTTGTACCTGAGAGGCTGCAGGCAGGGCCTTTGCTGGGTAGTTTGTGCTCTGCTGGAAGGTTATTCCAGATGAAATTGTTCTCAAGGAGGTAGAGAAGCAAATCACACTGAGTAGTTGAAAGTAGTACTGTGATTATTTATTTATTTTTATACTCTGGTGTGTAGGTCCTGGGGGGGAGAACTGAAATTCTGTGTTAGGAGTTCACAGCAGTCTGATGTTTGTGCAGAAAAGGTGCAAGAGACAGGAATACATAATGTGTCTGTGTGAGCACAGTGTTTGTTGTTCTGTTTTATTGGTGGCTTGTGAACATTTCCTCAGCTGTGCTTTCCCTCTTGATAAAGCAGCAGCTGAAATGTGAGGTAGGAAATAGATACCTGCAATGCACAAACAGAGAAGACGCTCTCCCTCCTGATATTTCTTCCTTCCCTTCTAGCACATCCATTCTCTGCTCCTTGCCTGTGTAGTTTTCCTTAATTCATTTTTAATTTGCAGTTGTACTTTGGTTGATGCCCAGTTTGCTCCTATCACAGTCTGTACTTTCTCTCTAGAGTCAGTGGGACAAAGGCTGGTTTGAATTTTCCATCCATGATCTGGCCTCTCCTCCCTTCTGTCCCATTCACCGGTTTCCTGGGTTGGTTTGGTCACGTTGGCTCTCCCTGTTCTCTCACCCAGCCCATTTCCCAGAGGTGGTTCTCATTTCTGACCTTGCCCCTTGCCCCATTTGTTATCTTGACTAAGAACTTCTTACACCCTGGCATGTTGGGATCCCTTTTGTGTAACCGCCTGGCAAACCGCTGAGTTTTGTTCTGTTTTATCTCTTGGTTGCAACATTAAATTAACACAGCCAGTAAAATCTTTGTGTGTTCTCCAAGGAAGACATGATTTATGTTTATTCTTAGCAGGGTACAACTTGTGTTTGTTTTACCATATTTGTGTTAAGTCCCTGTTTTCTTTTATCCCTTGATTGTGTTTTCTTCTTCTTCAGCTTGCGTAGAGTTCCCCTGGGGGTTCAGAGCACAGCACCTTCTCCCCAGAGCTTGCTAACAAGCTCCTTGGCTGAGCAGGGCTGTGTGTGCTGAGAAAACGTGTGGAGTTGCATCACTTGTGGCAGCAGTGGGTGTTGGAGGAGATGAGCACAGTCTGGAGTGGCTGCTCGTAGCTGTGGGTGTTTATCCTTTCCCCTGTGCTGGGGCTGGAGAGCACAGGGAGTTACAGGGGGTGGGGTGCACACACTTATTCATAAGTGTAACTTTATTATTTCTATCTAATTGTATTTCTCTATTTCTAATTTTCTAATGTACATGACCATCCCCATTCCCAGCTCCAAAGACAACACCAAGCCTTTTTTTTCTTTTTTTTTTTTTCTTTTTTTTTTTTAATTTTAGAATGGCTGTCCTCTGTTTACAAACAGCAGTGGTTTGCCATGCTCAGAGCAGAACAGGACAATGATATTGGGTAGGTATATTACAGGCTTTAATTTCTCTCTTATGTTAGAAACCTTCCTGCCATGGAAATTTTGACATGAATTATTTGGAGTTCACATTAAAAGGAGGGGGGAAGCATACTTCAGTGCTTTTGAACTGTTGATCTCTGGAGCTCTCAGTTCCCCTGGGCTGGCTGGTCCCCCCTCCCTGAACCAGCAGAACTCTGGAACACTGATCTGCTGGGACCAGAGGGAAATGCTGGGTGGGGGACACGAGTTCTGTACTTTCCTTCATGTGGGTTAATGCTTCTCACTGGCACTTCACCTGGAAATCTGTGCTGAGGCTATGAGAGGGGGAGTTTCTGAGCCTTCCATTTTAAGGATGCTTTGGCCATCAGACTGTTCCTCTTCCTTCTGCTTGCTCTTGGCCGTGCTGCAGTGAGCCAGGTCCTGGATTTAACACCAAAACTATGGCAAAATGTAGCTGGGGGAGTTGGTGCTGCCTTTGTCTGCTCTGCTGGCTCCTGGAGTGCTTTGAGGAGAAAAAATGCCAAGTCAGGCAGCTGCAGAATGCCTGTTACCTCCCCAAACCCAGCAGGCTGACTTGCTCCTTTGTCCTGTCACCCAGCAGGTGACACTGTGGGCAGGGACGTTGTTGGGCTGTAACAGGAGCTTCAAAAAGCCCCAGAGTCTGGTCTGAACAACAGCCAGGATCTTTAGAAAGTTGTTCTCTGAGGCAGCAGTGCTTTGGGAAGTGGCGGAGGCAAGGTGCAGCATTGTGGCTCTCACATTCAGCTCCTGCAGGTGAATTTTGGGTGGCTGTGCCCTGGTTCTGGTGCTGCTCTCGTGGGAAGGGTTTTGCAGTGCTGCTGTGGCTGTGTCTGAGAGCAGTGTCCCCTCCTGGCTCGTGGGGAGACAGGGTTCACAGGAAAGTGAGTCAGCAGAGGCAGTATTTGCTAATTTTGATGTGTTTTGGTAGTTGAGTGCAGTGGGAGCATTGGAATTGCCAGCCACTGCATACACATGCTTCTGGGAAAGGGAGTTCCCACAGAGTGAGGATGATGGGGGTCATCCAGCTTGGAAAACAGCGATTTCAAAATTCAGCTACAGCTGAGGATTTCAATGGCTTTTGGAATGGGCAGAGTATTTCTCCACATTTTTTCTTGCTTGTTTAGTCTTCTCTTTTGTAGTATGGGTTGCTTATTTCTTTTAAGGCAGTGAAAAGCAAAGGTCTCAGCCTCAGAAGGGCAGACATGCAGCTGTTCTTTTGTGTTAGTGCAAATGTTTTGGCCATTTGACCAACGTGTAGCTGCAGGAAAAGAATTCAGGTTTTATAAGCCCATGGTTTATCCAGCTCTGCTGCTCTTCCTCTCACACCTCCTGCCCGTGTCAGCATCAAACACATGTTTTCCCTCAGGGGTAAGGAGGCAGACGTAGGAATCAGAGCAGGACGTGAATCTGACTCCTCAGAGCTGAAGTCAGGCTCTATTTCCATATCCCACCTGGTGCAGGGCATAATTGCACCTGCTTCTTGCAGCACTGGCAGCATGGAAATGGCACTGCCTGGAAACTGTGATGTGGCTTTAGGGAGAGGAGAAGAAAGTGTTTCCTTTTTGCTTTGAGTTTGCATTTAAAAGGATTAAACATCTTATTCACTCTTCAGAATTGGAGAATTTTTTAGTGTTAGCAGTTAGTTTGTGGCTTTGAACTGTAGCTGCTCAGGGTTTACTTGTGTTCAAGTGGATCACTTTTTTTTTAAATTAAACATGTGTTTTGTGGCAGAAGCCAGACAGATCCTTCACGTCTGGGGCTGGAATCACTTCTGCTCTTAGCAGTCTCTTTGGCAGTGTGCAAGAAGGAGGCAGAATGGCTCCACTGTTCCCTGTGTGGCAGCTGGTGGAAGTGGTTCAAGCTGGAGTTCTGCATTGTCTGAGGCTGCTCGAGGCATGGAGAGGGGAATGTTAATGTCAGTCTGAGCATTATGGACTAATGTTTGTGAAATTTGTCACTAATTAAACAGAAATAAATCCTTTATCACCATTACTGCATTTAGGTCAGCCGCAGAACCAGTTCAGCTGGAAGATGTGGAAAGGCGCACGGGAGGTTCCTGGGTGAATTTGTTGAAGTGTGATGAGTTGTATGCATAACCTGTTCTCTGAGCACTTCACCTCCCAGGACTGGGTTTTACAGACACGAGACAAGAGACCTGGGCTGAGCTTACAAAAGATTTAGCTGTGAGTTGCTGTGGAGTGAGCAGCAGGAGGAGAACAGAGGCTGCATCTCTTCTGGCTTGAAGGGCACTGCTGGGTCCTGTGGGTTTGCACTTGAGGCTGTGGGGATTGATGTCACCGGGATTAATAAAGTTCACTGCCGGCCCTCAGCCTGCTGTGACTTGGACACTTCCTGGCAGTGGGTGTTGGGTTAGTGCTGTCGTGGTGAGAGAAGCAAAGTGAGTAACACAACTGTGGAAAATCAGGGCTGATCTCACTCGTGCTGGCTCTGCAAGGCTGTTGTACGTGCTGGACATGGGGGGTGTTGGGTGAGAGGAGCTGGTCTTGGTGTGGGATGACACAGCCCAGGGCTCTGCATCTCAGGAGCTCTCATTTCTTGACACTGAGGGGAAGTGGGGTTTTTTTATGAGCACTGAGGGGAAGTGGTTTTTTTTTTAGTCAAGTTGCATAACCAGCCCCTTGAGAAACCTCTCCCAGTGTCTCGTGGCTGCTGCTTCATAGCACTGCTGTCGTGCAGAGCCCTGCAGCTGTGCCCCACCACTTGTCTCTGGTTGTGTCTGAGAAGTCAGCCTGCTGTGTTTAAAAAACACTTGGGTTTTTACAAGGCTGGGAGAATGCATTGCATTGCAAGGGCTATTATTTTATCTGGAAAAGTTCTTTTGTAGAAGTCCTGCCCTAACTGAGGTGTCACAGCCTGGTTTATATTGCAGTTTTGTAGTTGATGGGACAGTTTGGGATGGAAGAGGCTCTGGGAGCTCATCCTGTCATGCCTCTGCTCAAAGGGTCAGTTGAGAGTCCCTTCCACCTCAGGGTATTCCATCATTGCCTGGTCAGACAAGGTTACCCCAGTCTGTTCATCTTCCCCACATTAAGGTATCACACAAAGCTGTTGAAGTGTCCTTAAAGATGCTGGTTTGGGTTTTTTTCAGGCCTCAAGAAATCAATAAGGAGGAACTGGAAGGAAACAGCATGAGGTGTGGTCGCAAGCTGGCCAAGGATGGTGATGTAAGTGTGGCACGTGGCAAGCTGCAGGGCTGGCGTGGCTGAGACAAGTCAGGCATTTCCAAATCATCTAAGTCCTCATTGGCAAACTGTATCAAAAGGTGTCATGGAGAAAGACACCATTTTTTCCTCCCCAGAGAGAGGGAAGCCATGTCTCTGCAAGGAGCAAGGAACTGGAGTTTCATTGTGCTCTTGTGCTGCAAGACTGGGAAAACTGTTAGTGCAGGCAGTTAAACAGAGCTCTGATCACTCATCAGCTGGAGAAGGAAGTTCTGTAGATAAAATGTGTAACATTCAGAGCCAGGGCCCCTCAGTGACTTTAGGTAACAGGTCTTGTGAAATGAGCTGAGAACATTCATTTTTCCCGTTGAGGTCGCATAACCCAAGGGTGCTCAGGGCATGGCTGGGGCTCACAGATCAGCCCCATTACCCAGAGCTGGTATGTGATACCCGCTGCTGTGACGTGTGTCCTGCCTCTCTGGGAGGCAGCTGACCCTCAGCTGCTGTCACACAGTCCCCTGCAGTGTCCAGCTGTCCCCACCGAGTTGTGTGTCCCAGGCAGGTGCTGGCAGGGATCCCTGAGCCCCCCGAGCAGCTCAGGAGTGACCGCTCGGAGCTGGGGTGGCACAGCACCCTCAGGCTGTGTGTGTCCCCTGTGTGTCCCCCCTGTGTGTCCCCCTGCGTGTCCCCTCTGTCCTGCAGTACTGCTGGCGCTGGACTGGCTTTAACTTCGGCCTGGACCTGCTGGTGACCTACACCAACCGCTACATCATCTTCAAGCGCAACACGCTGAACCAGCCGTGCAGCGGCTCCGTCAGCCTGCAGCCGCGCCGCAGCATCGCCTTCAGGTGCAGCCCTGGGCCCGCTCCCTCCCTGCTGCCAGTCCTGCTGGCGCTGTCACAGCACGCTCCCCACCCTGCCTCCTCCTCAGGAGTACCCGAAATCGGGGAGGCTGAGGTGGTCTCCCCCCTGTGCTGCCCCCAGGTTGCGCCTGGCCTCGTTCGACTGCAGCGGGAAGATGATCTGCAGCAGGACCACGGGCTATCAGATCCTCACTCTGGAGAAGGACCAGGTGTGTCTGTGGGCTGGGCTGCTGCAGCTCAAGGCATGAAAAAAATGCTCAGAAGTCACCGGTGCTTTTGAAGGGGAGTTGCTGCTCCTGTTGGCGTTGCTGATGTGGAATCTCAGGCATTCCTGTTAGAGGTAGTGGGTAATTAGGCTAATTTGTGAAGTGGATCTAGAGTAGGGTAGTGCGAGTGTTGATAATGTGAAATTAGTTCCCATATTAGTGAAATGAGTGCCTGTGGTGCTGCTGTCTGCTGCTCTTCAGCACTGCTGGCATCACCCTCTGCATAATCTGGCCATCAGACTGCTCATTTAGAGGCAAATCCAGAATGTGAAGACTCTCATAAACTGAGGAGTTAAAAGGATGTCTGCATCTTGTTTAAGGGTTGGATTTATTACTCTGGTAAGTAAATTGAAGAAAGCCCCAGAGAGGAGTGGAGTTTTCTTAGAGCAAGTGCCCTTTTCCACCCATTGCTGACAGCAGGATTTAGTGGGGCATGTGTGGGACTTGCTAATCAAGTTTCTCAAATCCCAGCCAGCAGTGATACAAAGGTGGTGAGAACACAGAAAACCTTTCCTTGTCAGTGCCATCCTCACTGGAGGGTGAAGTTTCAGTTTTGAAGTTTCGGTTGTTTTGCATCCTCACGAGGTTGAAGTTTCAACTTTGCTTCCCCAAAACCAGTTCCTAGAGTGGAACCAAAAAAATTGCAGCCCACAAACTGAAGTTTGCTTTCTGTTGTGGAATGCCTGGCTGGTGAAATCTCCCAAGTCTGAGAACTGTCCCTTCCTCCCCAGCATGTTGGAGGGGAAATGTGCTCCAGCATTTCCTGTGGCTGTTCCCTGTGCTGCTAGGAGCTGTGGGCAGGCTGAGAATATGTCAGTGTTATAAACTCGAGGTGAAGGGGAGCTGTCTTTGCTTTATGTTTATATTCTGATCTTAGCCTGCAGCCATTGAGCTGTGCAGAGTGAGCGCGGTGTCAGTGTTGTGCTTTCTGGTCCCCTCACCCCACAAATATCCTGTGTGCTGCAGGAGCAGATCGTGATGAATTTGGACAGCAGACTCCTGACCTTCCCCCTGTACATCTGCTGCAACTTCCTGTACACCTCCCCAGAGAAGAGGGCAGACAGCGAGGCCCAGCTGGATCACCTGGAATGCTGAGCCCTGCCTGGCTGGACAGGCTTACACTGTGGCACAGCCCTGGCCTTAGCGCTCTCCTATGCAGCTCTGACATTAGGTAGGCCAAAACCAGTCATCTTTTTAATTTTTTATAATTTTATTTCTGTTCTGCATCAGGCAGGAGCCATTCCGTGTTTGAGAAGTGTTGTCACACTTGGGCTTTTCTGGGTGAAAACTGAGCCAAACTGGAAATAGGGAATTTGTGTGGATTCACAACTTAGGAAATGACCTGTTGGACTCTGAGCACACATTGTAGGTTGTGTGGGTTTTGTTAGTGTGGGGTTTGGTTGTATTATTTGTTGGGTTTTTAAATAACTGATCTGTAAATACCAGATCCATATTTTGCTTTTTTCCTGGTCCTTTTCTCTTAGGGCCAAATAATGTCTGTAAATGTGACATCTCAACTTTGGTTATTTAACTGCACAGCCTTTCCCACCTGATGGGTTTAAACCTTTTTTTGCAGCTCACACAAACACACATTTCATTCTTGGTCTTGCTCTTAACACTGCAGCCAATAATTCTCTGTCTTTTAGCAGGTTAATTTACTAATAAGGATGTTCATAAATGAATTATTTTTCCATGTACAGCGAGTACTCCAATGTCCTCACCATTACTTGAGTTGTGTCAGCAGCAGCTCTCAGCTGGAGTTCTGCTGAGTGCTGACTCTACTCACACAAACCAAATACCAGTTTTTAAACATTTTCTGTGGCTTGTTGTAGCTGTTACCTTGGGAATACATCCCATGTTAGCTCAGGAACTTGTGACTTTCCAGTGCCTTTTGAGTTGTATGTGTAACACCAACTTCACATCAATTCAGCAAGGTCACAGGATCCAAAGGCAGAGCTGGGAACAAGAGATTCCTCTCCACTTGGTGTGATGGATGAGTCGTGTCATGGTACACTCTGTTCAGTCTTTGTTGGGTTTTATGTTTGTCTCTTACAATTTTCAATTCTTACAGCAGGATTTTTTGATTCAAACTGGGAATTTTTGCCTCGTTAATGCCTATTTTTTTAATGTCAGAAAAATATAAAACCATTTGTACTTTATAACAAGGGTAAAAATATGCTGAGCAAGATAGAAAAACATGGCAAAGTGTCAAATAAATGATTTCAAGTGGGATATTTGTCCATGTGTGTCCTTTCCTGCTGGGAATAGCTTTTTGTGCTGGGTTCAGCACCTCAGTGTGATCTTGTGTTGTGTCACAGCTTTGGCAGCAGAGAGCAGAAGCATTTTCAGCTGTTCAGCTGCTGCAGCATCAAATTTATTTATAGAATTACCTGTATTTAGATACTTAACCCTGGTTTTAATTAGAAGTACCCACTCCTTAAGGTTGATTCCATGGAAAGCAACAGGGGCAGCTGGTTAATGGCAGAGGGAGCAGGTCCCTCAAACCCAGGTGGGTTTTTTGCAGCACATCAAAGCCTGAGCAGTGCAGGGTTTGCACCCCTGCCAGGGCCTGATCCTGCTGTGCCCTCTGGACCCCAGTGGGACCCACCCAGTGTCCCCAGGATGTGGGATGTGGAGCAGGGAACTCATCTGGGCATTGATTTGCCAGGCACCAACCCCTTCCCTTGGTCCCTTGGTCCCTGGGTGTCCCTGTGCCCTCCTGGCCGTGGGCACTGCCAGTGCCAGGGGCAGCCCCTTCCCCGGGGCAGCACCAGGGGTTTGGGGTGGGCTGGGGGGCACAGCCGAGCGCAGGGCCCCACACACACGACACGGAGCCCAGCAGTGGCTGGTGGTTGTTTTTCTCTGGTTTATTGTCTCTGAGGAGCAGCAGTGGTGGCCGAGGGGAGCTGAGCAGTACAACACCACACTCAGGTATGAAAAGTACAAAAATAAGGAAGCCTATATATAATATCGTTGCAGTCAATTGCTAAAATAAATATTGTAAACACAATAGAGAGAACAACATCAGGTGAATCTACAGCACTCGTTTCTGCCAGCAGCCACACAGTCTTTGGCTTTAGGACTCCCCTGCCCACATCCAGGTGCATTTTCTTTGCTTCAGGCCAGAAGGATTTCAGGCTGGTCAGGGATGTCAAAGGGAGACAATTTTCCTCTCTCCAATTTACCTTGAGAACAAGAATTGCCTCTTTTTGCCTTCAGTGCCCATTTTTGTGCCAGAGCAAGGGACTGATGTGCCCAAAACAGGCGTTTTCCTTGTCTGGAGGGGAATGGGGCAAGGGCTCCCCACATTCCAGGTTATTCTGTTGTTACCTTGCTCCTCACAGCCCCTGCACGGTGCACTTGGCACCGTTCTGCACCTCTCCCCTCTGTGCACTTGGACCTTTCACCCCCTTATCTCTGTGACAGCCAGATGGGTTTGGATTGCCTGATAAGAGAGGAGAGGAGGCACCGAGTTATCTCGGGTCAAACTGCACCTGAGCTGCTGCCAGGCCAGGGATCTGTGCCCCACTGATACCACACCGAGCTTCTCCCTGCCAGCCCTGGGCTCCAGCAAGGCAGCAGAGCAGGCAAATTCTGCTTGCAGCTCTCGGTCATTTGCTGATTGTGTTTGTATAGATGCACATTTACGTTAAAAGCCCAATAAAATCCTGTCCAAAGTACCAAGGAGGGGAGAGTTGCCAGGCAGGGCAGGGCAGAGACTCCGCTCCCTGCTGCCTGCGCGGCCAGAGAACATTCCAGCACCCCAGGAAGGCAAAGAAAATGCATCCAGGTGGGAACAACCAAGCACAACAAAACCATCCTAAACCCACAAAGCAGCACTTGTTGCTGCAGGGAAGACAAACCAGGCTGAGCGGTCTGTCCGTCTGTCCCCACAGATAATCATTTGATCTTCCCTTCATATCAACAACTAGGATTTAATCTTCCCTTCTTCATTTTAAACACATTCACAGAACATCCCATGGCGACGTTTTTGGCGCGAGGTTCTGGGCTGGACATCCAACACCTGCAGGGCTGGGGATCCCAAACCCCTCCAGGGATCCCCAAACCCCTCCAGGGATCCCCAAACCCCTCCAGGGATCCCCAAACCCCTCCAGGGGCTCCCCAAACTCCCCTGCAGCCCCAGGGAGGGTGGGCTGCACCCAGAGCTGTCCTGTAATGCTCTGACTTGGGAACATCGCAGACCCTGCTTATTCTGAGCCTAAGCAAAAGCTTTCCAGCATTGGGGGAGCCTTGGAGAGCCAGGGGATGCCCCTGTGACCAAGCCCAGCCAAAAATCCACCACCAGCACCCACAAGGGTGAGGTCCTCACCCCTGTGAGCTGCAGCAGGTGAGGGGATTGTGGTGACCCTGCTCCCCAGTTTCCCTCTCACCCTGTCCTTCCCCTGCTCAAAAGCAGGGCTGCTCAGATCCCCATCCTTCCCATTCTGCCCCCAAAGCTGTAAAATTTCACTCACTAACAGATGAAAACACTATGGAGCTCAGCAGGGGCACAGCTGGCTAAGAGTAAAAACAGCCACTAATGCAACTCTGCACAGTGCAGCAGCTAAAAAGATTTCTGTTCTGATTTTTGATGCTGGTTTTCTGAGGAAAAAAAATCACACAAAACTGCTTGGTACCAGATTAGAGGATTTCTGCATCATCCTTCAAAGATTTATTTGACAGCTTCTAAAACTTCCACTAAACTTGGTTTCTTACATCATTTCTATACACAGGTTTTATTTGTTATAATCGTCTTGAGGCTTATAAAAAAATAAGCATTTAAAATGCCCAAAAGAGTAATTTTCCTTTAAAATTGTGCTACTGAACTTGACCCCCAACACAGAAGAGAGACTTTTGGTAATGAGGTTACCCCAAGCAGTATAAAAATATACATAAAAATAGACAAAACTCTATCCTCCAATCTGAAGGGCTGTTTGTGGGGTTTATTAGTTATATTTTTTTTTTTTTTGTACATCACTGAAATTTCATTAACTTCTGCTAAATATTTACAGAAAACCCCCCCACCCTCTGTCTGCCTCCTCTCACTGAGGCAGAGACTTGCAGCTTCTAGTTCGTCCAGAGTTTTCTGCTGGCAAAAACGGATCCCTGCACTGGGCCAGGGCACACAGGTGATGATGCTGCGGGCACAGGGGGACCTGCAGGGCCCTGGGTGTGTCACCTCCCCAGGGATGTGACATTCCAGGGCACAAAACAAAACCTCTGCTAAGGTTAAACCCAGCCTGAAGCCCACAGCATCCTGCACGCCCTGGCTTTCTGCTTTCCCTTTTGTCCTGCTGGTAAAGTCAGAATGCCCAAACCTCTTCTTGTACAACAGTTCCTCGGGTATTTGGGTCTCTTTCTCCAGTCTACCCCAAGAAAATTTTAAATTAAAAAAAAAATAAAATTACATGACAGGATCAAAGAAAAAAAAAAAAAGAAAATAATTACTCTGTACTCTTCTTCAACGACATGAAAAGGTGACGTTAAAACTAAGTGATACAACCCCCCCCCAAGACTATGTACATAAAAAGACATCAGATCTCTTAAAACATAAATATACAGTGTACAAATCAGGTGCCACCTAAAGGCTGCGGCCGCAGAACTATTTCACAGACACAAAGCAAACCAGACTCTCCACGCCGAGGGCAGACACGGGCTGGGGCTGGGCAGGGGCGACGCTGACCCGCGGCTCTGGGGCCCACCGTGCACAGGGAAGGGCTGGGGGCAAACACGACCTACACACGCCACGTCCTGCACTACTCAGGGCTGGGGAGAGGGCAGGAAACGGGATCAGACCCTGAGTCCCCCATTATTTCCAGGCACGTGCTCTGCTGAGGTGGCTGAGGGGCCCTGTGGCCCCAGAACTTCTCGGGGATTGCTCACCAAGGCTGAGGAGCCCCAGAACCTCTCTGGGATTGCTCACCAAGGCTGAGGAGCCCCAGAACTTCTCTGGGATTGTTCTCCAAGGCTGAGGAGCTCCAGAACCTCTCTGGGATTGTTCTCCAAGGCTGAGAGGCCCTGCAGCTTCTCTGGGACTGTTCTCCAAGGCTGAGGGCCCTGCAGCCTGGCCCCAGAACTTTCTGGGGTCGCTCACCAAGGGAGGTACGCGGTACCTCCAGTGCAGCCACAGCCACGCCCGTGGAACTCTGCACCTTGTGCTTTAAGAGTTACCATGACTTTCATGGAAATAATACAGCCTTGATCAGGGTAAAAGACTAGTGGAGGTCTTTAGCCCAATCTTAGAGGTTTGCTTCTACAGCACGGACAGCTACGGCTCCGACACACATAAATAGGTTCTGTTAAAGTGACAATGCAGTGTCTGAATCATCCGAGTGTTATCCCTACTGCTGCTAGGGGAGGGCCGGTGGTGGGAGGAGAGCTGGGGTGTGACGGAGGTGGGACAGCTCCAGCACCACCTGGAAATGCAGGGAGAAGCCAAAAGGCGCTGTGAGCTTTACTCGACAGCGGGTTTTATGGCATGCAAGGAAACTCCTACGACAACACTTGGTACGGAGCCCACGGCGTCTCCGTCGCGCCGTGGTGCCCCGAGAAGGAGTAAAGCTACGAGTCTGCTTGGAGGGGAGGGGGTGTGTGAGTGTGTGCAGGGGGAGGAGGGAGGGGCTGGGAGAGGAAACGCGTCCTGTTCTGCTGGAACCAAGCTCCGGGGCAAACCTGCTCGCCTCTACCGCTGGCCGGCCTCGCGGATGCGGCAGGCCACGGCCGTGATCAGCGCGGCGCCCTTGCCGCTGCCGTCCTCCGACTGCAGGAAGGTCACTTCACACTTGGGGGACAGCTCCTTCACTGTCTCCTGCAGCACCGTGGAGAAGCTGCGGGGCAAGGAGAGCGAGAGGCTCTGAGTTGAGCGGCCGCGGGGTGAAGGTGTCAGTCCCAGCCCCTAATGCGCCTTCACAGAGCCTCGAGGAGAAACACGGACCCCAGGGGGAGGGATGGGTGGGTGGATGGATGGTCATGGATGAAGCTTAGAAAGCCCAAGTCTCCACACTTGTGTGCCCAAGCCCATGGTTACAACAGAACCGTGCTGTACCTTAACTCAGGCCTGAATCCAGCCCCTTCTCGAGGCCCACCAAGCCCTGGGACTCTACTGAGCCTCAACAGCCCTGACCAGCCCCATCTGGGGGGGAGTTTTCAGTGCCTCGCTTTGCCCATGGGCTCCTGAGCCCTATTTAAGCTCAGCTCAGTGCCTTAGATCCTGTCTGAGCTCCAGTGCCCAGCAGCACCAGCCAACCAGCACAGGCAATTTGTGTGGCCATGAACCTTCATGACCCATTCCCATGACTTGAAGCCCTGGCTGAGCCTGGTCTCCACGTCTGGGTCAGGCCCAGTGGGACCGGAGGAGCCCCTGTCCTTGAGGGAGCAGCTGACTCCTGTTAGGCCTCAAGTTTGGGTCAGCGAGCTCCTGTTAGGCCTCAAGCCCCCAAAACACCTCCAATCCTCCCCCATTCTCCCCCGAACCTTCTCCCCGAGCCCCCCTCTCCCCAGGCAGCACATCCAGAGGCACTCACTGCGGGTGCAGCTTGTAGAGCGTCCCGTCCACGCCCACGGTGACCTTGAGGAAGTCCAGGCCGCGGTTCTCGCGGATCTTGTCCACCACGGCGGCCATGCCGGCGCCGCAGAGCTGGGCCGCGCGCCGCGCCACCACCGTGCACACCTCCTTGACGATGATGCTGTCGTCGCACGTGGACTCCAGGCCCAGGTGCTGCAGGATGGAGCGCACCTGCAGCAGGGCCAGGCAGTCGCTGCGGGGACACGGCGGGAGCAGCGTCAGGGACGGGCAGCCTCCCCTTGCTCATCCTCATCCTCACTCTCACCCTGTGCTCGGGCTCGTGGCAGGGCCTGGGGTGGTCCTGCAGCCCCCTAAACCTCAGCTTTCAGGCCTGGATGTGGCCTGGTGTCACATCCTGATCGGGGAGGCTGTTTCAGGACAAGGCCAGCGGAGTGTGACGCCCCTGCCACCCTGCCCAGGGCAGAGCATAAAGAGCCATCTGTGCTGCCAGCCCCAGGCAGCCTCTCCTTGTCCCTGCACACAACCAACCACGTGGGCTCTGCCGATTCACCCGTGGGGCACCGTCCTGCATTGCCCCGGCTCCACGCCAAGCTCACGTGGAGCTTCTCCCACCAGAATTCCCCCACATTCCATCCCTGCTCTGGAGCTGGTGGAGCTCACCTCTCTATCTGGGACAGGAACTTGGTCTCAAAGATCCCTCTGGTCTTCAGCCTCTCCGAGATGCGTCCCCGGAAGAGCAGCCCTTTCTTGGTGAAGTCCATCAGGATGTTGCGGACGATTTCCCCCAGGTACATCCCACTGATCATCTTCTCATACCTGGGCAGGAGAGGACGAGGGTGGACGTCAGCACAGGAAGGGACACCGGGGCTGGCTGGGGATTCCAGCTCTGCCAGGTGCCCTCTGGACAATCCCCTCAGCAGCATGGGCAGGGGACAAGGGACACGTCGGGGTCCTGCCCATCATCCCCTGCACCCACCAAGGGGCTGCTGGGGCAGAGCCCCCCCATTGGGGCCCCTTCCAGCCCCCCAAAGCCACCACCCACCTCTGCTTGCCAGGGTTGAGGGACAGCTCATCCACGGCCACGTCGAACTCGGTGCGGATGTCATCCAGGCAGCCGCTGTCCCCAAAGGCGCCCCACTCCATGTTCACACACATCCTGCCCTCGTCCCCTTCCACCAGCTCCACGTTCCTCATCTCCTCCATGTAGCAGGCGTTGCTGCCCGTGCCTGTGGGGAGGAGCAGGGTCAGAGGGACGCCAGGACAGCCCCAGGGCAGGGCAGGGGTGGCAGCACGGGGCAGGAGCTGCACAAGGAACGCTCAGTTCTCACCGACAATCAGCCCAACTTCACAGTAGGGATCCTCGTAGCCACAGGTCATCATGGTGCCCACGGTGTCGTTGACCACTGCCACCACGTCCAGGTCGAATTCCTGCAGAGGGATGGATTGCAGGAGTTACTCCTGGAGGGCCTGGAATCCCTGCTGAGTCTGCTCACACCTGGCCTTCCCCAGCCCCTCCTGCCTGCAGGCAGAGCTCAGACCCCTCCAGCTGGGTCAGCCCGGCCAGGAGCAGCCCCTGGCAGGAGCTCGGGGTGGTCTGTGCCGAGGAAACGAGCCGCTCTCTCCTGAGCTCAGGGCCAGACAAGTCTGCTCCAGCCCTGGCCAGGAGCCAGCCCGTAGCCCCAGGGTCTGAAAATCCAACCTCGAGTGATGAGTAAGGGCGGCTGCGAGAATTCCGACACTCATTACGCTGAGCTCAGCCCAGTAATTTGTTTTACAGGCCAATTAATGATGCCAAAGAGAGCCAGGATGTGGGAGCAGCCCAGCTTCTCCCAGCCCTGTGGCTGCTCACCTCTCTCCTGTGAATGGCCTCCTTCAGCAGCCCCACCACGTCCTCTCCCTCGCAGCCCGTCGCCTTGAAGCCTTTTGTCCACTTGAGGAGGATTCCCTGTGGTGGGAAAAGCCCCCAGTGAGTGCCCCTGAAGGGCCAGGCACGGCAGGGATGCTGCCAGGAGGGCTGGGGTTACCCCTTACCTCGTCCAGGTTGTTCTGCTGGCAAGGGAAGGAGAAGGTGAAGCCCAGCGGCAGCGACACGCCCTTCATCCCCATGTACTCCAGGAAGTCAGAGATGCAGTGCACGATGTGGTCAAAGAGCTGCATGAGCAAAGCCAGGGAGAACAGTCAC
Source organism: Melospiza georgiana (assembly GCF_028018845.1). Classification (NCBI taxonomy): domain Eukaryota; kingdom Metazoa; phylum Chordata; class Aves; order Passeriformes; family Passerellidae; genus Melospiza; species Melospiza georgiana. The sequence continues at coordinate 4,204,540 of NC_080460.1, forward strand.
CACCACAGCCAGGGCCCAGCTGGAAGCCTGATTTCTGGGGATTCTGACCCACTCCCAGGCCTGCTGGAGTGTTCAGATCACCCCCAGGACTTTGAACAGAGCAGGATGTGGGAGGCGAGCAACCCCAAAAAGCTCAGCTCACCCTCTTCCCCACCCACAGTGTGGCCAAATGCCTGCATTATCTCCACCCACAGGTGCCTGGAGGGCTGGGGACCAGCAGGGACCCAGTCCCTCTGCAAGGGATCCCCTCCAGCCCAGTCCCCAAGCACTGCCTGGAGCGCTTTGCAAAACCCTTTCCAAACGTGTCTCACTGCTTCTCTTGTGGTTTCCCTATCTGGGAAATGGGGGTGATGCTTATCTGCCCTCGTGGGGTGTGTGGGATCCAGGGAGGCTCACTCATGGCTGGGAATAACACCATTTCCAACCCAAAAACCAGGCCCCAGCTGCCCAAACTGCAGAGCCCTGGGCACAGCTGGCTGCTCCAAGGCCAGGAGAGCACCAGCGCTCCCCACTCCTGGTTTCACCCTCTGGAAAGGCAAAACCAGCAAAGAGGCCGCTTCCCCCGTATGCCTGCCCACACTGACCTCCTCTCCCGTGCCCTGCATGATCTCCACGGGGATGGAGTAGATCTTGTTGTGCATCTCCACCCCGCGCCGCATCCCGTTCCTGACGCGCACCAGCAGCACGCGGAAGTTGGTTCCTCCCAGGTCCAGGGCCAGGAAATCTCCCTTTTCTGCAAAGCCAGAGAGGATCTTCAGAGAGATCCCAGCACGGAGCAGACATGGACCTGCCCTCCTCCCAGGAGAGGGATGGAAATGGAAACGTGGCTGGGGACAGCTAGGAACAGGGGCTGCAGGTAGGAGGAGGATGGAGAGGTTTGCTCCACACTCAGGGTGATGGTGAGGCTTCAAATCATAGACCTGAGCTGGAAGGGACCCACAAAGATCACTGAAGTCCAGCTCCTGGCACTCAGGACCTGCACAAGCTTCAAGCCAAGGTCAGGCACTCGCCCAAGCCACAGGAAGAACCAGGAGCACAACCCAGGATGAGGGTGGAGGGAATCCTGTGGCAGGATTTGTGGCCAGGCTTTGTGTTAAATCAGGTGCAGAACGTCCCAGAGGCTCAGTGCTCTGCCCAGTACCGAACTGGAGCTTTGTGCCACTCCCACCACAAAGAGGAACCGGCCACAGCAAAGGATCCAGCCCCTCCCGAGGATGCAGGAGCTGCAGGGCTCACACACAGGGGTTTCACACAGGACACATCACCTGTTCCATCAGGAGTGGAGCACACATAGGTGGGCAGCATCTTCACTGTCGCCTCCTCGTGCGTCTCCTTGCCCAGCCCTTTCTCCATCTCCATCCTCATCCTCTCCTTCACCTCCAGCAGCTGCTCGTGGCTCAGCTTGAGGGGCTCCAGGATCTTCTGGCGGGCCTGGTGCTGAGCAGCCAGCCTGTAGGCCACGGCCGTCACCATGGCCGCGCCTTTGCCGCTGCCGTCCTCGGAGCGGATGAAGCGGATCTCGCAGTCGGGCAGCAGCTTCCGCACGGTCTTGTGCAGGCGGCGGGCAAAGCTGGGCGGGAGGAGGACAGGGGGCCTCAGTGGGACCCTCTGGGCACACACGAGGGGATCTTTGGGGGCGCTTCTCGTGTGCCGAGCTGTGCGCACTGCTGGCAGCAGCAGATCCCTCTCTGGCCCTGTCCCCAGCACACCCAGAATCCATGTCCCTGTCCTCAAATCCCTGTCCCTACCCCTAGCACCCCCCGATCCTGTCCCCATGCCCATCCCACACTCACTGAGGGTGTTTCTTGTACACAGAGCCGTCCACACCCACGGTGGAGCGCAGCCTGTCCCTGTCCCCATCCCTGTCCCTGTCCCTGTCCCCATCCCTGTCACTGTCCCTGTCCCACACTCACTGAGGGTGTTTCTTGTACACAGATCCATCCACGCCCACGGTGGAGCGCAGCCTGTCCCTGTCCCCATCCCTGTCACTGTCTCCAGCCCCTGCTAACCCTGTCCCCATGCCCATCCCACACTCACTGAGGGTGTTTCTTGTACACAGATCCATCCACGCCCACGGTGGAGCGCAGCCGGTCGCCGCCCTTGTTGTCGCGGATGCGGCGCAGCACGGCGGCCAGCGTGGCCCCGCAGAGCGCGGCCGAGCGCGTGGACACGATCTGGCAGATGCGCAGCGTGGCCACGCAGTCCTCGTGCGACGGCTCCAGCCCCAGCTTGCTCAGGATCTCGTGGGCTTTCTGCAGCCCCTCCTTCTCCCTGGAACCACAAAGGGGGTTCATGCCAAAAGGGGGAACGCAGCTTGTGGGTGGCAGCCTGGGCTGGCTCGGTGCCGCTCCGTCCATGGGCTGGGACACAGGAAAGCCCTGGATCCGACTTACTTCTCAATGGCAGACACGAATCTGGTCTCAAAGTGGCCCCTGGTGAGCAGGTCTGGCGTGAGCCTTCCCCCGAAGAGCAGCCCGTCCTTGGCCATCTTCACCAGGATGAGCCTGACCAGCTCGCCCATGTACATCCCGCTGATCATCTTCTCAAACCTGCCCGTGGGGAGGCATGGGGTGCAATCAGGGAATGGTTTGAAAGCCCTCCAAGGTGAGCAAGTCCAGCCATTCCCCTGCTCTGCCAAGGCCACCACTAGCCCCAAGTGCCACATCCACAGAGCTGTTAAATCCCTCTGAGATGGCGGCACCATCACTGCCCTGGGCAGCCTGTGCCACACCTGACGCCCTTTCAGAGCAGAAATCTTCCCAAATACCCAACCTAAACCTCTCCTCTCTCTCCATTATCTCCCCCTGAGCCTCCTTTTCTCCAGGCTAAACAATGTGTGTTTGGCTGTGTGTGCCACGAGGTGGCCACAGGACGACCTGAAAACCCCTTGGCAGCCTCCCATCCCAAACAGAATCTGGGTAATCCCTTCCCAGAGCAGTTTATCCCATCACTGAGCATATGAGGCCACGTGGACACGACCATCACCCTGCAAAGAGACCTCGTGGCCACCTGAAGGGGCTCAGTCAGTTTGCAGGGTCACCCCCAGGCCACAGGAGCACTGTGGGGAAAGGGAGATCTGCAGGACTGGGATGTGGATGTTCTGTCTGAGCTGGTGGGGACTTTGCTGGGCAGGAAGGGAACAGGAATCATTCACATGAGGGGGTCACAAGGGCAGCAGGTGGGGCAGACAGCCCTGGCTTGGGACAGAGCCCTGGTTTGGGACAGAGCCCCTCTCTGCACCAGTGACAGAGGACACGCTGACCCAGTTAGCTGGGCTGACCTCCCCAGCCCCAGTGACTGTGGGAGGATGGACAATGCTGAGCAAACCACGAGCCCGAGCCAAGAATGTGCTCACAATTGTTTGCCAGGGTTGAGCGAGCCCATGTCGATCTCGCGGTCGAACTCGGTGCGGATGTCGTTGAGCACCCCGTCGTCACCAAAGGCTCCCCACTCCATGTTGATGCACATCCTGCCCTCGTCCCCCTCCACCAGGTCGATGTGCCTCATCTCCTCCATGTAGCAGGCGTTGGTTCCAGTTCCTGGGCCAAGCAGGGGCACAGGGTGAGTGGGGACACGGCCTTTCCTCATCCCCATTATTCCTCATTCCCATTATCCCCCATTCCCATTATTCCTCATCCCCCTTATCCCCCATTCCCATTATCCCTTATTCCCATTATTCCCCATGTCCCTTTGGCCACAGCCCAGTGCACCAAAGAAAGCCAAGAACCCAGCAAACAAACTCTGCACAATGCTGGTTTTCCAGCACTGGTATCCCCCTCTCTTTTTTCCCCCAGGGACCCCCAGGCCTGCAAGAAGCAGGATCTCCCTCTGGCCCTGCTGGAGCCCGTAAAACACCCCTAGAACATCTTTCCCCTGGCTGCAGCTCACCAACAATGAGGCCAACTTCACAGTTCTGGTCATCGTAGCCACAGGTCATCATGGTGCCCACGGTGTCGTTCACCACGGCCACGATGTCGATGTCAAAGTCCTGACGTGGTGGAAAGGGGAGAGGCTGACCCAACAGAGGCAAAACTGACCACAGCACCTGCCCAGAGCCCAGGTGTGCTGGCCAGGAGCCGTGTGCCCCCAGCCCAGGCTCTTACCCCTCTTTTCTTGATGGACTTGCGCAGCAGGGACACCACGTCCCTGCCCTCCACGCTGCTGCACTTGAACCCCTTGGTCCACGTCACGAGGATGCTCTGCAGGGGAACAGCAAGAGGAGGCTTGGGGGTGACCCCTGGCTCCCCGTTATCAGCTCACCAGCTGCGCCATCAGCCGCAGCTTCCGTGACAGATAAAGTTTATGGCCACCAAACAACACGTGAGCTGCCCGCTGCTGCCCCGGCAGCAGGAACGTGCTTCCCATGACCAGCTTTGATTGAGCCCTGCAGCAAAACCTGCTCATGAGCCCAAGGAATGCTCCTTGACCCATCCCTGAGGGGTGGATGGCTGGCTGTGCCTATGGAATGCTCCCTGATCCAGCCCTGTGGGGTGGGGGGCTCACAGTCCCCTGCGGCCAGGGGCACCTGGCCAGGGGCTGAGCTGAGCCCTGGGGGGAGGAGAAGAACTCAGTTCCAAATTTCAAGATTTGAAATCTCCAGCCCTATGGCCGCAGCCCCTTAGGGAGGCAAACACCCGCCCTGCCTTGGGGCTGGGGAAACTGAGGCACTGAGCGAGCTGCCCTGGGCGAGCTGAAATTGGTGTGGGACCCACGGGGAGGGCTCAGCCCCCTCACCCACCTCGTCCAGCTTGGTCTGGTGACACGGGAAGGAGAACGTGAAGCCCAGGGGCAGCTTCTTGTCCTTGATCTGCAGCTTGTCCAGGAAGTTGGCCAAACACTCAGCGATGTGGTCAAAAAGCTGGAAAAAAGGGAAAGAGTGAGAAAAAGCCCCACTGCGAGGGGATGCCGCATCCCCCATGCCCAGTGCTGGATTGCCAGCAGCATCCCCCGGCCAGGAGCCCCCCGGGAGCCCACCTGGACCCCGCTGCCCCTCATCAGCTCCTCGGGGATGGCGTAGATCTGGTTCTCCATCTCCACCTTGCGCAGCCCGTTGTCCGACACCTTCACGCGCAGCACGCGGAAATTGGTGCCGCCCAGGTCCAGGGCCAGGAAATCGCCGTCCTCTGTGGGTCAGCACAAGCACAGCCCCTTCATTCCCCTGTGCACGGAGCCCCGAGCTCACCACCCCCTCCCAGGCACCACGAAAAGCCCAGATTTTTGTAGATTTTTGTTATATTTCATCATTTTGTCCGCTATTCTATTTTTTCGGTATTTTATTGGAGCAGTCGCTGCATTCCCTGCCCCTCCTCTGCCCACATAGAGGATCAGTATTTTGACCATCACCGATGCTTTGGGGCATGAATCCCACCCAGAAAAGCCCAGACCAGCAGGGATCTGAGCTGCAGCCTCGGGCTCCATCAGGAAGGAGGCAGCAGAGCCATTCCTGACCCCACTGATGCTGCTGGAGGCTCCCAAACCTCCATCCCAAAGGGTTAAACCCTGATAGCAGCTGTGGGAACTCCCCAGCCTGGCTTGTGCCGTACTCAAACCCCCCAGCCCAGCCCAGGAATGCCACACGCTCCTGGAACGTGGCTGCAGGAAACCAGGGAGGGAGAAAATCCCAAAGTTTTGGGGCCTCACTGCTGCCTTCTCCAGGGAGAGCGGCTGAGGAATCTCTGCTGCTTTTAATTTGCCATTATTAAACGTGCAGGACAGAATTTCATGCTGGGACTCAGATGTTTATTGGCTCTTATCTCTGTTGTGCTCTCACAAACCCTGAGCTCTGCAGCACTCCAACAAACTGAAACTGGAGCCCTGCCTCTCTCTCTCTCCAAGGCCTTTTAAGGATAAACCGTCCCATTGAAAAATGACACTGAAATTATCTTTACTTTTAACCCAATAACCAACCACCCATGGGCTGCAATGGGGGCTTTTTATCCAATTACACAAAACCACCCAAACTCAGGGAGAAGGAGAAGGAGAAGGAGAAGAAGAAGAAGGAGAAGGAGAAGGAGAAGGAGAAGGAGAAGGAGAAGGAGAAGGAGAAGGAGAAGGAGAAGGAGAAGGAGAAGGAGAAGGAGAAGGAGAAGGAGAAGGAGAAGGAGAAGGAGAAGGAGAAGGAGAAGGAGAAGGAGAAGGAGAAGGAGAAGGAGAAGGAGAAGGAGAAGGAGAAGGAGAAGGAGGGGAAGGGGGAAAAGGGGAGGAAGAAGGGGAGGAAAATAAGGAGGGGAAGAAAGGGAGGAAGGTGAAAAAGAAGGACCAGCCTCCACCCTAAAACCTCCCTCGTGCTTTACAGATTTCCCTATATTCTAAAATCTTAAAGGCTTTTTCCTGTGGTATCACACTCTTCTATCCAAACTCCACGCCCACAATCCCAGCGCTACCACTCGATTTTGGAAGTGTTCTCCACAGCCTCAGCTCAACGCAGAGCTCTCCTGCACCCGGCACAGGAAATCTGAAATTCCCAGCACGCAGGGCTCCAACGAGGCTCCTCCAAGGGCAGCCCCAGGGCCGTGTTTGGGGCAGGGAAAAGCGCCCAGCTGGCTGTTTGGGGGCAGGGGAAAGCCTCTCTCAGCACTCAGAGCCCCGAATGTGCTGTGCTGGCTGTTGTGAGGCACAAAGGGAACAAAACCCGCGGGCCATCGGGGCCACTGGTGTGCACAGAGCAGCAGCACCTGCAGGGAATGAGGCTGGAAACAGCCCCAGCCCAGCTCCATCAGCATCTCCAGTGGTTCCACATGGAAACAGCCCCAGAATGGGCATCTCCAGTGGCTGATCAATACCTGCCGGGCATGGAGAACACCTCAGGAGGGTGATCAATACCAACAGGGCACAGAGAACACCTCAGAGGGCTGATAAATCCACCAGCGACAAGAGGAGCCAAGAGGGACACAGGTTGCTCAGCTCCTTGGGGGTAACCCAGGAGGATCCCAAAAAAAAGAGCAGTTTGGGGGAAATCCCTGGGATTTCCTGGGTGGATTTCTGGGAATTCCTGGGTGGATCAACTTTGCAGGAGACACAGGGCAGGGAAGGCTCCCTTGGAACACTCCCAGCCATGCCTGGAGCACGTGGCGGGTGCCAGGTGTGGCCACTGCCCCAGTTTGGGCTCCCAGGTCTGTGATAAGGTATCAGCCCCGGTGCTGAGCCCACAAGCCAAACAGGCAGGGGAGAGTTGCTGCCAAGAGTCACCCTTTAGATACCCCACAAATCCTGCAGCATCCTTTGGATGCCCCACAAATCCTGCAGCACCTTTTTAGAGAAGAGCTCCTGCTTTCAAAGCAGAATTCCCCCCTCTTATCACCCCACAGAGGGATGGCAAAGCCCCCGAGAGCCAGGGCTGGGCTTTGGCTTAACCTGCAGGTGTGACCTTGCATTTCCATAAGCCCCTCTCATCCCCCTGGAGCTGGGCATTAAACGGGGTCTAATCCCACCCAGGGACACGGGGCAGGACAGGGACATCCCCCAGAGCCCTGTGGCACCACAGGGAGGACAGGGACGCCCCGCAGGTGGATGTTGGCAGCCCTGTGGCACCAGCCCCAGCTCAGAGCAGGGCTGCAGCACAGCAATAACCCAGCCTTGGACTGGGAGCAGCTCCTGGCACCTGGCACAGGGGCCCAGCCCAGGTCAGACTTTGCCCGGGAGCTTTAAAAAGAGGGAAGGAGGAAGGAGGTGGCCCTGGGCACTGAGATCCTCCCCGGGGATCAGGCACCAAGCCCCCAGCCCTGGTTTTCCCCCTCCCCAAAACCCAAGGGTGCCGCTCAGAGGCTGGGTGCAGCTCCAGCTGGACAGGGAATCCCAGCTCTCATTTCCCTGGGGTCTGCTCTAAGCCCCCTCATTTTCCATGGGCAGCTGCAGGGCCGTGACTGCCCCAGCATCCCTCTCATGTGACATTTTCCACGCTGGTGCTCCTGTCTCCCCCTGCCCCGGGTGAGAAATGCCAGCTGGGGCACTGGAGAGGCTGGAAACAGGGCAGGGAGCCAAGGATCCGTCCTGTGAGGGCAGGGGAGAGGCTGCAAGTGCTGACACACGCTCCACCTGCACCCAGCACCTTGGGCTGCACCAGTTCCCGTGCCCAGGGGCGGCTCCTGGCCCTGCCTGTAATTAAAAATATCCTCCAACATTTAAATAGATGGGAATCTCAGCGCCAGGGCAGGCAGCCAGGCCCAGCTCTGGGTGTAGGTGCAGCTGGGGGGCTCTGAGGGTTCCAGGGGCTCAGGGGGAAGGGGAGGCACTTTCAGCAGGGCTGCAGTGAGAGACGGCAATGGTTCCACGCTGCAAGTTTGAATGACAAACTGCATTTAAATTGTTGGGGAAATTCCTTCATGGAAAGGGCAGCCCAGGCCTGGCACAGCCGGGTGGCCGAGGGTGTAGCTGTGATATTTTCTGAAAAAATTTTTCTGTGGGATTTTTCCTCCTGAGAAGCTGAGAGGCCTCAGGACCAAAATGTAAGCAATGGTTATCTGCTGCTGTGGGATGCAACAGGTGCATCTGTGATTGGTCTCGTGTGGTTGTTTCTAATTAATGGCCAATCACAGCCCAGCTATCCAGACTGTCTCAGTCAGTCACAAGCCTTTGTTATCATTCTTCTACTCTATTCTTAGCTAGCCTCCTGATGAAATCCTTTCTTTTATTCTTTTAGCATGGTTTCAATATATATTATATATAAATTTTATGTTAAAATAATAAATTATATATTATGTTATATTATTTTATATATAATAATTATATATGAAAATAAAATATCTATTATAAAATATTGATATTTTATAAAATATTAATATTATAAAATTATTTCTTTTATGACTTATACTTATTTAGAATAATATTTAAGACATTATTAATATGATAATTTATAATTATTATATTATACAATTTATAATATATATCATATATTATATATTATTCTATATTTTATATTATGTTATATTATTTATATATATTATGTTATATTATTTATATTATATTATATTATATTATAGATAATATATATTATTATATATTTTATCTATAAATATATAAATATATAGATTTATATTATATATAAATATAAATATAGTTTATATATATTAATATATTATATTGTTATATATTATATTATATTATATTATATTATGTTATATTATATTATATTATATTATATTATATTATATTATATTATATTATATATAATTAATAATAAATTGTTATATAATTTATAATTGTTTCTAGTAATATTTATAGAATATTATCGCTATTATAATATTATAAAATTATATATTAAAATAATAAATCAGCCTTCTGAAACATGGAGCCGACATTCTCATCTCAGACCCTTTTGAGCCCCATGACAGGAGGGAGCAGAGAGGAGGATGTGCCCGGCTGGAGCGCGGCCTGGGCAGCTCGGGGAGAGGCAGAAAGGCCACATTGTGAGGGCCCTGCAGTGCCCGGGGCCCTGTGGCACTCAGACAGCGCTGGCACCGCTGCCCGTGAAATCTGATGAGCCGGACCCGTGACTGTCTCTGTCCTGCCAGCAAGGGCACGCGAGGGCGGCTTCCCTCCCTCCTCCTCCTCCTCCCTGCTCCCCCGGCCAGCAGGAACTGGGATCCCCTCCAGCCCCAGCACGGAGCAGGGAGCCAGGCCTGTGCCACGCTCAGCACGGAGCGGGCAAGGTGGCTCTGGTGGCAGTGCCACCCCTCCTGTGGCAGCGCCACCCCTGCTGCGGCGCCCCCAGCCCTCCCTCAGCCCCACGGTACCTGTCCCGTCCGGCGTGGACCTCACGAAGGTGGGCAGCATCTTCACGGAGGCCGTGGGGTTGGTGTCTGCCCCCAGCCCCTTCTCCATCTCCTTCTCGAAGCGCTGCGACACCTCCAGCAGGGTCTCGTCCGAGAGCCGCATGTGGTACAGGTACTTGTCCACCTGCGAGGGACACAAAGAGCAGGGATCAGGGTGGGGACAGGGGCACAGGACAGCTCAGGACAGTGCCCAGCCCCTCCTGAGGGCACACAGGGAGCTGGAGAGCTGAATGTGGTACAGGTACTTATCCACCTGCAGGGGACACAGGGACATGGGGTCAGACACAGGACAGGGGACACAGGGACATGGGGACAGGACAGCGCCCAGCCCCTCCTGAGGGCACACAGGGAGCTGGAGCAGGCTCTGGGCCATCCCGAAGCGCAGGGCACAGCAGCTTGGCTGGGATTGCTCATGGCAAGCATCACCCAGCCCTGCTCCTGCCCCTTCCCAAGGCCACCCTGATCCCTGCCCAGGCTGTGCCAGCTGGGAGTGCTGAGCCACAGGCTGCTGAGCCAGCTGCAGGCACCCAAACAGGGGCACCCAAACAGGAACCCAGCTCGGGGGTGACTCAGGAGGCTCTCCAGGTGCAAAGTCCTTCCCAGCACACCTTGACCTTGACCCCCAGGGCCTGTCCTGGGCAGCAATGCAGTGCCCTGTCATTCCTGCACCGCTGAGATCACACCAGGAGCCCAGAGCAATCCCCACTGCAGTGACACGGGTGGCAGCTGCAGTGACACAGGCCAGGCTGGGGTGACACCAGCGCGTGGCTGGGGAGGGAAGGAACCCACCCCACCTTCCAATTCCTGCAAACTGGTGGTGTGGGGAATGCTCCCAAAAACGGCATCAAAGCCTCCTGTCCTGCTGGGCAAGGTGTGGAAATGCTCCTCCCCAAGCAGCAGCCCTGGCCAGAGCAGGGAGCAGGACAGACGGACACTGCCCGCTCCCAAACCGTGCCCTGCTCCAATTAGCGCCACTCAGCGCTAATTAAAGGGCAGCTGCAAGCCCTGAGAATCGAGGAGGAAAGCTCCACCCCGTGTGCTCACCTGTGTGCAGGCACGTAAGGCCGGGTCACCGGGACCAGGTCCGGCCGTGCTTTATGGGGCTGAGCTGCAGGAAATGGGCATTTTGTGGGCAAATAATTGCACCAGGGCCAGGGTGACCTGGCTCCATCCCACCCTGGCATTCCAGGAGTGATGCTGCATCCCCTGAGGAGCAGCAAAACCTCCTGTCCCTTCTCCTGGTGCTCCCAGCTCCTTCCCAAAACCGGGAGCTGAACAGGAGGGAAAGGCCAAGGAGAAGGAAACCTGGAGATTTGCTGGCACCAGGTGTTTGCCAGCCTCTCCTTATCCAGCAGGAAGTCAAACACTTTCCTCCCTGCCCTCCTGTTTGCTTTCACCTGCTGGAAATCCCCTCCCATGTGCCCAGGCTCTGCTCACTGGCACCAGCAAGCTCCAGTTACTGGTCTGGAGGTGGATCTGGGGCTGGAGCTCAGCCCCAGGGTGGGAAACCTCCCCTTGAGCTGTGCCCGGGGTTATCCCCAGAGTTATCAGCCCACGCCATCAGCCCAGAGCACCTGCTCATCCCAGAAACGCTGGCTTGAACAGCAGTGAAGCCCCCCTACCCAAAAATCCCAGAGCAGGGAACCCAGGGCAGGCCCTGCCCAGCACGTCCCCCATGTCCTCCACACCAGAATAACCCAGCCTGAGCAGCAGGGTGACCTCCCCTAATCCCCAAAGCCCTTAAAACCTGGATCATCTTCTGCCAAGGTGGATCTCACCCCACTTGGCAGCTAAAGCAGGTCAGGGCGTACAGCAGGACATCTCCTTCCCCACTGAATCCATCTTTCCCCACCAAGGAAGAGCCACTGGACTCCCCAAAACTCCTCCAAACACCCCAAAACTCCCTGCGGCATGGTTGGTTACCCCAAACACCCCTAAAATTGTAACAGAGATGGGATAAAATGAGGAATTCAGCCTGCAGCGCCAGAGCCTGAGCACCTCTCAGCACAAAACACCTTCCCAGCTGCTTGAGGCTTCTGAAGAGCAGGGAATGGTTTGGGTCAGGTCGCCAATTCCAAACAAACAAAGCATCCTGGAGGGGGCAATTGAGTTCCTGGAAAGCTTCCAGCCTAAACAGCGGCATTTCCTCGAGGAAATCCAAGCAAACTGAGGGAGGGGAGGGAAAGGAAAAGGAAGCCGGGGAGCGCCGGGCATGCCCCGGCCCAGGGCAGCGCGTTAGAGCTGCGGATCACGGAGCAGCTGTGGGGGCCGTGAGCTCAGTGCCGCGTTTCTGAAGCAAACCCCAGCGAATCCCCGTCCCCTGGCCCAAGGCTGTCTCCAAGGCTCGCTCGCTGCCACGCCGGATGCTGGAGCAGAGCCCAGGGTCGCCTGTGCCGGCGGCACCGCTGGGAAACCTCAGCCTGCCCAAACCCTGCTGCTGGGGGGCCAAGCTTAGAGCCCAGCCTAAAGCGCCCCAAAAAACCAGCTTTGATTCCCAGCCTCGCCTCCTGGGCACGCGGGGCTGGGCTGCTGAGGGGCACAGCCCTTCTGGCACCGCAGCAGGAACGGGAAGGGAAGGGAGCTCTGTTCCTGTGGCTCCCAGAACATTCCCATTAATGACCCCGGTTCTGGGAAGAGGAAGCCGTGTGCCTTTTGTTTTCATTTTGATCTGAACCCTGTCCCAGAGCCACGTGGCTGCCAGGAAGCGGGGCAGGAGCGCGTGCTCCCCATCCCTCAGCACCTCATTTTCAGCTGGATGTGACCGATTCCTGGAGATTTGGGGGCAAATCTGAGCACTGGGAGAGATGGAGTGACCGATTCCTGCAGATTTGGGAGCAAATCTGAGCACTGGCAGAGATGGAGTGACCGATTCCTGCAGATTTGGGAGCAAATCTGAGCACTGGCAGAGGGTAGCTGCTTCCTGGGACAGATTCTTCACCTTTTTGCCAACCAAGCCAAACATTTGCTGACTGCAAGGTGACAGAGCAGCGTTCAAATCTGGGGAAAGTTGCAACGCCCCAAACCCACAGCATGCACTGTCACCCCTCTCTCCGGGGACATTTGTGCTGGGAATCATATTTTCTTTAAATTACCTCCCTCCCCATGCCAGTTTTTAACAGTTTTTAACTTGGGGCATGCTGTTCTGTAGGAATCCCTGCAGCTTGAGGGGATGCTGGCTCCCTGGGAGGGGGATGCTGTGCCAGCACCACCCACCCAAATCCCCGGTGGGGTGCGATGAATTTGGGGAAAGCCAAGCAGGGGGAGGCCTGGGGGATCCATTCCCTGCCCCACATGCCCAGTCCCCGCTGCGCTGCCCGTTCCTGCCCCCATTTCCCACCCCAGTGACTCAGGGCAGGAACCGGCTCGTCCCCTCGCCCCGGTGACACAGGGGTGATGCTGATGCTGGGCTGCCCCCACCCTGCTGCTGGCACCCACGTCCTTGTCCTTCCACCCTTCCAGGACAGCTCCGAGCCCACGTGGGCGCCCTCCTCCCTCGCTGCTGCTGCCCGGGGTGACACACGCCCGCCCGGAGTCATCCTCACTGGGTGAGTCACGCTGGGGTTCCTGCTCGGCCGGTTCCTCCTCATCCTCAGCCCCGGGCCAGCAGCTGGATCCGCGCCGGAGGAGGAGCTGACGGTGAGGAAGTGACAGCAGCCAGCAGCCCATCCTCGGGTGACCCCGCTGCCCCAGAGCCCCAGGAAAACACAGCTCAGCCGGGACAGTGCTCTGCCCTCAGTTCTGCAGCTGGAACGACCCCAGCAAAACCCAGCTCAGCCAGAAAAGGCTCTGCCCTCCAGTTCTGCAGCTGGAGACATCCAAACACCCCAGCAAAACCCAGCTCAGCCAGGAGAACGCTCTGCTCTCTGTTCTGCAGCTGGAAACGCCCAGCTGCTGCTGTCTGTTTGTCCTTGTCAAACCCACAGGGTCTCGGCGATGCCTCTGTGCCCCCAGGACCCCCCTGTGCAAGGGAAACTGAGGCAGGGTGGCTCCGGTGGGGAAGGAGACCCGGGAAGGAGACCCAGGGTGGCTCCCCCAAGGTGGGATGAGCTGTGCTGGCCCCGACCCGGCCTGGGCAGCCTCAGGGGAAGATGCGAGCTTGGGTTTTCCAGGAATTTGCCAAAGCCACCCCTGCCACACCAGCAGAGGCGGCCAGCAGGGAGGAATCAGCTGGGTGAAGCTAATCCCTGGGTGAAGCTAATCCCTGGGCAAAGGAAAAATAAATTTTAAAAAGAAAACAAAACTAAAAATTAAAAAAAAATTAATTTAAAAAATAAATAAAAAATCCCCCTAACAAACTAAAAAAAAAAAAACCTAAAAGGGCTAAAAAAAAAAAACTAAAAAACTAAAATAAACCCTAAAAAAAAACCTAAAAAAAAAACTTTAAAAACCCCTAAAAAAAAAAACCAAAAAAAAAAAACCTAAAAAACCTCTAAAAAATTAAAAAAAAAAACTAAAAAAAAAACCTCCTAAAAATTAACCTAAAAATCATAACAAAAAACCTTAAAAAAAAAAAACTCAAAAAATGAATAAAACCCCTAAAAACCTAAAAAGCCCTAAAAAACTAAAAACCTGCCCCTGCTTTCCAAACGCAGGAGAATCAATCCCACCCCCATTTTTTCCCCTTTCGAAGGAGGGATGGGGCAGAGGAGAGGCTCAGCTGCCCTCCCAGTGACGAGGATGAGGATGAGGATGAGGATGAGGATGAGGATGAGGAAGGCCAGGGTGAGCTGGCACATCCCAGGGCAGCGGCGGCGGCACACTTTCAAGCCGGGATCTCTCCAAGGACGCCGCCGAGGTTAATTAAAGTTTGCACAATCCCTTGGGGGTTAGATAAGTGTGGACAGCCCACTCTGCAGGCAGGAGCAGGGCAGGGGCTGGGCAGGGAGGGAGTGTGCCCCCAGACAGGTGGCAGAGCAGGTAAAGCTGCTCCATGGCAAGAATGGACAGGAAAATCCCATTTTTGAGGCTATTTTCAAGGCCTTGAGGCGGACACAAACCACAGCTGTTGGAAAAGGCACTTTTTAACCCAAACTGAGCTCCTTTTCTCCTTGACCCAAAGGGAAATCACATCCCTACCTACAGGCTACCACCTACAATGTTTTCTCCCAAACACAGGGGTTGATAAGAAGACCCAACCAAACAAATCGCAGCTTTCCAAGAATTTCACCGCCTGCGCTGGCTTCTCCCTTTGCCCGGGGAGCTCCATAAGGCAGCGATGATTTTCCAGCCCCGGCGGGGGCAGCCAGGGCGCACAGCTGGCATCTCCCCCGTCTCGCCTCACGGGAGGATTCCCGGGAATTTGTTCGAAAACATCCCAGGAAATCCAGTGGTGGAGGCGGCCGGGAGGGCAGCGCCGCGTCCCGCAGCATCCCCAGCTCACGGATATTTATTTTTCCTGTTTTCAATCCGCGTTTGGGAGGCGGGGGCCGGCTCCTGAGGCTCCTCGCAGGGCACGGGGAAGGAGAATGGCCCACGCCGGCTTTGCCCCTGCATCGTTCCCAGCCATCCCCGATAAGGAAGGCGTGAGTGCGCCGCTGGCCTATTTCTGCCGGGGTTACACAACGCGGCCCCGTCCCTACCCTGGATGCGGCTGTTGCACAACCCCGGGGCCAGCGGCGAGGAGCCGAGCCCGGCTTTCCTTGCGGATCGCTTGGCCTCGGCAACTCGGGAACTTTTCCCTGCACTTTGTATAGGTTGGGTTTGTTTTTTTTTCTTTTTTTCTTTTTCTTTCTTTTTTTTTTTTTTTGGTTGTTATTGATTTTATTTTTTTATTTTGGTTTTTTGGGATGTTGTTTTTTTTTTCTTTTTTGTTGTTTTCATTTTTTTTGTTTTGGTTTTTTTAAATTTTATTTTTATTTTTTTGTTTTGGTTTTTTGATTTTTTTTTTTTTTTTTTTTTTTTGAGGTTTGGGTTTTTTTTTTTACCTTTCTTTTTTTTTTCTTTTTCTTTTTAAATGTCCTGCCCCGGTTTCCTTCCTATCTCACCCCGCTGAAGGGCCAACGTGGCAAGTTTCGCTTCCCCGCGAGCATCTCCAGGGTTATCCCGGGTCTCTCCCAAGCATTTCCCTCGGGGTTTTTTTATTCCCGGGTCTCTCCAAGCATTTCTCTCTCTCTCTTTTTTTTTTTTTTTTTTTTTTTTTTTTTTTATGGCGATTTTTGCACATCCCGACCGCCTCACGCTCGGACCAGCAAATCCCGGAATCACAGACAGTTTCTCTCCACCCCATTCCCAGATGCCAGCAGAGCAGTGCTGGAGCAGCCTGAGCCTCCCACCCGGCATTTCTCCTCCAGGAATAATTTATTTAGCCCAGCCTGAGCGCTGTCCCGGCCAGACAAAGGCCGGGGCCATGGGGAGCAGGAACAGCCGAGCTTTTCCTGTGCCTGAGCTCCGGGGCAGGGGGTGACCGATATCCCAGGGTCAGAACCCCAAATCCAGGATTCATAACCCCACACCAAGGATCCAGAACCCCCAAATCAAGGATTTGTAACTCCAAATCCAGGACCATAACCCCAAATCCAGGATCCAGAACCCCCAAACCAAGCATTCAGAACCCCCAATTAAGGATCCAGAACCCCAAACCAAGCACTCAGAACCCCCAAATCCAGGATTCGTAACCCCAAATCCAGGATCCAGAACCCCAAACCAAGCACTGAGAACCCCAAACCAAGCACTGAGAACCCCAAACCAAGGATCCAGGACCCCAAAACTAAACGAACGGGTCACGAAAAGGCATTTTCCACCCCTGTCAGTGCGGGGACCGGGGGCACACGTGCGCCTTGGGGACACCGCGTGGGGAAGGGGACGCGAGGGACAAGTGCCAGCTCCCTCCGGAGGCACTTGTGCGGGGCTCGGTGTCCCGGCTCGGTGCCCCGGCTCGGTGCCCCGGTTGGGTTTCCCGGTATCCCGGCCCGGTGCCCCGGCTCCCGGAGCAGCCGCAGCCGGGGATGGATGCTCGGCGCCGGCGGGAAGGGCGGCGGACACGTGGAGCGCGGGGTCCCGGCCGCGGCGGGCAGCACAGGCGCGGAGATGCCCCCGATGCCCCCCTTCCTCCCCTTCCTCCCGCTCCTCCTCCTCCCCCTCGCCGCCCGGCCACGCGGGGTCCCGCGGCACGTACCGCACGCGGCCGCGGCCGGGCAGCGAGCGCCGGGGCCTCCGCCCGCCCGGCGCCGCTTCCCCTCCGCTGCCCGCTCCTCTCGCCTGCTCTTCCCTCGTAAAAAGTTTTTTGGGCTTTCTTCTCCTTTTTTTTTTTTTTTTTTTTTTTTTTTGTTTTGTTTTTGTTTTTGGGTTTTGGGTTTTTTTTTTTTTGTCCATTTCCCCTTCTTTTTTTTTTTTTCCGCTTTCCCCCTTTCTTTTTGCTCTTTCTACTCCTCTCCTCTATCCCTTTTCTGCTTTTTCCTTTTTTTCTCCTTCCTTTTACTTTATTCTTCCAACTTCTTTTCCTCATCCTTCTTCCTTCCCTACTTATTCCCCTTTTCACTTTCCTTCTCTCTTCTTTCTCCCTCTTCACTCTCCCCTTCTTTTCCCTCCTTTTTTTTTTGTTTTTACTCTTACCCCTCCTTTTTCTTTTGTTTTTTGCTTTTACCCCTCCTTTCTTTTTCTTCCCTTTTCCTCTCCCCCCATTTTCCCTTCTTCCCCGCCGCTTTTTTTCCCCCCTTTTCCTCTTCACTTTCCCCTTTTCACCTCTCTCCCCTCTCCACTTTTCCCGCTCCCCGCGGGACCCCCCCTCACCTTCTGCGCCTGGTCATGGTTGAGCTCGGTGAAGAAGTAAGCGAGGAGGTGCGATGCGATCATGGCGGGAGCGGCTCGGCTCGGCTCGGCTCGGCTCGGCTCGGCGCGGCTCGGCTCGGCTCGGCTCGGCTCGGCTCGGCTCGGCTCGGCTCGGCTCGGCTCGGCTCGGCTCGGAGCGGTCGGAGCGGAGCGGCCCCGGCAGCGCCGCGCGCTCCCCGCGCCAATCGCGCTCATTGAGGAGCTTCCCCCGCGCCCGTGACGTGGCCGCGCCGCCGCGCCCCCATTGGCCCAAAGGCGAGGGTGTGTGCCCGGCGCGCGCGGGGGGGCGGGGCCTGGCACCGCCGGGGGGGGAGTGAGGGGGCACCGGGGGGACAACGGGGGCACAACGGGGGCACAATGGGGGGGACAATGGGGGGACAACGTGGGGACAATGGGGGGACAATGGGGTGACAACAGGGGGACAATGGGGTGACAACGAGGGGACAACGGGGGCACAATGGGGGGACAATGGGGGAACAACGGGGGAACAATGGGGGGACAATGGGGCATCCGTGAGGAGATAATGGGGGGACACGGGGGAACATTGGGGTGATATTGGGGAGGGCACCGGGGGGGGACATTGGGGTCACAATGGGGTGACACTGGGGGGGACATTGGGGTCACAATGGGGGGGCACTGGGGGGACAGTGAGGGCACAATGGGGGGGCACTGGGTGGGACAATGGGGTGATAATGAGAGGGACAATGGGGTGATACTGGTGGGACACCGGGGGTGCAGTAGGGGGATAATAGGGAGACACTGGGAGGGACATTGGGGTCATACTGGGGGGACACCGGGGTAACAGTGGGGGTGCATTTGAGTGATACTGGGGGGACACTGGGGGGGCTTAGGGAGTACATTGGGTGGGCACTGGGGGCACACGGAGGGGACATTGGGGTGACACTGGGGGGACACTGGGGGTGCACTGGAGGGGTTCATTGGGGTGGGTACAGAAGGGGCAGGGAATGCACTGGGAGTGCACTGGGAATGCACTGAGAATGGACTGGGAATGCACTGGGAATGGACTGGGAGTGCACTGGGTGTGCACTGGGAATGCACTGGGAATGCACTGGGAATGCACTGGGAATGGACTGGGAGTGCACTGGGAATGGACTGGGAGTGCACTGGGTGTGCACTGGGAATGCACTGGGAATGCACTGGGAATGGACTGGGAGTGTATTGGGAGTGCACTGGGAGTGCACTGGGAATGGACTGGGAATGCACTGAGAATGGACTGGGAGTGCACTGGGAATGCACTGGGAATGGACTGGGAGTGTATTGGGAGTGCACTGGGAGTGCACTGGGAATGGACTGGGAGTGCACTGGGAGGGCACTGGGCGTGCACTGGGCGGTGCATTGGGGTGCGGGTGCAGTGGAAGGGTGAACTGGGGGGGCACTGGGGGGCACTGGTGTGTACTGGGGAGCTGCACGGGGAGGGGCGGTGCCCCGGGGGTTACACTGGGGGATACTGGGGGGTACTGGGGGATACTGGAAGCTGGGGGTGTACTGGGGGGTGCACTGGGAGGATGGGGGAGCACTGGGGGGTGCAGTGAGGGTGTCCAGTGGGGGGCTGGATTTGGGGTGTATCACACGTGTGCCGCAGCCCCTGTGTGTGTCTGTGTGTCTGTGTGTCTGTGTGTCTGTCCATGCCCGCAGCCTGCGTGTGTGTCCGTGACTGTGTCCGTGTGTCTGTGGCTGTGTCCATGGGTATGCCTGCAGCCCGTGTCTGTGTCTGTGTGTCCGTGTGTCTGTCCATGCCCACAGTCCGTGTGTGTGTCCGTGTCTGTGTCTGTGTGTCCGTGTCCATCCCCACAGCCCGTATGTGTGTCCGTGGCTCTGTCCGTGTGTCCCTGTCTGTGTCCGTGTGTCCGTGTCCGTGCCCGCAGTCTGTGTGTTTGTCCATGTGTCCATGGCTCTGTCCGTGTGTCCCTGTCTGTGTCCATGTGTCCGTGGCTCTGTCGGTGTGTCCCTGTCTGTGTCCGTGTGTCTGGGTCCGTCCCCGTAGTCAGTGTGTTTGTCCGTGTGTCCTTGTGCGTGTCTGTGTGTCCTTGTCTGTGTCCGTGGCTCTGTCCGTGTGTCCGTGTCTGTGTCCGTGTGTTCATGGCTCTGTCGGTGTGTCCATGTGTCCCTGTCCATGTCCGTGTGTCCCTGTCCGTGTGTCCGTGTGTCCGTGTCTGTGTCCGTGTCTGTGTCCGTGTGTCCGTGTGTCCGTGTGTCCGTGTGTCCGTGTGTCCGTGTGTCCCTGTCTGTGTCCGTGTGTCCCTGTCCGTGTGTCCGTGTCTGTGTCCATGTGTCCCTGTCCATGTCCGTGTGTCCCTGTCCGTGTGTCCGTGTGTCCGTGTGTCCGTGTCTGTGTCCGTGTGTCCCTGTCCGTGTGTCCCTGTCCGTGTGTCCGTGTCTGTGTCCGTGTGTCCGTGTCTGTGTCCGTGTGTCCCTGTCCGTGTGTCCGTGTGTCCGTGTCTGTGTCCGTGTGTCCGTGTGTCCGTGTGTCCGTGTGTCCATGCCCGTGCCCGCCGCCGCTGCCCCGCCCGGTGTGCCCGGCGCTGTGGCTGTCCCTGTCACATGCGTGTGAACGTGCTGGGCCCTGTGCGCCCGTCAGGTCGCATCCATCAGCCCGCGGCCCGTGGCGCCGCCGCTCCGCCCGCGTGTCCCGCTCCCCGTGCGCGGCCACGGACGGCGGGGCTGCCCCCTGCACCCCAAAACCTCGGGAAGGCTCCCTCGGGAGGGTCCCCGCGGCTGGGCTCTGCCTGCAGCATGCCGGCTCCATCCCGGCTCCATCCTGCCTTCCTCCTCGGCTCCATCCTGGCCCCAACCCCGCTCCATCCTGGCTCTGTCCCTGCTCCATCCCTGCTCCATCCTCGCTCCATCCCTGCTCCGTCCCGGCTCCGTCCTGCCTTCCTCCTCGGCTCCATCCTGGCCCCAACCCCGCTCCATCCTGGCTCTGTCCCTGCTCCATCCCTGCTCCATCCCTGCTCCGTCCCGGCTCCGTCTCTGCTCCATCCCTGCTCCATCCCTGCTCCATCCCGGCTCTGTCCCTGCTCCATCCCCACTCAGTCCCCGCTCCATCCCTGGCTCCATCCCCACTCCATCCCCGTTCTATCCCTGCTCCATCCCGCCTCCATCCTGCCTTCCTCCTCGACTCCATCCTGGCCCCAACCCTGCCCCATCCCTGCTCCGTCCCTGCTCTGTCCCTGCTCCATCTCAGCTCCATCCCTGCTCCATCCCTCTTCTATCCCCGCTCCATCCCCGCTCCATCCCCGTTCTATCCCTGCCCCATCCCCGCTCCATCCCCGCTCCATCCCGGCCCCATCCCGGGTTCCCCGGCCCGCCGGTGGCCCGGAGCCGTACGAGGGCCGCGGCACGTCCTGGCCCTCCGGAGCGGCTCCGCTCGCCGCTGCCGGCAGAGCCGGTCGCAGCAGCCCCGGGGCGGCGTTACCCAACCCGTCTGCCCGCTCCCGCCGCTTTCCCAACCCGGCCCGAGCAGCTCCGGCGCTTCCCCCTCTCCGCAGCCTCTCCGCGGCCATTTACATCGTTTTGGTGTTTCTGCTCGGGGAATTGCTGCTCCTTTTTTCAAAGGAAACAGGGGGAGAGGCAACCCGAGCCAGAGGCGAGGCAATGCTGCTGCCAGACACCTTTTCCTGCAGGATCCGGTCCTGCCAGAGCCACCACGCATCCCTCAGTCCAACCCCCAGATCGTGACCTGATGCCTTTCAGCATTTGCACTCAATGATCCTTGTGGATCTCTTCCAACCCAGGATATTCCATTAATCTCTGTCGCTGGCCCTACATTTCAATTCACCCTCTGATCCAGCTTTTTTTTTTTTTTTTTTTTACCCCTGAAAAGGCAAATTCTCCGTGGTCATGTTGAAATTAAAGCAGCGTTTGAGCCTAAAAATAGCTGGACACATCTGTCTGCCTTCCCCATCTGCTGCCAGCCTGGCTGGATGAAGGGAGGGACTGTCTGTGCAAAATGAGGGACCTGTCTCATCCTTCTGTCCCATAAAATCAGTTTATTCAGGGAAAATAATCCCCAACACCCCGTTCATTCCCCAGATAACACCCTAGTCAAGGAAAGACAGGAGGAGCTGCACTCTGCTCAACCAGCTCCTCTAAATAAAGTAATTTTTTTGTTTCAATTTGAGGTTTTTCAGTTGGTTTTGGAATTCCTTTCATGGAATAAAGCTCCCAATGGGAACCCTTTCGAGGCACCCCAGCTCCACGTGGGCCTGTAATAATCCGTCGGCATTTAACGCCGCGTTCCTGGGGTAAAGGAAGCGGCTGATTGCAGGGATTGGAGCTGGAACCGGCTCTAATTTCTCAAATGTGATTCCTCAAGGACGAGTGGCGCAGTAATGACAGCGTGGAGCGGGAGGAAGAGCCGTGCCCAGCGGCCAGAGCAGGGCCAGGGCAGCCCGGAGCCCTGGCACCAGCCAAGCCCCCGTCCCACGGCGTGCTGCTGCTCCTGGGGACCCCCTCAGGAACCCGTAACCCACTCCCACACTGGGGAAACTGAGGCACGGGCGGCTCCAGAGGGACGGGGAACCATCACGGGGCAGCCGGGCTGGGCCTGGAGCTGCTCCAGCAGAGGCGTGAGCTCATCGGGCATCACCTGCCTCGTGATTCACCGGGGCCGCGGCGCTGCTCCACATACCTCCCGACGAGGTTCCATTGGCTGCAGGGGCGCCCACGGCCCCGCAAAGCCGCTGCGACACCGGTGACCAGCCCGTGACTTCGGCCCCCGTCACCCGGCGCACCGGAAACCTCACCGGGAGCCGGGCTGGCCCCGGCGCCGCACGGGGCCGGCAGCGCAGAACCGGTCAGGGAACTTTGCTGCCTTCCTGGGGCGGCCGCAGGACGGGCGGGCGAGCGCGTGACCCCGGGTGGAACAGCCTCTCCCAGCCTCTCCCTGCCTCTCCAAGCCTTTCCCCAGCCCCAGCTGCCCCGTGAAGGCAGAGGGACGTGAGGGTTGTGCCCATCCATCCTTCCATCCATCCATCCTTCCATCCATCCCTCAGCAGATCTCACGGTGCTGGTGCCATTCCCAGCCCATCCCAAATCCCCATCACCCCCACGGACACCTCACCCCAAAAGAGCCAGGGGGACCCCCGGGGCTCAGGCTGGGCTGCCCCCCAGCCCGGCCGCCCCCCAGCCCACCCCTCTGCCGGGGCTAATCCCCAGCAGCGGGCGGAAAAGGGGAGATTAAATTAGATTAGCTGGAGCCGCCTAATTTTAGCGTCCTCACGTGTCGCTGACACACTGCTCCAGCTCTTCCCCTGCTCCCCCAGCCCTGTGTGACCCCCAGAGCCACCGGGGCCACCCGTCAGGACAGGAGGCACCGAAGGGGCTTTGGCTGGGCGGTGGCACCCAGGGTGGGTGGGCGTGGGGGTCTCTAGACCTGTGCCAGGAGGGGCTGGGGGTGATGGTCACACCCTCCATTAGTGACAGCCACTCTCTATCAGTGACAGCCACTCTCTATCAGTGACAGCCATCTGCCTCCAGGGATGGTCACCATTCCTGGCCTGTGGTTACTGTCCCCTTGTGGTCACTGTCCCCTTGTGGTGGCCACTGCCCGCTGGTGGTGCTGACCCCCAGCCTTGGGGGACCCTCCGCTCTGGCAC
The DNA here is from genome assembly GCF_028018845.1 of Melospiza georgiana. Classification (NCBI taxonomy): domain Eukaryota; kingdom Metazoa; phylum Chordata; class Aves; order Passeriformes; family Passerellidae; genus Melospiza; species Melospiza georgiana. Next base: position 4,227,695 of record NC_080460.1, read on the forward strand.
GTCCCCTTTTCCCCCTCCACTCCCAGCTCCTGCCCTGCACGTCCTGCTCGCCGCGCTGCGAGGGTGACCTTGGCCTGGCCAGACCTGCCTCGGGGCAGCGCCAGCTCACCCAGCTGTGCAGGAGCCCTCCAGCCCCATCCAGCATCCCCTGATCCATCGGGCGCTCCACGGGATCGGCCTCGTGACCCCGCAGCGGGAGGAGACGGCTGGCCCCTTCCATTGCCGGGAGCCACGCTGTCCCCAGCACCCCAGGACGGCCCCAAAAATCCCTGAAAGACCCCAAAATTCCCAGCAAGGTCCCAAAATAATTCCCAATGTCCCCAAAGTCCCAGTCCAGCACCCCAAGCCTGGACGCTGGAGCTGGCAGGAGAAAAGATGTCCCCCAAAAGCCACCAGGGCCAAAGGCAGGGAGGGCTGAGGAGCATCCTGCACCCCCCCAGGTGCCACCGGCCCTGGCACAGCTCCGAGGTCAAAAGTGCCGGTCAGGACACGGGACCCTGAGTCACCCTGGCCCGGCATGAGCAACTCCCAGAGCGTGCGGCACTTTCCCAATCCCAGCGGAAAGGGGAGGTTTCTCCTGCCTCCCCGGGGCTCTTTCCGTGGGCACTGCCACGTCCCCGGTGCCACCAAACTGGGGCAGGGACACGGGCACGGTGCCAGGGGCCTCTCCCCAGCCCTGCCCAGGGCAGCCTCGTCCTTTCTCCCGGCGCTGTGGGTGTGAGAAAGCCGGATCCCGGGGGTCTCATGGGGTGGGACGGCCACCCTGATGGTCCTGTGCCATGGCCACTCTGATGGTTCTGTGCCACGGCCACCCTGATGGTCCTGTGCCATGGCCACCCTGATGGTCCTGTGCCACGGCCACCCTGATGGTCCTGTGCCATGGCCACCCTGATGGTCCTGTGCCACGGCCACCCTGATGGTCCTGTGCCACGGCCACCCTGATGGTCCTGTGCCACGGCCACCCTGATGGTCCTGTGCCATGGCCACTCTGATGGTTCTGTGCCATGGCCACCCTGATGGTTCTGTGCCACAGCCACCTCTGGCTCCATGAAATCCTTCTCACCCCATGGCAGGAAATTGCCCACAACTCAGATTTGGGGAAGGCACAGCTGTGACAGAATCCCACTCTCACCCTGTGCCATGCTGGCAGTGCCCAGTGCCTGGGCTCTCCCAGGACCCCTGCCCATCTCAGGCAGCACCAGCAGACTCCTGGAGGGTTGTCTGGGATGGGAAAGGCAGGAACTGCTGGCAGGGAGGAGGAGGAGGATGGAGCTGCAGCCCCTGGTTTGCCCATCACAGAAAGGCACGGGCTGGAGAGAAGGGGTAAAGCCCAAATTGAGGAGCAGCAGGCAGCAGCTGGATTTAGGAACAGCCTGGATGGGCTAAAGGTTAAGATCAGACCTAAAGGACGGAAACCCTGCGGTGCCCCATGTCCAGAAGGGTTCCTGAGCCCAGCCCAGAGCTCTCCTGGGCTGTGGGAGCAGAGCTGGGCTCCCCTGGGCTCTCCCAGGATCCCTGCCCATCTCAGGCTCATCCCTCGCTCCCTGGCAGGATGATCACGGCTCAGAGACCCCAGCCACGTGCATTTCCACCAATTCACTCTGCCAGGCACAAAACTGCCCCAAATATTCCATCCCATCTCGCGCCAGCATCACCTCACCCGGTCAAGGACGGGGATTTGGGGAGCTCCGTCCACCCTGCCATCAGCAATTCCCTGCTGCCCTGACACCCTCAGCTGCTCCCTGACACCCTCAGCTGCTCCCCTGGCACCCTCAGCTGCTCCCCTGGCACCCTCAGCTGCTCCCTGACACCCTCAGCTGCTCCCCTGGCACCCCTCCGTGCTTCACCCGCCAGGCGCAGAGAGCACAGACCCCCCCGTCCCACCGCCAGGTGCAATCCCTTACCTGGGCGAAGCCCTCCTGGTCCGCGCCGCTCTCGGGGAGCGCCATCCCGCTGCCTGGCTGAGGCAGAGCCGCGCCGAGCGGGGTCTGCGAGGGCTTTATCCCCTCCGGTCCCCGCGGAGGGAGCAAGGCCCTGCGTGCCAGCGCCGAGGTCATTGGCTGGGCACGGCGCGGATGGAGACGGGATTTGAGCGGCAGCGCTGTAATCCCGCAGCCCTGGGATGGCACTGGCGGCGCTGGGATGCTCTGCAGAGGGGCTGGGCTGCTGCTGCCCCACCCTGGCAGCCCCACGGGGCACCCCTCTGCTTGGCACCCCTCTGCTTGGCACCCCCGCGCTCCAGAGCCCTGCGCTTGGCACCCCTGGGCACGGCCAGGAGCAGCAGCCAGATCATGGGCTGGGCATGGCTGTGCCCTGCAGGGTGACCTCGGCTGCCCCCAGCCCCAATTCCAGCGCAGAGCTGGACTGGGGAACCCTATCTCAAATGGGGAACCCTCTCTGGACCGAGGAACCCTATCAAAAATGAGGAACCCTCTCTGGACTGGGGAACCCTCTCTGACTGGGGAACCCTATCAAAAATGAGGAACCCTCTCTGGACCGAGGAACCCTATCAAAAATGAGTAACCCTCTCTGGACCAAGGAACCCTATCAAAAATGAGTAACCCTCTCTGGACTGGGGAACCCTCTCTGACTGAGGAATCCTCTCTGGACTGAGGAACCCTATCTCAAATGAGGAACCCTCTCTGGACTGAGGAACCCTCTCTGACTGGGGAACCCTCTCTGACTGGGGAACCCTATCAAAAATGAGTAACCCTCTCTGGACTGGGGAACCCTCTCTGACTGAGGAACCCTCTCTGGACTGAGGAACCCTATCTCAAATGAGGAACCCTCTCTGGACTGGGGAACCCTCTCTGACTGAGGAACCCTATCAAAAATGAGGAACCCTCTCTGACTGAGGAACCCTATCTCAAATGAGGAACCCTCTCTGCTCCCTCCCAGAGAGCGGCAATAAATGGAGGGGCCCCCACAAAGAGGGGTGGGATGGACGCGGAGGGGCCGGGAGCCCCGGGGCGGAACGAGGCCGCGGCCGAGCCGTGCTGCAGCCTCCTCATGCGTGTGCAAATGTGTGCTGCGTGTGAGGGCACACGTGGGGCGGGCACACGTGGCCTCCCCCGAGGCTCTGAGCCGGCGAAGGGCTTAATTGGGATCCGCAGCATCTGCCGCGGCGGCTCCCGGCGCTCAGGGGGAGATTGAGAGCCTCGAGAATCCCAAACACCCGGATGGGGGAGAACGGAGGGGGAAAAGAGGGGGAAAAGAGGGGGAAAGAGGGGACAGAGCTGCCTGGCTCCTCCTCCAGCGCTGGCTCCGTGGGTCCATCCCTACGTGACAGTGGGCACGCAGAGCCCCCGTCACTGCTGCTGGGGAAAGCAGGGTTAAGGCCGAGTCGTTTATTCATTCTGACGGAGATTATCCAGCCCGGAGGGCCCAGCAGCACCAGCAGGCTCCTGGAGGGTTGTCTGGGATGGGAAAGGCAGGAACCGCTGGCAGGGAGGAGGAGGAGGAGGATGGAGCTGCAGCCCCTGTTTGCCCATCACAGAGAGGGACGGGGTACAGCTCAGATTTGGGAGCAGCAGGCTCCAGCTGGATTTAGGAACGGCCTGGATGGGCCAAAGGTTAAGATCAGACCTAAATCTTGGTCCAGGTGCTGAGATGAGCCCCAGCCCTTGGCTGGGTGCTGTGTGAGCTGGTGGGGCAGGGCAGAGCTGAGCTCCAGCCTTGGCCCCATCCCTGTCCTCATCCCTGCCCTGTCCCCATCCCGATCCCTGCCCCAATCCACGTCCCAATCCCAATCCCATGCCCATCTCCATCCCTGCCCCGTCCCCATCTCCATCTTCACTTCCACCCCATCTCAAACCTCTCCCATCCTTATTCCTGCCCCAATCCCAATCCCAATCCCATCTCCATCCCTGCCCTGTCCCCATCTCCATGCCCCATGGGCATCTCAAACCCATGCCCATCCCCATCCCCGCCATCCCATCTCTGTCTTGGTTCCTGTTCCCACTTGGATCCCATCCTGATCCCTGTCCCGATCCCATTGATCCCACTGATCCCATTGATCCCATTGATCCCATTGATCCCATCCCACCCCATCCCATCCCATCCCATCCCATCCCATCCCATCCCATCCCATCCCATCCCATCCCATCCTATCCCATCCCATGGATCCCATCCCATTGATCCCATCCCATTGATCCCATCCCATCCCATTGATCCCATCCCATCCCATCCCACCCCATCCCATGCCCACCGGTGGCAGCCCAGGGCTCCCCCAGACCCCGGTACAGGGACCCCCACCCCGAGCTGTCCCCCCACCCACCTGCCTCGCTCCGCGGCTCTGGCAGCGCCTCCATCCCACGGAAACTCCTTTTATCTGCCCAGATTCCCCTCCCGGGACGGGGAGCTGGGGCCGCTCGGGGCCGGGATCCTCCCCGCGCCGCCCCGGCTCGCACAAAGGCTCCTTCACCGCCCGGACAGAGGCACCTTTGTTCCCCCGCATCCCCTTCCCTCGGGGAGCTGCAACAGTGAGAAACCAGCGATCCGCGCTGGAGAGGGGCGCCGGCACCGCTGCTCGCCGGGATTCACCCAAACCCGGCGGGATTTTAGCCATTATTTGGGTTTATCCAAGCCTGGGCCGTTTGATATCCCCTGGGATGAGCGCTGGGGTAGAGGGGGGTCCAAGCCATGCCCGAATCCTCGGTGCCGATAAATCACAGAATCACAGAAATTCAAGGCTGGAAGAGACCTATAAGATCATCAAATCCAACCCATGTTCTAACTATTCAACTAGATCAACTAAATAGCTTTATTGTGCTCCCTCCTGAGGGATAACCGGGGCACGGCACAAGGGGGGAATCAATAATCCCTGCACAGGAGGGGGATCAATAATCCCTGCACAGGAGGGGGATCAATAATCCCTGCACAGGAGGGGGATCAATAATCCCTGCACAAGGGGAGGATATCAATAATCCCTGCACAGGAGGGGGATCAATAATCCCTGCACAAGAGGGGGATCAATAATCCCTGCACAGGAGGGGGATCAATAATCCCTGCACAAGGGGGGGAATCAATAATCCCTGCACAAGAGGGGGATCAATAATCCCTGCACAAGGGGGGGATCAATAATTCCTTCACAAGAGGGGGATCAATAATCCCTGCACAAGGGGGGGATCAATAATCCCTGCATAAGGGGGAGATCAATAATCCCTGCACAAGGGGAGGATCAATAATCCCTGCACAAGGGGGGGATCGATAATTCCTTCACAAAAGGGTTGGAGGAGCCAGAGCCTGGGATGCAGCAGGGTGGTGATGTCCCCTAGGATGTCCCCTAGGATGTCCCCAAGGTGTCCCTTGGACCCCCGATGTGGCCCCCGAAATGTCCCCCAGGGTGTCCCCAAGGTGGTGCCACGTGTCCATAAACCCCCTTTGGAATACTTCACTCCCCATGAAATATTTTATCATTTCATCCGGGCAGCACGAGGCTGGCAGGGACCGCACTCTCCCGAGACGTTTGGAACCCTTGGAATATTCTATTCTCCATAAAATATTTTATTACTTTATCTGGGCACCACGAGGCCGGCACCAAACCCTCCCAGGACATTTGTGACCCTTGGAATATTCTACTCCCCATTAAATATTTTTATTATTTTATCTGGGCACCACAAGGCTGGCAGCCCTGGACATTTGGGGACCCTTGGAATATTTCACTGCCATAAACGTTTTTATTATTTTATCTGGGCACCACGAGGCCGACAGCCCAGGCAGGCACCGAACCCTTTCCAGGCCATTTGTGACCCTTGGAATATTCTACTCCCCATTAAATATTTTTATTATTTTATCTGGGCACCACGAGGCTGGCACGAGGCTGGCAGCCCTGGCAGGCACCGAATTTTCCCGGGACCCGTGCCAGGAAAATTGGGTTTAATGCCGTGCCAACAGCTGCCCCGGGCCCAGATTAGCCCTGGCACCTTCCTGGCACCTTCCCAGTCCCGGTGCCCGATGTCAGATCCCTAATAACAGCGACCCCAAAAAATAGTGACCCATAAAAAATGTGGGCCCTAATAACTGTGATCCCTTAAAACCACGATCCCTAACGACCCCAAATGGTAATTATTGTAGCCCCCCTAAAACTGTAACCCCAATTGTAATCCCCATCGAAACCCCTAAAACTGTAACCCCTATTGGAACCCCTAAAACCCCTCATAACCCCCAGCCCTATTAACAGTGGCCCCTAACAAGTGTCCCCTAATAACCCCAAATCCCCTTGAAACCATGATCCCAAATGGCCCCAAATTCTGGTTATTGTAACCCCAAAGCCGTGACCCCTGCAAACCCCATTTCCACCCCCGTTCCTCCTTTTCCCCTCGGTATTTAATCCCCCTCTGTCGAACCTGGAGCTTTTCCCCAGCCCCAGAATCTCCCAGGGGCGGTCCAGCCTTGCTCGGGCCCATTTTTGGGGTGACTTTTGCGCCTCCCTGCCCCCAGATTAATTTGTCAGGCACCAGAACGGTGCCCAGATCGGGGCAGGAATAATGGGATTATCCCGAGCCTGCTGCGGGACGGGGAAGCTCATTAAGGGGCATTAAAGAGAGGGAAATTGGGTTTTTCTGAGTTCTTAGGGAAAACCTTCATTAACTTCCATGCGCCTCTCATTTTAAGGTCATTTTGGGGTTTTTTTTGGAGTTTGCTCTGCGCTCTCACTCTCCTTACGGGCACAGAAGGAATCTCAGGGTCCCGGAGCAGGATCCGGGGGCTCCAGGTGTGGGGAAACTGAGGCACGGCAGCCCCAGTGCCCCCCAAATCCCCCGGGATGAGCCCCTCGGAGGGCTGAGGGACGGCATGAGGATGAGGATCCCCCCACGGCCGATAACAAGAAGTGACCTGAGTTTTCTGGGAGGAAAAGGGGCGATTTTAACATTTTTATTTTGCTTTTTGCCATTTTTATTCCAGCCTCCCCGGGTTTTGCGGCATGCCAGGGACTGACACTGCCACCTACCGAGCTGTCACTAAACCTCTTTTTTCCTGCTTTCCCACCCACAAGTGGCTTCAGGAGCACAGGAAGGACCCCAAATATCCCCAAATATCCCGAATATCCCCAAATATCACCATCCCAAACACTCCTCGGTGCGCTTTTGGGGGTCTCTTTTGGGCTCAGGGCTTTGTGGGTTGGGATGGGGAGGGGGAAACTGAGACACAGGAGGAGATTGGGATTTTGGGGTGGTGAATGGGGAAACTGAGGCACAGGAAGAGATCGGGATTTTGGGGTGGTGAATGAGGAAACAGCCAGAGATGAGGATTTTGGGGTTTCTGGGGTCAGGATTTCGGGGGTACAGGCCGAGACAGCGTGTGAGGGAACCCAGGCACAGCCCGAGCTCGTCAGGCCCAGATGGGTCCCACCTGTGCCTCGTTAGCCCCGGGTATTTAAGGGCCCTTTTTTTCCCAAGTTTCTCCCTTTTTGAGGGTCAGCTCGGGGGGTCCTGCTTCAGTCCTTTCGTGGGATGGGGGAGCCCGGCAGAGCTGGGGGGTGGCCGGGGGTCCTGGAGCCCTCGGGGGTCCTGGAACCCTTGGGAGTCTCAGAGCCCTCAGGGGTCCCGGGGCCCTCAGGGGTCTTGAAGCCCTCGGAACCCTCGGGGGTCCCAGAGCCATCGCAGCCCCCGGGGGTCCTGCAGCCCTTGGAACCCTCGGGGGTCCTGAATCCCTCGGGGGTCTCAGGGCTCTCAGGGGACCCAGATCCTCCAGGGATCCTGGAGCCCTCAGGGGTCCTGCAGCCCTTGGAACCATCGGGGGTCCCGCAGCCCTCAGGGGTCTCAAAGCCATCGGAGCTCTCGGGGGTCCTGCAGCCCTTGGAACCATCAGAGGCCCCGCAGCCCTTGGAACCCCCAGGGGTCTCAAAGCACCTGGAACCCTCGGGGGTCCTGAAGCCCTCGGGGGTCTTGGGGGACCCAGATCCTCCAGGGATCCCGGAGCCCTCGGGGGTCCTGCAGCCCTTGGAACCATCAGGGGTCCCGCAGCCCCTGGAGCCGCCGGGGGTCCCGCAGCCCTTGGAACCCTCAGGGGTCCCGCAGCCCCTGGAGCCCACGCCGCCCCCCGAGCCGCTGGAGCAGCTCCTGCAGCAGCGCTTGGGGCCGCTGCCCCGGCCCGCGCCCATCGTCCGCCTGCGCCGCGGCCCCGGCGGCGGCTACGAGCCCAGCGGGGACCCGGCCGAGGTGCTGGAGCGGCGGCAGGCGGCCAACGCCAAGGAGAGGGAGAGGGTGAGCCGCCCCAAAAAGCCCCAAACCCCGCTAAAACCCCGAAAACCCCAAACCCCGCTGAACCCCCAAAGCACCGCCCAGACCGGGGGGACACCGGTGGTGCCACGGGCGGACTTTGATTTGAGGGGTGGGTTTAATCTGGGACGCCCAGGTGAGTTTTGGGAGGGCCTGGTTTGATTCTGTGTGGGTCAGCTTAGTCCTGGGGTCAGTTTAATTCTGAGGTCTCAGTTTAATTATGGGGGAATCATGTTTAGCCCTGTTGAGCCGAGTTTAAATCTGGTTTAAAGGTCCCAGTTTAATCGCGGTTTAAGGGTCCCCGTTTAACCCAGTTTGATTCTGTGAGGGACCCACTTTAATCCTCGCGGGGGCGGTTCAGTCCTGGGGTGGGATTTAATTCGGGGGGACCCCAGTTTTGGTTATGGGCGGGTCTGGTTTGATCCTGCTGAGCCCTGGGGGTGGTCCCAGTTTGGGCCTGGGGGGATCCTGGTGTAGCTCGGGGGTCTCTGGGGTCCCTTTTGGGGTCTCTAACTGGAGTTCCTTTAGGGTCTCTAGTGGGGGTCTCTGGGGTCCCTTTTGGGGTATCTAATGGGGATCTTTGGGGTGTCTAAGGGGGGTCTCTGGGGTCCCTTTGGGGTCTGTAACAGGAGCCTTTGGGGTCTCTGACTGGGGTCCCTTTGGAGCCCTTTTGGGGTCTCTAATGGGGGTCTCTAGGGTCTCTTTTGGGATCTCTGACTGGGGTCCTTTTGGGGTCTCTGATTTGGTTCCCTTTGGCATCTCTAATGGGGGTCTCTGGGGTCCCTTTTGGGGTCTCTAACTGGAGTTCCTTTAGGGTCTCTAGTGGGGGTCTTTGGGGTTCCTTTGGGGTTTCTGAGGGGGTCCCTTTGGAGCCCCTTTGGGGTCTCTGACCGGGGTCCCTTTGGAGCCCTTTTGTGGTCTCTGACCCAGTTCCCTTTGGGGTCCCTTTGGAGCCCTTTTGGGGTCTCTCGGGGGTCCCTTTGGGGTCTGTAACAGGAGCCTTTGGGGTCTCTGACTGGGGTCCCTTTGGAGCCCTTTTGGAGCCCTTTTGGGGTCTCTCGGGGGTCCCTCTGGGGTCTCTGACCGTGCCCCTTTGTGCCCCGCAGATCCGGAACCTCAACAGCGGCTTCTCGCAGCTGCGCTCGCTGGTGCCGCTGGTGCCGCGGGACCGCCGGCCCAGCAAGGCGGACACGCTGCGGGCGGCGGCGGAGTACATCCGCCTGCTCAGGGGGGTGCTGCAGGTGAGACCCCAAAAACCCCCCAAAACATCCGTCTGCTCAGGGGGGTGCTGCAGGTGAGACCCCAAAACTGACCCTAAACCCCCCAAAACATCCGGCTGCTCAGGGGGGTGCTGCAGGTGAGACCCCAAAACTGACCCTGAACCTGCCCAAAACCCCCCCAAAACATCCGCCTGCTCAGGGGGGTGCTGCAGGTGAGACCCCAAAACTGACCCTAAACCCCCCAAAACATCCGCCTGCTCAGGGGGGTGCTGCAGGTGAGACCCCAAAAACCCCCCAAAACATCCGTCTGCTCAGGGGGGTGGGTGCTGCAGGTGAGACCCCAAAAACCCCCCAAAACATCCGTCTGCTCAGGGGGGTGCTGCAGGTGAGACCCCAAACTGACCCCCCAAAACATCCGCCTGCTCAGGGAGTTGCTGCAGGTGAGACCCCCAAACTGACCCACAACCCCCCCCTATAATTGGGGGGCCTGGTGGGGACTTCCCTGCATGAGTTATTTGAGGTTGGGATTAATTTAATAATTAAATTTATTTCTTTTGGGGGAGTTGTTATTAATGGGGGGCACACCCCCCCATTTCTGATACATTATTTTTTAATTCTCCTTTTCCCAGGAGCTCGGTGCTGAGCAGGAGTTGGGGGGCACGGCCGGGGGAGCCCCCGAGCCTGGCCTGGCCGAGCCCCCCCGTGCCCCTGGGGACCCCCCAAACCTGGGGCACGGTGAGTGGGGGGGAACCCCGGGAATTTGGGGGGGATCAGCCCCACCTGGAGGGGGGGGGACAGAACCTTGGGGGGGTTTGGGGGCACCGGGGGAGGGGGACAGAAAATCTGGGGGGGTTCACAATGGGCTCCGGGTTTGGGGGAGCATCTGGGTAAATAAGCGAGGCTCGAAATTACCTTTTCCCCAAAATACTCCAAATATTCTAAAATATTCAATATTCCTTTTTTCCTCCTTTTTTATTTTATTTTATTTCCTCCTTTTTTTTATTTCCTCCTTTTTATTTTATTTCCTCCTTTTTTTATTTTATTTCCTCCTTTTTTATTTTATTTCCTCCTTTTTTATTTTATTTCCTCCTTTTTTTTCCTCTTTTTTTCTTTTTCCTCTTTTTTTCTTTTTCCTCTTTTTTTTCTTTTTCCTCTTTTTTTTCTTTTTCCTCTTTTTTTTCTTTTTCCTCTTTTTTTTCTTTTTCCTCTTTTTTTTCTTTTTCCTCTTTTTTTTTTTTTTCCTCTTTTTCTTTTTCCTCTTTTTTTTCCAGGTGTTTCCTGACGCCCCTAAAAGGGTCTCCCCCGAAGGCCAAGCTCAAGGCTCCAGCCCCCATTCCCCATTTTTGGGGTCACGCTCCTTTCCTGGCGCCCCGCACCCCATAAAACCCACACCCCAAATTAAGGGAGGACAGGGGGTCTGTCCCCCTTAAAACGCAGAGTCTGGGGGGGGGGGTGCAGAGCTGTAATTAATTTCTCTATGAAATTGTCATTAGCAATTAGCTCCTCCCCCCCAGGTAATGGCTTATTAATGATCGTTGATATGACCCCAATTAATTAATTAATAAAGGTGGATTGCGGGAGCGGCAGCGCAGGGTTCGGGGGTGCCCCCGTTGTTTGTTCATTAGCGGGGTTCGGGGGTCCCCCCGCTGTTCATTAGCGGGGTTCGGGGGTCCCCCCGCTGTTCATTAGCGGGGTTCGGGGGTCCCCCCGCTGTTCATTGCCGGGGTCCCCCCGCTGTTCATTGCCGGGGTTCGGGGGTCCCCCCGCTGTTCATTGTCGGGGTTCGGGGGTCCCCCCGCTGTTCATTGTCGGGGTCCCCCCGTTGTTCATTGTCGGGGTTCGGGGGTCCCCCCGCTGTTCATGGCGGGGTTCGGGGGTCCCCCCGCTGTTCATTGCCGGGGTTCGGGGGTCCCCCCGCTGTTCATTGGCGGGGTTGGCTCCGGGGCGGGGCGGGGGGAGGCGCGGGACACGCGTGGTGCGGGGGGGGGCGGCCCTTTGTCAGGATGCTCTGAGGAGGAGGAGGAGGAGGAGGAAGGTGGGTGATGGCAGCAGCCGCGGCCGCAGCGCCCTGGGGGCGGCGGGGATTGGGGGGAGCCTGGGGGACCCCCCCTTCTTTCCTCTGCCCCCTCCCCAAATTGGCCGCACGCAGGTGTGTGTGGGGGGGGCTGCATCCCTCCCCTCCCCCCGTGCTGGGCCTTCATCCCCGGGTGGTGCCGAGCTCATCCTCACCCCCCCCTCCCCCTCCCCTGGGCGGGGGCGATGCTGCGGCCCCCCCGCTCCAGCCCCGCTCCCATCCCGGTTTTATCCCGGTTCCATCCCGGTTTTATCCCGGTTCCATCCCGGTTCTCGCTCCCCCCCCGCCCTGCGGCTGCCGCAGCGGCGCTGGGCGCGGCGCGGGCGGAGGCGGCGATGGATGGATGGGTGGATGGATGGAGGCGGGGGGGGATGGATGGATGGATGGATGGATGGAGGCGGGGGGGGATGGATGGATGGATGGATGGATGATGGGAAGGCGAACCCGGGGTGGGGGCGTCCAAAGCCCCCCCTGCCTTCCCCAGGGGCCAGCGCGGCCCCCCCGGATTTACCGCGGCCCGGTGAGACAGGTGCGCTCCGAGCCGCGAAATCGGGGGGTGCCCCCCTGTTCTGAGCATGGCGGGGGGGGGGGACTGAGGGACAGCCCCAAGGTCTGGAGGAGCGGCCCCGCCCTGTTTTGGGGGGGCCTTGGGGGCAGCACCCCCACAGTGACTGGGGATGGTGACCGGGAGGGGAGGGGAGGGTCCTTGGGGGCCTTATTGGGGCCGGTTTGGGGTCCTTTGGGGGCCTTATTGGGGCCGGTTTGGGGTCGGTGGGCCAGGAACCCCTGCCCGTGTGACAGCAGAGTGGGGCCGAGCCCCCCATAGCGGGTGACCCCAATTTGGGGGAGCGCCCATGGGTGCCCTGAGCTGTGCCCGTTCTCAGCCCCATCCCCGCCCGTCCTCAGCCCTCTCGGCGCTGTCCCCCAGCCTGCCCGCTGTCCCCTCCCGGTGTCCCCTCGCCGGGCAGGGCGGTTCCCCTGTGCCCTTATCAGCGGGCCGCAGCCGCTCCGTGTTTTCGGCGCTTTCTGCCCAATCTGTACCGGGGCTGTGACGCCGCGCGTGTCCCCCCCGTGTCCCCGCGTGTCCCCAGGATGAGCACGGCCGCCAGCCCCGAGCCCCTGCCCGAGCCCCCCGCCCCGGGGCCGCGCTGTGCCCCCCAGGAGGACCCCGAGTTCCTGCGGGCGCGGGGCGGGGCCGGGGACCTGCGCCAGGACTTCAACCTGATGGAGCAGAAGAAGCGGGTGACGATGATCCTGCAGAGCCCGGTGAGTCCCGTGCCGTGTGTCCCCAGCCCCTTCCCGTGTGTCCCCAGCCCCTTTCCGTGTGTCCTCAGCCCCGTTCTGCCTGTCCCCAACCCCATCCATCCGTTCCCGTCTCCGTCCCGCCTGTCCCCATCCCTGTTCCTCTTCCTCAGCCCCATTCCACCTGTCCCCAAACCCCATCCCGCCTGTCCCCAGCCCCGTTCCTTCTGTCCCAACCCCATCCGCTGGTCCCCAACCCTGTCCCACTTGTCCCCAACCTCTTCCTTTACATCCCCCGATCCTTATCTCCTGTCCCCAACCCTGTCCCATCTGTCCCCAAACCCCTTCTTCGTGTCCCCAACCTCTTCTCTTCTGTCCCCCACGCAGCCCAAGTCCCGTCCCTCCTGTCGCCAGCCCTGTCCTTTGTTGTCCCCGCCCCGTCGCTCCTGTCCCCAAGCTCGTGGATGTCACCACACGGTGTCCCCACCTGGCAGTGCCACTGAGCTGCCAGTGCCACCGTGCCAGCAAGGCAGCGGTGACACCGACACCAGGGTGGTGATGCCACCATCACAGTGCCACCAATCCGGTGGTGCCACCATCACCTCTGTGGCACCAAGCTGGCAATGCTGTCCCCACTGCCACCACTGTGCCACCGAGCCAGCGGTGCAGCCCCGGCCCCGATGTCCCCATTGGTGCCACCCAGCCCAGTGTCACCCTGTCCCCACAGTCCTTCCGGGAGGAGCTGGAGAGCCTGATCCAGGAGCAGATGAAGAAGGGGAACAACTCGTCACACGTGTGGGCGCTGCGGCAGATCGCCGACTTCATGGCCACCACGTCCCCTGCCACCCTGCCCACCTCGCCCATGGGTACGTGGGGCCCTCCAGGGACGAGGGGCGGGGTGGGAAAAACCCCAAAACCTGGGGGGACACCAAATCTGGGCAACCTTGGAGCTCCAAATCTCACCAAAACCTTTGGGACCTTCAGGGGCTTTGGGACCACGAAGCTTTTAGGACCTTGAGGTCCCCAAAAACCTTTGGGGTCATCAAACCTTTGAGGCCACCAAAATTTGGGGGACCCTAAACTTTTGAGATCCTGGGGACTCCCAAACCTTTACAATCATCGACTCTTTGGGAACTTGGGGTGCCCCCAAACCCCTCCAAAACCATTGAGGCCCACCAAATCTTTGGAGCCATCAAACCTGGGGGACCACCAAGCCTTTAATGCCTCAGGGACCCCCAAATCTTTTGTGGCCACCAAACCTTGATGTCCAGCAAACCTTTGGGTCCGCCAAACCCTGCCAGCCACCAAACCCATCCCACAACCCTCTTCCCCCACTGAGCCCCCCGTGATTCGGGGGTCCCACGGCTGACGGGGGGTCCCCAATCCCCAGGGCTGGCGTCGGTCACCCCCATCAATGACCTGCACGGGACAGAGGGGCCGGCCCTGGCCAAGGGCGAGCGGCTGATGCGCTGCAAGGTGGGCAGCATCCACCGGCTGCTGGACCTGTACGGCTGGGCACAGCTGGGACACGCTGCTGTCACCGTGAGCACCCAAAAATAACCCAAAATATAGGGCATTTGGGGTTGTTTTGGGGGAATTTGGGGTTGTTTTGGGGGGATTTGGGGTTGCTTTTGGGGGCATTTGGGGTTGTTTTGGGGGTTCAGAGGGCTTTTGGTACCTGCTGGACCTGTATGGCTGGGCACAGCTGGGACACGCTGCTGTCACCGTGAGCACACAAAAATAACCCAAAAAATAGGGGATTTGGGGTTGTTTTGGGGGGATTTGGGGTTGTTTTGGGGGTTCAGAGGGCTTTTGGTACCTGCTGGACCTGTACAGCTGGGCACAGCTGGGACACGCTGCTGTCACCGTGAGCACCCCAAAAATAACCCAAAATATAGGGCATTTGGGGTTGCTTTTGGGGCATTTGGGGTTGTTTTGGGGGGATTTGGGGTTGTTTTGGGGGTTCAGAGGGCTTTTGGTACCTGCTGGACCTGTATGGCTGGGCACAGCTGGGACACGCTGCTGTCACCGTGAGCACCCCAAAAAACAAAAAATAGGGGATTTGGGGGTTGTTTTGGGGGGATTTGGGGTTGCCTTGAGGGTTTGTGGGTTGTTATTTTTGGGGTCTAAGAGGTTCTGGACATTTGAGGTGGGTTGGGGTTTTGAGGGTTTGATGGGTTGGTGTTTTGTGGGGCAGTTTGTGGGGGTTTGGACATTTGAGGTGGGTTGGGACTTTGAGGGTTTGTGGGTTGTTATTTTGGGGGGTTTTGGGGTTGTTATTGGGTTCCTTCGCGGTGTTGGTTTGGGGGGGAGTTTCGGAGCCTTTCTCACGGCTTAGGGGCGATCAGAGCGGTGTGGGTCTTTCGGGAAATGCCCGTTTTGGGGTTTTTCCGGGCTGTTTCTCACCCCACCCCGTCCCCCGCGGCAGCTGCGGGTCAGCAAGGAGCAGGAGCACTTCTTGGTGGCCCCGCAGGGGCTGGCGTGCAGCGAGGTGACAGCGGCCAGCCTGGTGAGCCCCCCAAAATTAAAAACACCCCACAAACGCGGGGCTGCCCGGGCAGGGAGCAGCCCCCTGAGCCCCCCGTGCCCCGCAGGTGAAGGTGAACGTGCTGGGGGCCGTGGTGGAGCAGGGCAGCACCGGCTTCGCCCCCGACGCCCGCAGCTTCAGCCTCCACGCCGCCATCTACGCGGCGCGCCCCGACATCCGCTGCATCGTGCGGCTGCACACCCCGGCCGCGGCCGCCGTACGTGGGGAGCGGGGTGGGAGAGGGGTCTGGGGGCTTGGGAGGCAGGGGAGCTCGTGGGAGATGGGGTTTGGGGGGATTCGGGGGCTCCAGAGGGAGGGGAATGTGGCGGCGTTTGGGGGAGGTTGGGTTTGGGGGGATTTGAGAGCTTGGGAGTTATGGGAACATGGGGGTGCTTAGGGGGGATTTGGGGGGCTCGGGAGTTGGGGGAATGTGGAGATTTTTAGGGGGTGTTGGGTTTGGGCAGGATTTTGGGGGGCTATGGAGTTAGGGGAATGTGGAGGTTTTTTTGGGGAGGTTGGATTTGGGTCTTGGGAGTTACGGACACTTGGGGGTTTTTGTGGTAGGTTGGATTTGGGAGCTTGGGAGTTAGGGGAATGCAGAGATTTTTAGGGGATGTTGGGTTTAGGGGGCTCAGGAGTCAGGGGAATGGGGTGGTTTTTATGGGAGGTTGGGTTTGGGGGGATTTGAGGGCTTGGGAGTTATGGGAACATGGGGGGATTTGGAAGGTTGGGTTTGCATCTTGGGGGTTTTGGGGGGAGGTTGGGTTAGGGGGGTATTTGGGAGGGTGGAAAGGTGTTTTGGAGGGGTTGGGGGATTTGGGGTCTGGGGGCCGGGGGGAGATTGAGGCTTTTGGGGGGATTTAGGGGCTTGGGAATTAGGAGAACTTGGGGGTTTTTGGTGGAGGTTGGGTTTGGGGGTGGAAGGGTTTTTTGGGGGACTGATGGCAGGGTTTCTGGCTGTAGGGTTTTTTGGGTTGTTGGTGTTTTGGGGGGGCTGCAGTTGGGGTTTTTGGTGGTTGGTTTTTTGGTGTTTTTTGGGGCTGTTTGGCGTTCCTCGGCCCCCTGCCCTGTCCCTCCCCGTGCCCAGGTCTCGGCCATGCGCTGCGGGCTCCTGCCCATCTCCCGGGCCGCCCTTCTCCTGGGGGACGTCGCCTACTTCGATTTCCGCGGGGAGGTGGAGGACGAGGCGGACCGCGTGGAGCTCCAGAAGTGCCTGGGGCCCACCTGCAAGGTGAGCGCGCACCTGGGGGGGCGCGGGGGCGGCCCCGCCCTGCCCCGCCCGCCCCGCTGACATCCCGCGGCAGATCCTGGTGCTGCGCAACCACGGCGTGCTGGCCCTGGGGGACACGGCCGAGGAGGCTTTCTACAGCATCTTCCACCTGCAGGCGGCCTGCGAGGTGCAGGTGAGCGCGGGGCCGGGGCCGGGCACGGAGGGGAGCGCGCAGGGAGCTGGGGCGGGCTCGGGTCAGCCGGGGTGCCCAGGGGCATTGCAGGAGCTGGGCCGGGTGTCTGCGCCCCATTTCCATCCCTATTGCCTGAGCTGTGCCAGCTCTCTGCCCCCCATTTCCATCCCTATTGCCTGAGCTGGGCCAGCTCTCTGCCCCTCATTTCCATCCCTATTGCCTGAGCTGTGCCAGCTCTCTGCCCCTCATTTCCATCCCTATTGCCTGAGCTGTGCCAGCTCTCTGCCCCCCATTTCCATCCCTATTGCCTGAGCTGGGCCAGCTCTCTGCCCCTCATTTCCATCCCTATTGCCTGAGCTGGGCCAGCTCTCTGCCCCTCATTTCTATCCCTATTGCCTGAGCTGAGCCAGCTCTCTGCCCCCCATTTCCATCCCCATGCCCCAACCTGTGCCGGCTCTCTGCCCCTCCAGTGTCCCTTCCCTATGCCCCGAGCTGTGCCAGCTCTCGGGCCTGTTCCTCCCCTGTGCCCTGAGCTGCGCCAGGTGTTTGCGCCTCATTGCCATCCCCGTGCCCCGATTTGTGCCACTCTCAGCCCCATTCCATCCCCATTCCCCCCCGTGTCCCATCTCCCAGCCCCGTTCCCCCCGTGTCCCCTCTCCCAGCCCCATACCCCGATCTGTCCCCTCTCCCGGCCCCATACCCCGATCTGTCCCCTCTCCCGGCCCCATACCCCGATCTGTCCCCTCTCCCAGCCCCATACCCCGATCTGTCCCCTCTCCCAGCCCCATACCCCGATCTGTCCCATCTCCCAGCCCCATACCCCGATCTGTCCCATCTCCCAGCCCCGTTCCCGTCCCATCTCCCAGCCCCATACCCCGATCTGTCCCATCTCCCAGCCCCGTTCCCCCCGTATCCCATCTCCCAGCCCCATACCCCGATCTGTCCCCTCTCCCAGCCCCACACCCCGATCTGTCCCCTCTCCCAGCCCCGTTCCCCGATCTGTCCCCTCTCCCGGCCCCGTTCCCCGCCCTGCGCCGCCCCCGGGGGTGCCCGCGGCGCCCGCCCAGCCGTGCCCGGTGCCCGCAGGTGTCGGCGCTGGCCAGCGCGGGCGGCGCGCAGAATCTGATCGTGCTGGAGCAGCAGCAGCAGCGCGGCCCGCAGGGGCTGAGCGCCGTGCGCCGCGCCGGGGCCGCCTTCGGGCCGCTGCACAAGAGCCGCCTGGGCGAGCACGAGTTCGAGGCGCTCATGAGGATGCTGGACAACCTGGTGAGCGCCCCACCCGCCCCGACACGGGCGGGATAAAGCGGGGTTTGTCAGGGGCTCGGTTCCTTCCTGCAGGAAGGGCCGCTGCTCTATTCAGAGTGTATATATTCATATATATTTATATATAAATATATTACATATTTATTTATATTTTAATATATTTGTTTATATATTTGTATATTATATTTACTTACAGATATTTATGAAATTTATATTTATATTTGCGTATAAATATTTTTATATATTTATATATAAATATATTAAATGTTTCTTTTTATTTGTATATATTTATATACTTATATATTTTCATATATTTATATACTTATGTATTTTAATATATTTATATACTTATGTATTTTAATATATTTATATACTTATATATTTTAATATATAAATATATTTTATTCATATATAAAATTTATATTTTTATTTTTATATGTAAATATATATTTATAGATTATATATTTATATATTATTTATTTATAGAAATACTTTAACTATATCTTTATATGTTTATACTTATATTTATATATTTATATTTACACAAAAATATATTTATTTGACATATGTTTATATTTATATATAAAAAAAAAACGTGTGTTTATATATAAATGTCAGAGTGCACTGGGTTAAACCTAACCGGCCAGCAGCGCAGTGAAACCCAGTTCAGTGCTTGGTAAGGGCTAGCGAATATAACAATATTTTCTCTCTTCTTTTCAGGTAATTTTACATATCTTGTCCACTGACCTATAGTTTAGGTGCAAAACATTCTTTCACTAAAATAGGTTACTGCGCTAGCCGTTTTCTCATTCCACTAATTCTTGTTGATGGGAACTCATAAATCACTTTCTTTATAATAATTCATGAGACAAAAACATTCTCCTAAGCCTCGGTTTGCCCTGTGTGCTGACTCCCCTCTCCCTGCCTCCCCAGGGCTACCGCACGGGCTACACGTACCGCTACCCGTTCGTGCAGGAGAAGAGCAAGCCCAAGAGCGACGTGCTGATCCCCGCCACCGTCACGGCCTTCGTGTTCGAGGAGGAGCCGGCCGGGACCCCCGCCCTGCGCCAGCACGCCCACAAGCAGCAGAAGGAGAAGACGCGGTGGCTCAACACGCCCAACACCTACACCCGCGTCAGCCTGGCCGAGGAGCAGGGCAGCGCCGGCGCCCAGAGGACAAAGACCACGGTGAGGGGCACAGGGGGCCTGGGCACGGACGGACAGGGAGGTGGAGGGGGTCCTGGGATGGACCCCGCGAAAATCTGGGGTGTAGGGAGGCCTGGGGACCCCCTGCGTCCTGTAATAATGGTTATTTTGAAATATCGCCGCCCCATTCTTGTGGGGCCGAGTGCTGTTGGCTTTAGTGGGGTCTTCCCTCTGTGCAAGATGCATTTATTGGGGTCTCCTCCTTTACTGAGGCCTTCCTTCTATGCAAGATGCATTTATTGGGGTCTCCTCATTTATTGGGGTCCACCTCTATGCAAGATGCATTTATTGGGGTCTCCCTATACTATTGGGAAACTTGTTTTGGAGTCTTCCTCCTTCTATGCACGATGCATGCAGTCAGGTCTTCCTTCTGTGCCGTTTATTGGGGTCTCCCTGCATTTATGGTGCTTCCCCTCTACATCGGGGTCTCCCCTCTATACAAGTTGCATTTGTTGGGGTCTCCCTTCCATCCCGGGCGTCTCCTCTTCCCCAAACCTGTCCTTGGGTTTGCAGTGGCTGCGGGCAGACGAGGTGGAGAAGGGCAGCAGCGGGACCCCGATCCGCATCGAGAACCCCAACCAGTTCGTGCCGCTCTACACGGACCCGCAGGAGGTGCTGGAGATGCGCAACAAGGTGGGCAGGGCAGGGGGACAGCGGGGTCTCGGGGGGCTCAGCCCTGTCCTCAGAGGGGATTCAGCTCTGCCCTTCCCCACAGATCCGCGAGCAAAACCGCCAGGACGTGAAATCAGCTGGGCCCCAGTCACAGCTGCTGGCCAGCGTCATCGCCGAGACCAGCCGCAGCCCCGTACGGCACCTGTGTCACCTTTTGTCACCTGTGCCACCCCATGTCACCCTGTGTCACCCCATGTCCCCGTGTGACCCTGCATGTCCCCATCTCTCCGGTGGGGGTGACACTGCCCCAGGGAGGTGACACCGCTCTGTGGCTCTGTTTCAGTCCACCGAGAGCCACCTGGGGGACGCAGAGGCCAAGGAGGGCGGGCAGGAGGCTCCCCCCGAGCCAGAGCCCCCCAACCCCTTCAGCCAGCTGACGGACCAGGAGCTGGAGGAGTACAAGCAGGAGGTGGAGAGGAAGAAGCGCCTGCAGGGTAGGAGGGACCCCCGGAGCCCCCCAGAGCCGCGGGTGGCACCGAGGGGACCGAGGCCAGCGTGTGTCTCTGTGGCAGGCGAGAAGGACACGGCTGCAGAGGACAGCGGGGCTCCCCCCCCAGAGCCACCCCCGCCCACGGAGCCCACGGAGGGTGAGTGGGGTGACGAGCACCCCAAAACGAGGGAAATGCGGGCTGGGGTCCCCGTGAGCAGCAGGAGTGGGGGCACCAGGGCGGCTGTGGCTGTCGCCTCGTGTCACCCCGTGCTGTCACCCCGCTCCGGAGGGGCCGAGGGGAGCGTGGCAGGAGGACGCGAGTGGTGGCTGTGCGGTGGCTCTGTGGGGCGCAGGGGACAGCGCTGTCCCCCAGCCCAGACCCCACTGCTCCCACCCACAGCGGGTGCCGGGGCGCGGCTCGGGGCTGCTGGCTCTGCCATGGTGTCTCGTGGTGTCCGTCTGTCTGTCTGTGTGTCTCCACAACGTCTCCTTTCTCTTTCCTCCCCGTGTGCCTGTCACCCAAGGAGTTATCCCTGAATCCCTGGCGCCGTAGTAAGTACGGAGAGGCCACCCCGGATGGACGAGGGACAGGGGCTCGGGGGGATCTCTGGTCCATGGAAATCCCTTAGGAACCCCCGGGGAACCCTCCCTCCCTCCCTGGTGTCGCTTCCTGCTTCTCCTGCTGCCTCCTCCCGGCTCTCCATCCCACATCGCTTGTCCCGCAGGGAGGGGGCGGCTCGGGGAGCGGTGCCTGCGGCAGGACAGGATCAAATCCCAACCTTCTCCTCTCGGGGAGCCCAAATCCTGCTCCTGCCCAGGCCCCACGGCACATCTGGGGGGACAAACCCCCCAGAGCAGCGGTGCTGCAGCCCCAATCCCCCGCTCCCTCTCCCCAAGGTGACAAGAAGGCCGATGGTGGCCAAGCCCCCCCTGATTCCACTGCCAAGAAGGAGCCACCGGCGGTGGTGAACGGGAAGGACGAGGAGCAAAGCACCGAGGAAAACCTCGGCAAAGGGGGGACAGACCGGACAACCACCAACGCCGACCAGGACGCCCCCAAGGAGAAGGAGACGGTGACCAGCAACCCCGTGTCCCCCGACGGTTCGCCCTCCAAATCACCCTCCAAAAAGAAGAAGAAATTCCGGACCCCGTCCTTCCTGAAAAAAGGCAAAAAGAAGGAAAAGATCGAATCCTGAGCGTCCCTGGGGATCGCCGAGACCCCGGAACCCGGCTGCCTGCCGGGCACGAGGCACCTCGTCCCCCCTGTCACCCCCTCTGGGGGCTGCCACCGAGCTCAGAGAGACCGTGCTCCCGTCTGGGGAAGCTCCCGCTGCACCTCCCTGCCCCTGTCCCTCCTGGGCTCCGGCCCTTCCCACCACCGAGGGCTGCGCTGTCTCACCGGGGCCCAGAGCTGCTTGGTTTGAGGAAGAAAAGGGTGTTCCGTGGTTATTCTCTTCACCTTCTGTTTCGCCCCTGCTGGAATGGTGCTGGCTTCATCCCCAGGGAAAACTGTCCATCGCTTCGCCAGGAGAACGGGATTGCTTTTCCCGAGGGAGGAGATGAGGTTTTTCCTCCCTGGGTTGTAAACCTTCCTCTCCGTGGGCTCAAGGACCACTTCCATCCCCTTCTCCTGGTACCCCCAGCCCGTGTTTTGCCCACCCAAGGAAGAGCAGCAGGATTTCCCACCGCTGGACAAGCCCCCACCTCACTGCACGACCCGCACCTGGGAAAATAGGGAAAAAAAACCACCCACACCCCTCCGGGAATTGTCTGTGTTATTTAAAAACTGAGCAAAGCTCACTCACTAAGTGCTACTTCGGGATGAACACACGCTGCCAGCTCACAGCAACCCCGGCCACGCCGGCCCCCTGCTTTTCCCAGCTCTGGAATTCCCAGCACACGTTCCGTTCCGTCCTTCCTGGCGTTCCCTTCCCTGCCAGCGTTACAGCCCGTGCTCCCCACAGCCCTCCCAGCGCTGGCATTCGGGGATAAACCACCGGGATCAGCCCCAGATCCTGCCCCTGTCCTGGGGCGCTCCCCCTGAGCCTTGCTGAGTCCATGGAGGTCTGGAACCATCCCCCCGTTTGGGGCTCCCCCAGCCCGGCAGGGTTTCCCCATGTGCCATCACTGTGGTTTCAAACCCTTTCCCTGCTGTGAGACGGCTCCTGGGGGTTGGATCCCCGCTGGAAGGGCAGGAGCCTCATGGAACAGGGGGTGGAAGCAGCAGGGAGAGCTCAGGCAGGGATCTTGGGTTCCTGGAGTTTGGGGAGAGCCTTTGCCCTGCCCAGTGTCCTCCCAGAGGTCCCCACCCCACCCCTGCAGGATGGGGGGCACCCAGGGGACACGCTGAGCCCCCAAACCCTGTCACTGCAGGGGCTGCTCCTCACTGCCACTGATTCTGAGGCCATTTTTGTCACCTGCGTGACCCAGGGCAGCAGAGCCTGCAGGGACAGCCGTGTCACCTCCCTGGGGTAGCACTGTCACACCTGGGGGCAATTCCTGAATGACAGCACTGCCACTCCCCCAGCCCAACCCGGGGGCTCCCCCAGGGGTTTTGTTCCCACTTGGTCCCTAAAGGTCTGTCCCCAGGGCCTTGGTCACCCCTTTTCTCCCCAGGGTTCTGTCCCCAGGGCCTTGGTCACCCCTTTTCTCCCCAGGGTTCTGTCCCCGGGGCCTTGGTCACCCCTTTTCTCCCCAAGGCTCTGTCCCTGGGGCTTTTGTCACCCCTTTTCCCAAGGGCCACTGGCTTTGCAGGGGACCCCGGGGTTGACCTCCCCACGCATGAAATTCCAGGTAGAAAGGGATGAAGGCTCCAGTGCCACCATCATCACCATGATGGAGGGGAACAGAGCCAATATCATATCCCAGGACCACCCCTCGGGTAATCCCCCCAGCCCACCTCCCTGCCGCCCCCTCCCCTCGCTCCAGCAAGGCTCAGGGCAAAGCAAATCCCCGATCCGGGCTGGAAAACAGAGGCTGATCCCGCCGAGGCAGCGGGGACGGGCGAGTCCCGCCGGGCTCAGCACCTCGCTGCCCACCGGGGCACAAGGGGCGGCTGCTGGAGCCCCGGCACGGCACCGGGAGGGGGCATGTCCCTGTCCCTGTCCCCCCGCGTGTGACAATCGCGGCCGGGAGCGCGTGGAACGCCGGTGTAAGTAAATAAATAAATAAACCCCGTGTTTGGCACCCGGCAGCGCTCCGAGCCTCGGGGGTGGACGTGGGGATGGGATGGGAAGGGGATGAGGATGGAGGTGGAAATGAGAATGAAATTGGGATTGCGACTGGGATGGGACAGGGTGGAGGTGGGAATGGGTGTGCCGGACACCGGGAAGGTCCCCGCAGCTTCTCACAGAGGCCCCTCGTGGACCCCCCATCACCGAAGCCGACACGCTCGGGACGGGCACCGGGCCGGGCCGGTGGAGCAGCGGCCTGCGGAGGGCGACGGTAACGGCCCCGCCTTCCTCCCCTCCCCTTCCTGCCCTCTCCTCCTTCCAGCCCTCCTCTTCCTCCCGGCTGTCCCCTCTCGTTCCGGCCTGGGCGGGCTCTCGGGCCGAGCGGCGGGACCGGCCCGGTGCGTCCCGATGCGGTGCTGACCGGCCCCGCCGGCCCGGTGCCCTCAGCCGGGTCCCTTCATCCCGTTCCCCTCAGCCGGGTCCCTCGGGCCCGGTCCCCTCAGGCCGGGTCCCTCGGGCCGGCGGCGCCGTGGGAGCAGCAGCGCGGGGCTGAGGGGCGGCCATGGGCCGCAGCCGCTCCCGGTCACCGCCGCGGCGGGGTGAGGAGGCACCGGGGCACCGGGGGGAGCCGGGGAGGTCAGGGGGAACCCGGGGCGTGGGGAGATCGGGGTTGAAGGGCCGGGGGTAGGGGGGACTGAGACCCTCAGGGCGGGGAGGCCCCGGTTCCTCGCTCTGGGGATGAGCAGAGACTGCCTCCCTCATCCTCCTCTTCCTTCTCATCCTTCTCTATTCCTTCTCTTCTTGTCTGCTTCCTTCTCCTCCTCCTCTTTTCCTCTTCCTCCTCTCCTTTTCCTTCTTCTCCCCCTCCCCATCCTTATCTCCTCCTCCTCCTCTCCTTCTCTTCCTTTCCTCACACCCCTCTCCACCTGGCTCAGGTTTTGGGGACCATCCTCCGTCCCCTCCTGGCTCAGGTTTTGGGGACCATCCTCCCATCCTCCCTCCCCTCCTGGCTGATCCCCCCAGATCATTCCCCCGCTCCATCTGGAGATTTGTCCTGCTGCTCCCTCCCTCCTGCGGGTGCCCAGGGGGTCCCTGACGGGGTGGGAAGGGCAGTCCCGGGTCGGGGCCGGGGTTTCCGTGGGGTTCCCTTTGGGGAGCGGGCAGGGAGCAGCAGCTGAGCCTGCCTTCCCCGGGCAGAGCGGCGGCGCTCGCGCTCCACGTCCCGGGACAGGGACCGGCGGCGGCGGGAGCGATCGCGGTCCCGGGACAGGGACAGGAGGAGGAGCCGCTCCCGCTCCCCGCACCGGAGGCGATCCAGGTGAGGCTGGGGATGGTCCAGGTGAGGGCAGGGACCATCCAAGTGATGGCAGGGACATCCAGGTGATATCAGGGATGATCCAGGTGAGGGGCAGGGGCATCCAGGTGATATCAGGGATGAATCAGGTGAAGGGAGAGACATCTAGGTGATGGCAGGGATGATCCAGGTGATGGCAGGGATGATCCAGGTGATATCAGGGATGATCCAGGTGAGGGGCAGGGGCATCCAGGTGATATCAGGGATGATCCAGGTGAGGGGCAGGGGCATCCAGGTGATGGCAGGGATGATCCAGGTGAGGGCAGGGACATCCAGGTGATGGCAGGGATGAATCAGGTGAGGGGAGAGACATCTAGGTGAGGGTAGGGATGATCCAGGTGAGGGCAGGGACATCCAGGATGATGTTTGGGATGATCTAGGTGATGGCAGGGACATCCAGGTGATGGCAGGGATGATGCAGGTGAGGGTGGGGACATCCAGGTGATGTCAGAGATGATCTAAGTGAAGGCAGGGATGATCCAGGTGAGGGCAGGGGTGATCCAGGTGAGGGCAGGGGCACCAGCCTGGGGTGGGCACAGCTCGGTGAGGGCACCCTGGGTGGCCTGGGGACAGCAGCAGCTCCAGGTGGGAATTGCAGCCCCAGCTCTGTGCCCCAGCAGGTCCCCGCGCCGGCACCGCTCCAGCTCCTCGTCACCAGCACGGCCCAAGGAGCGCCGGGACGAGGAGAAGAAGGAGCTCAAGGACTCCAAGAAGGAGCGGCAGATCACAGGTGAGGGGGGATCTCCGTCTTGGAGCACCCCTGGGTGTCCCAGGGCCAGCCCAGGGACACCTGGGTTTTTGGGCATCCCAACATCCGTGTTTGCTCAATCCCCGATTTTCTCCCCCCAGAGGAGGATTTGCAGGGCAAGACAGAGGAGGAGATCGAGATGATGAAGATGATGGGGTTTGCCTCCTTTGATACCACCAAGGTGAGCGCCACTCCAGGGGCTCTGCGGTGCCAGCTGCCCTGTTTGGGGGTAATCCATGGGATTTTGGGGCGTTTCTCCTCAGGGGAAGAAGGTGGATGGTGCTGCCAATGCCTACGCCATCAACGTGTCCCAGAAGAGGAAGTACAGGTGTGTGTCCTGCTTTGGGATGGAGAGAGGAGGTTGTTTGGTGAGGTAGCTGTGGCCACGGTCTCACCCTGACCCAGCTTCCAGGGAAAATGGAAATTTGGTGAGGTTTAGACTCAGAAGCAGAGGTGAGAGCTCTCCAGATCTCCCTGGGAATGGGGAAATCAGGAGGATGAGGAGTGAGGGGCACCTTAGGAACAGCTGGGATGTGCCCAGCAAGGATCAGAGCAGAGGAAAGTGACCCTGCTCGCCTGCTTTGTCCCCAAAAACCACCCTGATTGTCAATTCTGCTCCCTTTCTGCTGGCACCTGGGCTCCTCTGCAGCAGCTCCTCACTGGGAGCCCTCCTGCCCTCCTTTTGCTCAAATCCCTGGGGAGTTGAGTTCCCATGTGGGTTCCTCTGGGTGTTTTTGTCCCGATTTCCCCAGATTTGGGGCTGACTCTGGCTCCATCCTCGCCCAGGCAATAC
Source organism: Melospiza georgiana (assembly GCF_028018845.1). Classification (NCBI taxonomy): domain Eukaryota; kingdom Metazoa; phylum Chordata; class Aves; order Passeriformes; family Passerellidae; genus Melospiza; species Melospiza georgiana. Next base: position 4,254,022 of record NC_080460.1, read on the forward strand.
ATGAACAGGAAAGGAGGATTCAACAGGCCCCTGGATTTCATCGCCTGACGCTGGCACAGGCTCCCACCACGGAAGGATTTCTCCTCCCTGCACTCTCCTGGGTGGCTTCTGTGCTGGATTCCAGTGGAATTTGGGTTATTCCTAACAAATCCCACACCCAGACCCACCACGAGTTCCCAGATATTTGTTTGTTGTTTTTTTTTTTTACAACAAAGGTCAGTTTCTGGCTGGGATTTTTGCTGTGTTTTCCCCTGTTTTGGTTTGTTTCCCTGTTAATAAAACCCCAGATGTATTTTTTCCTTCAATTTCTATCATTCAGAGATAAAGTAGGGCCTGCATTCCCCCTTTCCCACAAATCCTTGGGGTTGACATGGATTTTGGGGAGCCCACATGGGGGCAGTGGGATTGGGGTGCTCTGGGTTTTGGGAGGGGATTTGGGTGCTCTGAGCCCTGCCTGGGGTTGGGGGTGGTTCTCGATTTGGGGGTCCCTACACAGGGGGACCCTGCCCGGGGGGTCTCGGTCCCCATCCTGAGTGTCTGTGTCCGATGGTCCCTGTCCCCATCCCGGGGTCCCTGTCCCTGGGTTCCCTGTCCCCATCCCGAGGGTCTCTGTCCCTGTCCCCATCCCGAGGGTCTCTGTCCCTGTCCCCATCCTGGGGGTCTCTGTCCCTGTCCCCATCCCGGGGTCCCTTTCTGGGGGTCCCTGTCCCCATCCTGGGGGTCTCTGTCCCTGTCCCCATCCCGGGGTCCCTTTCTGGGGGTCCCTGTCCCCATCCCGGGGGTCCCTGTCCCCATCTCGGGGGTCTCTGTCCCTGTCCCCATCCCGAGGGTCCGTATCCGGTGGTCCCTGTGCCCATCCCGGGGTCCCTTTCTGGGGGTCCCTGTCCCCATCTCGGGGGTCTCTGTCTCTGTCCCTGTCCCTGCTTACGTTGCCCGACGTACCCGAGGCCCCGCCCCCTCCCCCGTCCGGCCTCGCCATTGGCTGAGCGGCAGGAAGTGAGTCAGGGCAGAGCGTGCGGCCAGCGGGGCGGGGCCGGTCGTGTGGGCGGGGCGCCGCCGGGGAGGGTCGGGCCAATGGCAGGAGGGCGTGGCGCTCTCGTCCAATAGCAGCGGGTGGGGGGCGTGTCCTCAGGCGCGGCCACGCTCCCTCTCCGCCGCTCGTGGAGGCGCGGGGCGGGGCCTGCCCGTCATCCTCCAATCAGCGGAGGGGCCGGGCGGGGCCTGTCCCAGCCTCCGCCAATGAGCGGCGCTGGGGGCGTGGCGCGCGCGGGGTCTGGCGGAGCGGCGCTCGGGGCGGGCAGAGGCCGCCGCTCCCCCCCCGCCGCCGGTCGCGGCCCGTCCCGGCCCCGCCATGGCCGCCCCCCCCCGCCTCGGCATCCAGATGCTGCTGGAGGCCGCCGAGTTCCTGGAGCGGCGGGAGCGAGGTACCCCCCGCGCCGCCCCCGCGGTGCCCCCGGCGGCGCCCCCGGCCGGGCCCCGCCGTGACCCGCGCCCGCCGTTGTGTCTCCGCAGAAGCCGAGCACGGTTACGCCTCGCTGTGGCCCGGCGGGAAGGACGGCGAGGCCCCGCGGCGCCGCGCCAAGGCCCGGAGGAGCGGCGGCGGCGGCAGGTGACGGCGGCACCGGGCGGGGCGGGGGGACCGGCCCGGAGGGGCCCGGCCGTTGTGGGGCCCGGCCGGGGCAGCTCCGGCCCCGCGCGGCCCCGCCCGGCCCGGGGTGTCCCCGCTGGCTCCGGGGGGGGGACGGGCCCGCGGGGCTCCGTGTCCGGTCAGGCCGCTGCTCCCGGGCCGGCCCGGGGTCCCCGCCCCGCTGCCGCTGTCACCGGGGGTGCGGCAGGCCCGGGGCACCCTCCTGTCACGGCGCTGCTCGGTGCCTGCCGGTCCCCCTGTGCCCAGGTGTGCCCCGGGCCCGGGGCTCCCGTCCCCGCTCTCCCGGCTCGGGGAGGCCCCGCTGGCACCGGGCCGGGCCGGTTCCCCGGTAACCCGGGCCCTGGTGGGGCCGTGCCGGGGGTGTCACCGTGCCGGGGCACCCTCCTGTCCCCGGTGTGTGTGACAGACCCCGCTGCCATGGGCTGACCCGGCCCGGGCAGCTCCTGTTGTCGCTGGGTGTGTGACAGCGCTGGGTGCGGCTCTGCTGTCACCAAAGTCCACCTGTCAGCGGGTGTGACACCGTGGGTGGCACCTTCCTGTCCCGGGGTGACCGGCCCGGAGAGCTGCTGCTGTCACCGAGCGGGCAGGGCTGGCGGGGACCCTCGTGTCACCTCCCGAGTCACCCCAGACCCTCCCCTGGTCCCTCTGTCCCTGTCCCCCGCTGGTTTCAATCCTTTTCTCCAAGCTGCAGAACCCACACTGAATTCCGGAGCGATCCCCGCACCCGGAGCCTTCATCGCCCCCTGCAATCCCCTCCCCGCAGCTGCTCCCGGCTCCGGGCCGTGTCCCCAGCCCCATCCCGACACGTCCCCAGGTGCCAGGGAGGGGCCGGCGCTGGTGGCAGCACACCTGTCACCTTTTCCTGCTCGGGAGCGCTCCCGCCTGCGCGGCGCCGCCGCCCCGACCTTTGGCAGCTCGCGGTTCCCCGGTGCCCCGGGGCCGGGCCGGGCTCGGGAGCCCCTCGGGGGGCGGAATCCCGCGGGCTCCGGGGGTTTGTCCCGCCTGGACTCGCTGCTTTGGGGATATTTGCTTTGCTTTGGGTCCGCCTGCTGGGGTTTTCGGCAATGAAACAACACATTCCGAAGGGAAGGCTGGTGATCAGCTGAGGTTCAGAGTGCTGGGAACCCAAACCAGTGGCTCTGTGGGGAGCTCCACCTGCCCCGGGGTGAGGCTGCCGGCCCCTCTGTCCCTGTTTGATTTATCCAGAGTTTAAATCCATCAGTCCGTTCATTTTTTTTCCCCTCTAAATATTGGTGATGGTGAACGAAGAGAAAAGAGCCATTCCAGGAAGGATCCAGGCAGAAAAGAGGATGGATTTGTAATTAGCGGTTGTGGAGGTGATGGGAGCTTCACCCCTGTCTGTACCTGTGCTCAGGAAGTGTTTGGATAATTTAGAATGAAGGGACAAGCTCATAAAGCTGCAGCTCATGGCAGCCTCTTGGTAAAGGGCTGGGTGTGAAACATTTATCCAGGGAGGAATGGAAGGGAGGCCCTGCCCAGGAGCTGAGCCCTTCCAGCGTGCCAGGAGAATCCCTCTGGAGTTGGAGATGTCTCTGCTGGGATGGGACATTTCTGGGGACATGGGAGATGGGGCCCAAAAGCCCCTGGAGCAGGGTGATCCAGCAGGAAAGGCTGGAGAAGGGATGGAGACCTGGGGGAGCATCTCCCACTGCTGTGGTGGTGACATCCCTGCTTTTACCTTGGGTGACATCCCTGATTTCCCTTTGGTGACATCCCTGCCTTTCCCTTTGGGACATCCCTGCCTTTCCCTTCTGTGCCATCCCTGCCTTTCCCTTTGGGACATCCCTCATTTTCCCTTTGGTGACATTCTCGATTTTCCCTTTGGTGCCATCCCTGCCTTTCCCTTTGGTGCCATCCCTCCTTTCCCTTCTGTGCCATCCCTCATTTTCCCTTCTGTGCCATCCCTGCTTTCCCTTTGGTGCCATCCCTGCCTTTCCCTTTGGTGCCATCCCTGCCTTTCCCTTTGGTGCCATCCCTCCTTTCCCTTTGGTGACATCCTTGTTTTCCCAGCCCTCCCAGGTCCCCCAGGGCCATGCCAGTAGAAATCCCCATCCCAACAGCCCCTGGGTTATTCCCAATTTATATTTTCAGGCACATCACGACATTTTCCCCAAACTGGAGTGGAGCTCCTGGAGGTGTTGGGAAGTCAGGGCAGGGAAGCAGCTCCTCCCGGGGGCTGTGGTTTCCTCCTGGATTTCAGTGGAGAAAAAGCCAGTCCTGGATTGTTTTCCACATTTTCCCAGCTCTGTGGGATTTGGGAGCTTCAGGGGGGTTTGTTGTGGGTTTCCTGTGTTTGGGGTCTCCTCTGTGCTTTTTTTGAGGGAAGGCTTTTCCCAATTGATATTCCTGGTTTGGGGGACAGGGATGAGCTGTAGATCCCACCCCCAGCTCTAAAACTCAGGAGTCTCAGGTTTAAAATCCCATTTTATGGTTTTCCTGACCCTTTTGCTGGCACTCACCACGCCTGGGTGGGGAGCTCCGGGGTGTGCAGCTTTTGCAGGGAGCCTTTGCTAATTCCCACACGTTAATCCCAAGTGCTAATCCCCAATCAGCCAGAGGAGTTAATAACTCCTTCCTTCTCTTCCAGGTCGACACACAATGAGATGGAGAAGAACAGGTGAGTGCTAGGGGGTGTCAGGAGCTGGGCAGGGGGCAGTTATTGCTTTTCCAGGGGTGTTCCACCATCCTGAGATGGCTTGGGAGGGAAGGAAGGGGATAGAGGACGCCAAGGACGCAAGCATTCCCTGTCCTTGCTTGTTGGGAACCACCTCCATCCCCACAGCCCTGCTTGTTCAGGAAAATTATCTTTTCACAGGCTCATCTTTGAGCCAGCTGCAGTTTGGGATTTACCCCGAGTAAATCCCACTATTTTGGGCTGTGTTGCCATCCCGAGGCCCTTTGGGTGAGGAAATCCCTGTTGCCTCCCAGCATATCCCAAACAAGACCAGCAGGTCCTTGCAAAATCCCTTTGGAGCTGCCCGGGATCAGGCGGTTCAGGGACGGGTGTTGCACCCCCTTGCCAAGGACCTGACCTACATCCCGGGGTTGGGAATGGGCACGGGGAGGCTGCGACCTGCTGGGAGCAGGGGGAAACTGGGGAAAAAAGGAAATCCCTTTTTTCCAGCAGAAAAAGGGATTTCCTCCAGGAGCTGGAGCTTCCCTCCTGCCCTAACCTGGTAAAGCAGAGAAAACCCAGATGTTCCAGGAAGAGGGAGGATTCCTGGAGAACAGCCAGTGCTCCTGCAGGGATCTGGGGCTTTTGTGTCCAAAACCACCCTGTTCCTGCTAAAAATAGGGAAAGGAAGCACTCCCAGGGGATGTGCTGCTGGGTGTTAGCCGGGGCAGCCATGGAGGAGAATGACCAAAAGTGGGCATTCTCACCCAGAATCACGAGGCCATTTTGCTGCCTGGGATCCCCCCCAGCAGCCAGCAGGGATCATCCAGGAGCTTTTCCTTTCGCCTGGCTGCATTCTCTCCCAGTTTCTGGCATCCGCGGGCGCTGGGGAGGCTCCTGGTGGGGTTCAGCCCCCAGCACCCCGTTTCCCCCCAGCAGCGGGGTGGGAATGGCCCTGGGGAAGCCTTGGCAGCTGTGTTCCCCCCTTTGCAGGCGAGCCCAGCTCCGGCTGTGCCTGGAGAGGCTGAAGGGGCTGGTGCCCCTGGGGGCGGCGGCCGGGCGGCACACCACGCTCAGCCTGCTCACCAGGGCCCGGCTCCACATCCAGGTGAGCCCAGAACGGGATCCAGCACCGGAGCAGCGTTCCAGGATGGGGCATGGGCTGGGAGGGGGCTGGCATGGGGCTGGGGTGACTGGGAGAGTACTGGGATGGGGCTGGGGTGATGGGGACAGCATTGGGATCATGGTGGGATGATGGCGGGAGCACTGGGATGGGGCTGGGGGTAACTGGGGTACTTCTGAATTGGACTGGGATGACTGGGAGAGCCCTGACACCGGGCAGGGATAACTGGGAGAGAGCCAGCATTGGGCTGGGATAACTGGGAGGGTTGGAATCCTTCCGGCTCCATCCACATCCCAAGCACGCTGAGGATGGGAGCCCCTTGGGAGCCGGGGTGAATTGGGTGGGAATCCCGGGCGGTTCTGAGGGAATCCCGGGCTCAGGGTGCCCTGTCCCGGGTGGTCCCGAGGGAATCCCGGGCTCAGGGCGCCGTGTTCCCCGCAGAAGCTGGAGGACCAGGAGCGCCGAGCCCTGCACCAGATCGAGCAGCTGCAGCGGGAGCAGCGGCACCTGCAGCGGCAGCTGGAGAAGCTGGGCATGGAGCGGGTCCGCATCGACAGCATCGGCTCCAGCGTCTCCTCCGAGCGCTCCGACTCGGAGCAAGGTGAGAGCCCGGCGCGGGGCGCGGCCGCGGGCAGCCCCGGCCCCGCCGGAGCCCCAACGCCGCCCGTGTCCCCGGCAGAAGAGATGGACGTGGACGTGGAGAGCACGGACGACCTGCCGGCCGAGCTGGACTGGAGCAGCAGCAGCCCCAGCGACTCGGACGAGCGCAGCAGCCTGCAGAGCCTGGGCAGCGACGAGGGCTACGCCAGCTCCGGCGGGACGCGGGCCAAGGCGGCGGGCGGCAGGAAGCTTCCCGCGGGCGTGTAGGGAGGGAGCGCTTCCCTGGAACGGCACCGGCCGGCACAGCCACAGCCACAGCGACAGCATTCCCTGCACGGAAAGCCCCGCCGGCCCGCCCGCTCCCGGGGCTCCGTTTGCACCGCCCGCCCCCGGGGCTCCGTTTGCACCGCCTGTTCCCGGGGCTCCGTTTGCACCGCCTGCTCTGCTCCCGGATCTCTCCGTTTTCTCCCGGGACTCCTCCCTGCCCGCCCGGCAATAGCAGCGGCCTCAGGAGCCTGCCCTGGATGCTCCCCGGGCCGTCGCTGCCCCGTGTTCCCTCCGTCCTCAGGACAAGCTGGGGGTTTTCGGGAGCAGGTCCCGCACGCAGCCGGTGCTTTGCGAGTTCCCGTGCGCGGGACCGGGAGCGGCGTTCGGGATCAGTCGGGGCCGCCTTGCCCGACTCTAAACCTTCAGGGACGCCTCGCCAGCCCGGGAGCGCCCTGGGCTCCTGTGCCGCTCCCGGAGCGGGGCACGGCCCTGCAGAGCCCGGAATGCCCTCCCCATCCTCTCGGGGACAGCTTCTCTACCTCGGAGGGAGCCGGGGCCTCTCTCCACCCCTTCAGCACAAAGATGATGCCTCTGCTCAGCAATAACCCCGCGGCGTTCTCCCCTCCGTCCCGCCGGCATCGCTCCGGGCTCCTGGAAGGTTCCAGAAGCGAGGGCGGTTCCCGGCCGTGGTGTGGGTTCGTGTCCCAGCGCACCGCACGGAGCTTTCCCTCCCCTCTTGGCCTGTGGAGGCGCGGAGAGCTCCGCTCGCAGCACCTTCCCCTTGCCCCTGCCCGCTCCCAGGCGTTCCCAGCCCCCGGGGCCGGGCGGGGGTCCGGGGACCCCGCAGGGCTGGGATGGAGCCCGGAGCCTCTGCCGGTGCCTCTCAGGAAATGCCGGTGCTGCGGGGCAGCGGGATGCGCCGAGCGGTGCTGGGGATGGTGGGCAGCAGGAGACCCCGGCGCTTCTCCCTCTCCTGGGCCCTTTCCCCTTCCCTTCCTTTTTCCTTTCCCCTTTTGTTCCTTTCCTCCTTGTTCCTTTCCTCCTTATTCCTTTCCTTTTCCTTTCCTTTTCCTTTCCTTTTCCTTTCCTTTTCCTTTCCCTTCCCTTCCCTTCCCTTCCCTTCCCTTCCCTTCCCTTCCCTTCCCTTCCCTTCCCTTCCCTTCCCTTCCCTTCCCTTCCCTTCCCTTCCCTTCCCTTCCCTTCCCTTCCCTTCCCTTCCCTTCCCTTCCCTTCCCTTTTCCCTTCCCCAATCCCATTCCTGTCTCACATGGGAACCCACAGGCCCCACAAGTTGCCCAAATCCCCTCAGATTTTGCCTCTTTTTTTCCATGTGCTGGCTCATAAGAGAGGGAAAAAAAAAAAACCAAACCACAAGGAATTTTCCTTCAAAGCTGCTGGAAATTTTCCACCCTCTGGCGTTGTCACAGACCCTGGGCACCTGAGCTCAACCCCTGCACCGCCAAAAAGAGGGGGGAAAAGGCAAAAAGGTGGAAAAGACAGAGAAAAAGAGGAATAGCAGCTGCTGGGGCGGCTTCGCCTCCAGCTGGGGAATCCCAGGTGGTTCCCAGCTCTGGGCAGGCCCTTCCAGAGGTACCAGACGTTGATTTTTGGTCGGTTTTGGGCGTTCTGAAGGTTTGGCCTCAGCACAAATGAGGGGTTTTGGCAGCTTTGTGCCTTTCTGGGTTCCCAATGCCTTTTGTCCCCTTTTGTCCCCTTTTTCCCCTTGTCGCCCAGGCTGCCCCTGCCAGCCCTTTGCCCTGTGGGGCTGAGCTCCGGGACCCCCAGAGCTCTGCACTGGCCCGGAGTCCCCCCGAGTGCCCGTGGTGGTGCCAGCCTTCTCCTGGAATTCACTGATCCACCAGCATTCCTATCAAATAAGCTGCAGGAAGGACTTTTTTATAGGTTGTGACGTAAAAAAATAAAAAATAATCCAGGGAGTGGGGGGAGTCGGATCGGGGCACGGACGGGTGGGAACCAAACCCCCCCATTTTTGGGGCTGGTTTTCCTTTCTTTTTCCTCTTGGAATGCAGATCCCAAACCACCAGCTCCCAGGAAGCACCAAAATGTCCTTTTCTTTTCATCCTTGATTTGTCCAGCGGAGCCACCCCCCCGTCTCCACTCGAGCTTTGTTATTCTTTGGGACACTTCTGATTATTTGTGCTTTTCCCCTCCTTTTTTCTGTTCTTTCTGCTCTCCCCAAGCAGTGGCTCCAGCCCAGCTGGGACGGGCTCAGCTCCCGTTTCCTGCTGTAAATGTAAATATCCCAATGTTGTCCCACTGCAGGGCTGAACCCCCGTGGCAAGCCAATAGAATGGTGCTTTTTTTCCTTTTTATTTTTTTTCCTCCTTTTTTTTTTTTTTTTTTTTTTTTGTTATTGTTGGTTTTTTTGGGGGGGTTGGGTTGTTTTTTTTTTTGTTTTGTTTTTTGTTTTTTTGGTGTTTTGGTTTTTTTTAATTTTGGTTTGGGGTTTTTTTGTTGGGTTTTTTTTTTGGGTTTTTTTTTTTTGTTTTTTTTTTTTAGGAATTCCGTGTTTTAGGAGATCTTTTTGCCGTGTCCATGGATATTTCTGTCTTGTTTGATTGTTAGGAAATAAATTATTTGGTTACGAAAGAGCCGGGATTGCTGCGGGAGGGGAGGGGACACCGAGGGTGGTGGCACAAGGACCGGGGGTGGCACAAGGACAGGGTGGCACTGGGGTGGCAGAGGGACACGGGGGGGGCACAGGGTGACAGAGGGCACCTGGAGCCATCCCAGAGCCTCACCTGGGCCAGGTGCCCCACCCCTGGGGCCACACCTGCCCTGAGGGCTCTCGAGGGACAAGTGGGGTCAAGGGGGGGGCCGGGGAGGGACCTGCCGGGAAGGGACAGGGAGGGGACAGGGGGCACAGGGAGGGGGTGGCACAGGGCTGGGAGCGGGGCAGCACTGGGGGGGACACGGGGGGCATGAAGGACACGGGGGACACGGGGGACACGGGGGACACGGGGGACACGGGGGTGTGGGGACACGGGGAGCCCGGTGTGGAGCCCAACAGGGAGCTCAGGGACAGCCCTGGGGACGCGGTGGGGACACGGGGACATTACAGGGGGTCCCTGCCGGGGCCCTTGAGAGGGGCCCGGGGCCAGCGCAGAGCGGCGGGCAGTGCCCCGCAGTGTCCCCGTGGGTGGGTGGGTGGGTGCGACACACCTGTCCCCGTGGGCTGGCACCGTCCCAGCGCCACGTCCCGCCCGCCCCGCGGGGCTTTAAGAGGCCGCGGGCTCGGCCGTGCCAGCGCTGTCCCCGCGCTGTCCCCAGCCATGGCCCCGGCACTGCCGCTGCTCCTCGCCCTGCTCGGGACCACCCCAGGTAGGGCCCGTGCCCCCCACACCTGGGGCGCCCCCAGAGCCGGGCACCCCCAGAGCCGGGCACCCCCAGAGCCGGCACCCCAAAGCCGGGCACCCCAAAGCTGGGCACCCCCAGAGCCGGGCACCCCCAGAGCCGGGTGTCCCCAAAGCCGGGCACCCCCAGAGCCGGGCACCCCCAAAGCCGGGCACCCCAAAGCCGGGCACCCCCAGAGCCGGGTACCCCAAAGCTGGGCACCCCCAAAGCCGGGCACCCCCAGAGCCGGGCACCCTCTCAAGGACCCTGCGCTGAAGGGCCGGGGGCACAGACCCTGGCAAAGGGGGCAGGGGGCCCTTGGGTGGGGTCTGGAGCCCTCTTGGGGTGTGGGATGGGTACGGGGGTGTCACTGGGGGTCCCTTCCCCCCGGGTCCCCCCGGGAGGGCAGGGGTGGGTCTGGGGGCGCTCTGTGCTCGGAGGTGGGCTCACGGTGCCAGAGCCCCCCGGGATGGGTACCGGATGGGGAGGGTTCACTGAGGGGTCCCCCCATAAGCGCTGCTGTGGGGCGGGGGGGCTTTGGGGGGTGCACTGGGGGGGTCCTGGGCTGCCAGGCCCCCCCGGCCGGGTGCTGACCGTGGCCGCAGGTTTGGGGGCGCCGGGCGGGGGCTGCGGGGTGCCCCCCTCTGCCTGGTGCCAGGACTGGGTGACGGCGCTGCGCTGCGGGGCCCTGGGGCGCTGCCCCCGCCTGGGCCAGGGACCCCTCGAGGCGCTGAGAGACCCCCTCGAGGCACTGGGAGACACCCCCGATCTGGTGAGAGCCCCCCCCCGTGTCCCTCCAGCCTCCCCTCCGTCCCTGTGCCCCCTCCCCGAATGTCCCCAGACCTCCAGAGGGGCCCCAGTCCTCCCACCGTGCTCCCACACCAACGAGGCCACAGCCATCCCCCATGTCCCCATGTCCCCGTCCCCCTCGGTCCTCATGTCCCCGTCCCCCTTGGTCCCCGTGTCCCCGCTCCCAATATCCCTGTGCCACCACACCCCCATGTCCTCATGTTCCCCATGTCCCTGTCCTCCTCTGTGGCCATTCCCCAATGTCCCCATGTCCCAGACCCCCGTGTCCCTGTGTCCCGGTGTCCCCATGTCCCAGACCCCCGTGTCCCTGTGTCCCCGTGTCCCCATGTCCCTCTGTCCTCTCCTGCAGGACGCCTGTGCCGTGTGCCAGCAGCTCTTGGACTCACTGCGCCACATCTCCAGCGTGTCGGCCGTGGAGGTGCCACTGGGGTGGGGACAAGTGACACTGGGGGTGTCACCACGGGGGCCACAGGCACAGGTGCCACCAGGTGTCACAGTGGGCGCCAGCAAATGCCACTGGGCACAGGGAGGTGCCACCGATGTGACCGATGAGGTGGTGGCTGCCACCGAGAGTGCCACGGTCCCAGATGCCACCATGCGTGTCCCTGTGGGTGCTGGGACAGTGGGTGAAGCGATGGCGGGTGTCACCGGGCGCTGAGGTGACAGGGTTGGTGCCATTGTGTGTGCCATGGCCACAGGTGGCACCCGTGGGCAGCAGCGGTGACGGCTGTGGCTGGGGTGTGGTGGTGGTGAGCACGGCAGTGGTGGCTGTCACTGTGGGTGTCACTGTGGGTGTCACTGGGTGTCACTGTGGGTGTCACTGGGTGTCACTGTGGGTGTCGCTGTAGCTTTCACTGTCCCTGTCTCTGTCCCTGTCCCTGTCCCTGTCCTGTCGGTGCCCTGGTGCAGGTGGTGTTGGATGACTTGGTGGGGTTGGCGTGCCCCCATATACTTGTGGTGGAGAGCCTGTGCAAGAGGGCAGTTAATGACCTTGTCCATCGCTTCCTCCAGAACATGCAGCACCTCGTGAGTGCCACCGGGGCACACGGGAGGGGCTCTGGGGCCGCGGGGGCAGCGGGCACAGCGTGGCACTCAGGGCCACCAGGGGGTTGGGGACAGCGGGGTCACACTGCGTGCCCCGCAGGACTCCTGGAGTGTCTGTGCCAAGCTGACCCTGTGTCGTGGAGAGCCCGGGGTTGTGCCCGTCCTCGAGGGGCCTGGCAGCCGCCTGCAGGTACGGGGACAGCAGGGAGGCACGGGCACAGAGTGCCCACAGTGGGTGCAGTGTCCCAGCAGTGGGTGCAGTGTCCCCTCTCCCATGCAGTGTCCCCTCAGTGTCCCCTGTCCCCTCAGTGTCCCCTGTCCCACAAGGCTCCGGGCTGTCCCCGGCAGTGTCCCCTCTGGTTGTATTGTCCCCTGTCCCCTCAGTGTCCCCTCTCCCATGCAGTGTCCCCTGTCCCTGTGCAGTGTCCCCTGTCCCGGCAGTGTCCCCTCAGTGTCCCCTGTCCCTGTGCGGTGTCCCCTCTCCCCTGCAGTGTCCCCTGTCCCCTCAGTGTCCCCTCAGTGTCCCTGTCCCGCAGGGCCCGGCGCTGGCCCCGCTGTCGCTGTCGCTGCCGCTGCCGCGCTGCTGGCTGTGCCGCTCGCTGGTGGCGCGGGCCGAGGCGGCGGTGCCGGTGCGCTCGGTGGCGGCGGCCGTGGCCGGGCTGTGCCGGGCGCTGCCGCTGCCCGTGGCCGGGGCGTGCCAGTGCCTGGCCGAGCGCTACGCGGCGCTGGCCCTCGAGGGGCTGCTGGGCCGCCTGGGGCCGCGCCTGCTCTGCCGCCTCTTCCTGGCCTGCAGCGGGGGGGACGGCGGGGACGGCGGGGACGGCGGGGACGAGGGGACGCTGCCACCGCCGCGGGTGCTGGAGGCCATCGTGGTGCGGCTGGCAGACTGTGTCGGGGACGAGGTGAGGGGGACACGGGGGGACGGGCCCCAGGAGGGGACAGGGTGGCACAGCACTGAGGGGACACGTCCGGGAGTGTCACAGCCTTTGGGGACACATCCTGGGCTGTCACAGTCCTTGGGGACACATCCATGGTGCCACAGTCCTTGGGGACACATCATGGGCTGCCACAGCCCTTGGGGACACAGCCTGGGTGCCACAGCCCTTGGAGACACATCCCGGGCTGTCACAGCCCTTGGGGACACATCCATGGTGTCACAGCCCTTGGGGACACATCCTGAGTGTCACAGCCCTTGGGGACACATCCTGGGTGCCACAGCCCTTGGGGACACAGCCTGGCTTGCCCTGTCACCCCTGGGGACACAGCCTGGGCTGTCACAGCCCTTGGGGACACATCCATGGTGCCACAGCCCTTGGGGACACATCCTGGGTGCCACAGCCCTTGGGGACACAGCCTGGCTTGCCCTGTCACCCCTGGGGACACACGGCGCTCCCCAGGCAGTGCCACCCTCCCTCCAGAGGACAGTGCCAGGGCGCACAGGGCACAGCCTGGGGAGGGCAGCCCCTCATGGCCGTGTCCCCCACAGCAGCCCAAGAACGCCACTGTCCCCGCGCTGTCCCTGTCCCTGGGCCCCTGTGCCCTGGGCCCCATCTTCTGGTGCTCGGGCCCGGAGGCGGCGCGGCGCTGCCAGGTGAGTGGGGACAGGGGGACACGGAGGGGACACGGGGGGACACGGGGGGACACGGGGGGCTGCCACCCCCTGCACCCCCACTGACCCCCGGGCCCCCCGCAGGCCGTGCAGCACTGCAAGGACCACGTCTGGCTCTAGGGGGGCACCAGGACCCCCCAGCTTTCCCCAATAAAGCTTGGATGCAGCTCTGCCTGAGTGTCCGGGGGTTTGGGGGGCTCAACGGGGGTTCGTGGGGTGCTGGGGAAGCAGCAGAAACCACAAACGCCCCCAAACCCAAAGAAGAGAAGAGGTGAAAATGAGTTACAAAAATAATGGGTGGCATTTACTGGGATGCACACACCTACAGGGGAGACTGGGGATGTCCCTAGGGGAGTTTTGGGTGTCCCCAAGGGGGTTTTGGGTGTCCCCAGGGGGTTTCTGGGTGTCCCAAGCAAGGTCTGGGTGTCCCCAAGGGGGTTTTGGATGTCCCCAGGGGAGTTTTAGGTGTCCCCAGGGGGTTTCTGGGTGTCCTCAATGGGGTTCTGGGTGTCCCCAGGGGGGTTTTGGGTGTTCCCAGGGGGGTTTTGGGTGTCCCCAGGGGGGTTCTGGGTGTCCCCAAGGCTCTCAGGCTCCTTGCTGTTGATTCGTCTCGTCCTCCTCGCGTCGCTTCCAGATCTGCAGGGAGCAGGAGGCGTTTGGGGGGCACAGGACACGTTCAGGGGTGTCAGGGGACATCGAGGGCGTGTCACAGCACATTCTGGGGGTCCCCCGTGTCCCCCTCACCTGGATGTAGGCCTCGGACAGGGTGATCATCTGGGGCAGGATGTCGGTCACCTGCAGGTCCTGCAGCTCGTACCACTTGCCGGTGCCCTGCCAGGAGCCGGGAGGGGCCGGGGTGACTCGGGGGGTCCCTGCGGCCCCCCAGCCCCCCGGGAGGGGACACTCACGTGGTGCAGGACGTGGATGCGGTAGGAGCCCTCCGAGGGCTTGCCGTCGTGCACGATGTTGGCGATGAGGTCGTAGGTGGTGTGCGAGTGCGCGGCCTGCACCTCCTCGGACAGGTACTCGCGCAGGTCCACGTTCCTGGGCACCACAGCACCCTCAGGGCCCCCCGGCGGGTGTGCTGCCCCTCCTGGGCCCCTGCAGCGCCCCCGGACCCCCAGCACAGCCCTCACGCATCCACAGCCCCCTGCCAAACTCCCCGACGCCCCCAGGGGCCTTCAAACCCCTTCGGATGCCCAAGAACCACCCAAAGCCCACCTGCACCCCTACCAAGCCCCCCCAGACACCCACACGCCACCCTGGACACCCTCAAAGCCCTGGACACTTCCACTCCCCTGGCCCAGGTGCTCCCAAAGCCCCTCCAGATACTTCCAGCACCTCACAGGCATTTAAAACCCCCTAGAGCTGCCTGCAACCCCCCCCAGATACCCCGAATCTCCTCTTGGACCCTTTTAGCCCTCCCCAGCAGCCGCCAGCCCCCTGCCCAGGGCTCACGTGATGGGGAAGTTGACGATGGTGGGGTTCTTCTCCACGAAGAAGTTGTTCTTGGTGAAGCGCTTGATGCAGAAGATGAGGTAGGGCGGCAGGCGCGTCAGCTGGAAGCGCTTCAGGAAGTTCTCCTTGTAGGTCTTGTACTCCTTCTCGGTGCTGCCGTTGAACTTGGCCAGGATGCTGAACAGGGGCACCTGGGGGATGATCAGCTGCTCCTTCTCGTCCTTGTAGAGCGGCGCCGTGGGCAGGTCCAGGGTCAGGTACAGGAACGTGGACTCCACCATGCGCTCCTGGTACTCGCTGTTCTGCAGCAGCTGCGCCTTCTCCTCGGCGGGCTGGGGCACCCGAGGGGCACAGGGCAGCCCAGGGGGCACAGGGCAGCCCAGGGGGGCACGTCAGCCTCCTGGACCCCGCATTCCCCCTGCACACATGAGCCCTGCGGGATCCATCACACCCCAACCGGATCCATCACCCACCCCCTGGATCCATCAGCCCCACTGGACCTTCCCACCACTCGTTTGTATTTTGGCCCCACCTAAAACCCCTTTGTTGTAGCCAAAGACCCCCACCATACCCCAACACCCCCCCGTCCCATCCTTCATTTAACCCCATCACACTCCTCATTTGGCCCAGGCCCGTGTCGTATCCCCACCACGCCCAAACCAGCCCCTGCCACCCCCCATCTGACCCGACACCCCTTTTTCTGACCCCGACACCCCTTTTTCTGACCCTGACACCCCATTTTCTGACCCTGCCATTCCCACTGCCCCCCCAGACCCCCCATTCCCCCGCAGTCCCACCAGGTCGGGGTGTGGCAGCTTCTTGGTGAAGATGCGCATGGAGCCCTGGAACACGTCGGTGACGATGGCTGCGGGCACACGGGGGGCTCAGAGGGGGCCCTGCAGCCCCCAGGGCCCCCCAGAACTCCCCCCACTCACTCTTCTTCTTCCTCTTGGTGCCGCCCAGCGCGGCGTGCAGCGCGTTCAGGAACCAGGACAGGAACTCCACCCCATCCCCTGAAACGGCACGGCTGGAGCTGGGCCTGGAGCCAGCTGGGTCTGCCCCGAGCCCAGAGACCCCAGACCCAGCCCTGTACCCCAAACCCAGCACCTCCCACGCCCAGCTCTTCCCCCCAAACCCAGCACTGCCCCCCAGGAGCCCACCCTCACCCTGCTTGGTGATCTGGAAGTTCTTCTTGCTGCAGAGCACCACGGCCTGCAGCATCTCGTGGGGGGACACGTGTGCCTTGAAGTTGCGCGGGTTCCAGAGCTTCCTCATGAGCTCCCCGAAGCGCTGCACCAGCAGGAACATGATGTCCCCGGGCGGGCGCTGGATGCGCCGGTAGTTCTCCTCCTCCAGGAAGTAATTCCTCAGGGGGGGCACGTTGGACAGGGCCTGGGGGCACAGCAGGGGGGTTCAGCCCCGGGACCCCCACGGGAGGGGAGCCGGGGGGTTTGGGTGGGGAATCCCAGAGAAACCAGAGCTGGAAAGGAGACGGAGCCGGGGATGAGCCCTGGCAGCCCCACAGAGGGGCGTGGGGACCCTGCCTGTGGCCCTGTGGCTGTCACCTGCAGCACGGCGTTGGCGTAGTCGTTGGCCTTGATGTTGTTGAGCCCCACGATGCCGGGCAGGTACGTGGTGCCGTCGTAGGCCCGCGACAGCTTGGCCTGCTTGTCCAGGTGGGCGATGTGCTGGGCCGTGAACGTGGGCTTCAGCACGTACTGCGGGGGCAGAGGGAGCCCTCAGAGACGGGGAGCCCCTCGCCCGAGCCCCTCGGATGGATCCCACCCCACAGCCCCGCCCCGGGGCGCCCCGGGCCCGCACCGTGATGTCCTCGAGGGAGGAGTCGATGATCTCGTAGTTGTCGGGCAGGCAGTAGAACTTGAGCGTGTGCAGGTTGAGGAACACGTGGTGGCTCAGCTGCACGCTGTGGATGTAGGCGTGCGACTTCAGCCCGCGGCCTGCGGGGACACGGGCACCGCCATGGCACCGGGCACGGCACCGGGGATGGCACCGGGGATGGCACCGGGCTGTCCCCGGTGGTGTCCCCGTTGTCCCTGCTGTCCCCAGGCTGTCCCCAGCAGCCCCAGAGTGTTTGTCCCTCACCCTGGAAGTATTTCCCACAGACGAGGCAGGCGTAGACGTTGATGTGGGACAGGGAGATGGAGCAGAGCTTCTCAAAGTCGAAGTCCAGCACGCTCCTGGGGGGACAGCGCCGTCAGGGGGCTGGGGGGCCGCGGGGGGCACCCCAAAGCAGCCCCGGCACCCACTTGTTGATGGTGTCCAGGTAGGGGCAGTGCCGGCTGCGCTGGTCCTCGGGGTCGAAGCGCCCATAACGCACTGGGGAGGGTGGCAGGGTGTGAAAAGGGGGCACAGGACCCCGAAAACATGAGGATGATCCCCCCCAAGCCCCCCTCTGTGACATTTCCCTGGGGCTGAGCTCCAGATCCCCCCAGTGCCTGCAAACCCTGCCCAGAGCTGAGCTCAGCACCAGTGACCGTGGTGACCTCCGGTCCCAGAAACACCACAGACACCCCACTGCCCTCCTAGAGCCCCCCCAGACACCCCCAATATCCCCTCACACCCCGTGTCCCCTCAGCCCTCCGGTCCCACCCGTTCGCCCCGGTCCCCACCGGCGGGCTCGGGCTCAGGGTCGGAGTCTCCATCCGGCTCCCGCTCCCTCTTCACCCGCACGGGCGCGGCGGGCCCGGCAGTACCGGAGCCCCCCCAGACGCTGCTCCCGGTGCCGGTGCCCGGTTCTCGCTTGACGCGCGCGAGATCCACCGGCAGCGCCTCCGCCGCCTCCCGCCGCGCGCGCTCCCGCTCCGAGTCCCGCCGGCCCCGCGAGCGCTCTCCGTCGGCGTCGCGGCGGCTGCGGGAGGAGGCGCGGGCGGTGCTGGCCCCGCGTGGCTCCCGGGGCTCCCGGGACTCCCGGTCCCGCCGCCCGCGGCTCGACATGGCGGCGCCGCTGTGCGCTGTGCGCATGCGCGGCGCGGGGTAAAAACGTCACTGTGCGTCGAGCACGCGCGGCCGCCGCTCTGGGAAGAGCCGGTACCGCGCCTGCGCGCTGCGGCGCCCCCTGGCGGCTGCGGGCGGGCCCGCGGGGCTCTTAAAGGCGCCGCGTCCCGGTACCGAGCCCGCCGCCGGTACGGGGATGGAGGCGGCGCCCGCCACAGCGGCGGCCCCGGGCTGGCGCTGCCGGCCGGGGGGACGGCTGGACATGAGCCACGGCTTCGTGCGTCACATCCGCCGCAACCAGCTCGCCAGGTACCGGCACCGGCGCGGCCCTCCCGGGGCCCCCATCCCCGGTGCTCCCGGTTCCCCTCACCCGCTAATCCCGCTGTCCCGCCGGTGCCAGGGACGCGTACGACCGTGCGGTGCGGCAGGCGCGGGGCCGAGCGCGGACGAGGCTGACACCGGGCCCGGCGCGGCCCCGGCGGCCCGACCAGCAGGTGTACCGGCCGCACCGGGGCGGTGAGCGGGGATCGGGGATACCGGGGGGACCGGGGGGGAACGGGGGGGAACGGAGGCCCGACCAGCAGCTGTACCGGCCGCACCGGGGCGGTGAGCGGGGAACGGGAACCGGGGGAACGGGGGGACCGAGTGAACCGGGGGAAACCGGGGGGGACCGGAGGAACCGGGGGGACCGAGGGTGGGGATGGGGACCCCGGGGGACTGGGGGTTCCCGGGGTTTGGAGCCCCCGGTGTCCGCGCTGAGGCGGTGCCGGTGCCGCAGGCGGGCCCGGGGGCGATGCCAGCGCCGGTTCCCCCGCCGAGGGCAGCGGGGCCGCCCCGGAACCGGCGCGGGGGCCGCGGCTCTTCTGCCTCGAGTACGAGGGCGACGACGGGCGGGTGACGGCCGTGATCGTGCACCAGGTACGGCACCGGCAACGGGACCGGGGAACGGGGGGTGCCCGGGATGGGGGTGCCCACGGGACAGGGGGGGTCTCCTGGGGGGTCCCGGGGCAGGGGGGGTGCTCGGGGGGTGCTGTGGGGCAGCGGGGGTGCCGTGGGGGGGTCCCCGGGGACAGTGGGGGTACCCCATGGGGACAGTGGGGGTCCCTGGGGACAGTGGGGGTACCCTATGGGGACAGTGGGGGTACCCCATGGGGACAGTGGGGGTCCCTGGGGACAGTGGGGGTACCCTATGGGGACAGTGGGGGTACCCCGGGGACAGTGGGGATACCGTGGGGACAGTGGGGGTACCCCGTGGGGACAGTGGGGGTACCCTATGGGGACAGTGGGGGTACCCCGTGGGGACAGTGGGGGTACCCCATGGGGACAGTGGGGGTCCCTGGGGACAGTGGGGGTACCCTATGGGGACAGTGGGGGTACCCCATGGGGACAGTGGGGGTACCCTATGGGGACAGTGGGGGTACCCCGTGGGGACAGTGGGGGTACCCCATGGGGACAGTGGGGGTACCCCGTGGGGACAGTGGGGGTCCCTGGGGACAGTGGGGGTACCCCATGGGGACAGTGGGGGTACCCCGTGGGGACAGTGGGGGTACCCGGGGACAGTGGGGGTACCCCGGGGACAGTGGGGGTACCCCGTGGGGACAGTGGGGGTACCCTATGGGGACAGTGGGGGTACCCCGTGGGGATCCCCGGAACAGGGGGGTCACCCTGGCGGGTCCGTGGGGTCACCCCGTGGGCTGCCCGGTGCCCCGGAGCCGCGGCAGGCTCCTTTGCCGGGTGGCACGGCTGGCACGGCTGGCACGGGTGACACGGCTGGCACGGCTGGCACGGCTGGCACGGCTGGCACGGGTGACACGGCGCCGCCCGCAGGGGGACAGCGCGGAGGAGGTGACGCGGCGCGTGTGTGCCCACAGCCCCCTGGAGCCCCCCCTGCGCAGGGCGCTGTGCCAGCGCGTGCAGGACGAGCTCAGCAAGCGCCGGGGCACGGGGTGAGGCTGCGGGCACGGCCCCGGGCGCTGCCGCCCTGCCCCGGGACCCGCGCCGGCCCCCGGGACCGCCGCCGTCCCCCGGTGTCAATAAAGGTGCTGCGAGGCTCCGTGTCCTTCACTGCTCGGGGAAACTGAGGCACGGCGGGGTGTGTGGGGGGGTGTGATGGCTGCCAGGCCTCTCCCAGGTGCCACCGTGTCCCCAGGGCGCCCTCTGCGTCCCCTCCTGTCCCCAGCCCAGGTTGGTGGCACTGGGGCCCAGGCCAGGTGTGCTCAGGGTGTGCCCAGGGCGGGTTCTGTGGGTTGTGGGGTGTCCCCAGGGTGGGTCGTGGGGTTTATTTGTGATTTCAGGGCCTTTTGTTGTTGTGGGGTCACCCTGAAGCTCACCCCATGCTCTGCTTCTGTAGGATCTCTTGGTATTTATTTATTTATTGTAGGGCCATCCCAAAGCAGATCCTGGTGTTTATTTATTGTGGGGTCTCCCCAAGAGTCCATCCTGCTGGTTTATTCTTGTGGGGCATCTTCGTATCAGATTCCACATTCTTAGTTCTTGTAGGGTCACCCCGAAAAGATCCTGGGTTTTATTTAGTGTAGGATCTCCCCAAAACAGATTCTGGTATTTAGTTATTGTGGGGTCTCTCCAAACTAGATCCTGCTGTTTATTCATTGCAGGGTGATCCCAAAGCAGATCCTGATTTTTATTTATTGTAGGGCCATCCCAAAGCAGATCCCGGTGTTCATTCATTTTAGGGTCTCCCCAAAATAGATCCTGGTGTTTATTCATTGTAGGGTGATCCCAAAGCAGATCCTGGTGTTCATTCATTTTAGAGTCTCTCCAAACCAGATCCTGGTGTTTGTTTATTGTGATCCCAGAGCAGATCCTGGTGCTCATTCCTTGCAGGGTGATCCCAGAGCAGATCCTGGTGTTTATTTGTTGTAGGATCTCTCCAAACCAGATCCTGGTGTTTATTTATTGTGACCCCAGAGCAGATCCTGGTGTTCATTTATTTCAGGGTGACCCCAGAGCAGATCCTGGTGTTCATTCATTTTAGAGTCTCTCCAAACCAGATCCTGGTGTTTGTTTATTGTGACCCCAGAGCAGATCCTGGTGCTCATTCCTTGCAGGGTGACCCCAAACCAGATTCTGGTGTTTGTTTATTGTGACCCCAGAGCAGATCCTGGTGTTCATTCCTTGCAGGGTGACCCCAGAGCAGATCCTGGTGTTTGTTTATTGTGACCCCAGAGCAGATCCTGGTGCTCATTCCTTGCAGGCTCTCCCCGAGGTCCACGCTCCAGGTCTGGGCTCTCGCTCTCCCCACAGAGCCGCTGTGCTCGCTGCGCTGTTTCCCTCGCGTGGGGCTGGCTGGGTTTTTGGTGTGGGGTCTCTTCAGAGCAGATTTTGCAGTCGGTTGGCTGTGGGGTCTCCTGGAGGCTGTCCCGCCGGTGTGTTAGTGTCACTGCAGGGTGACAGTGCTGTCCCTGCAGGCGTCCCCCGAGCCCGGCTGTTTCTCTGCCGTTTGTTCCTTGTCCTCAGAGGGTGCCCGCGGTGCTGGGGGGGTGCTGGGTGCCGCCCTGCGGCGTGGGGACAGCGCTGGTGGCAGCCCCGGGGGACGCCCGCGCCAGGGCCAGCGCCAGGGCCAGCGCCAGGATGAGGAGGAGGAGGAGGCCGAGGCCGAGGGCCACCAGGTGCCACCGCCGGTGCCTCCTGCGCTGGCGCCGCGCCACCGTGCGCGTGGTGCGGGTGAAGGCCTCGCTCTGGGGGACACACACGGGGACAGTGCCAGGGGCTGGGGGACAGCAGGGGACAGACAGACACCCTCACAGCCCCTCTGCTGCCCTGGAGCCTCTCCTGCCCAGCTGGCTGTCCCCAGAGTGTCCCCAAGCTCTGGGTGCCCCAGGTGTCCCCAGCCCCTGGGTGTCCCCAGAGACTCCCCGAGCCCTGGGTGTCCCCAGCCCTGTGTGTCCCCACAATGTCCCAAGCTGTGTGCTCCCACAGTGTCCCCAAGCTCTGTGTGTACCCAGAGTGTCCCCAAGCTCTGGGTGCCCCAAGTGTCCCCAGCCCCTGTGTGTCCCCAGAGACTCCCCAAGCCCTGTGTGTCCCCACAATGTCCCAAGCTCTGTGCACCCACAGTGTCCCCAAGCTCTGAGTGTCCCCACGGTGTCCCCAAGCCTTGTATGCCCCCACAGTGTCCCCAGCCCTGTGTGTCCCCTCCGTGTCCCACCGCCTGTCGCAGGTGCTGTGCCCGCCTCTGCCCGGCTCCAGGTGTCCCCCCAGTGCCACCCCCCTGTCCCCGGCTGTCCCCCCCGTGTCCCACCGCCTGTCGCAGGTCCTGGGCCCGGCTCTGCAGCTGCTCCAGGTGTCCCTCCCGCTCCAGCGCCTTGGCCACGTTCTGTCGCATCAGCTCCGCCACCTCCTCGGCCTCGCGCTGGCACCGCTCCAGCCCCGCCTGGGGACACGGGACAGTGTGGGGACACGGGGGGACACGGGGGACGTGGGCGCCAAGGGGACACGGAGGGGACACGGGGACAGTGTGGGGACACGGGGGGACACGGGGAGAGCACCGGGGACGTGGGCGCCAAGGGGACACGGAGGGGACACGGAGGGGACACGGGGACAGTGTGGGGACACGGGGACAGGCAGGGACAGGGGCACCGCGAGGGGGACACGCACGGAGCTCGGGGACAGGAAACCGTGGGGACGGGGCCACCGGAGCACGGGGACTGGAGAGGGACACGGGGACACCGGGACCACGGGGGACACGCAGGGACACGGAATGTCCCGCGCGGGCCACCTCCCACCGCCCCGGGGACCGCGTCCCTCCCTTCGGCGGGGAGAGACCGACACCGGCACCGGCACCGGGGCATCCGAGCCCGGCGGCTCCCGGGGCCCCGAGCCCGCCCTGCCCCGAGCAAAGCGAAAGCGAAAGCGGCGGCCGGGACTCACCATGGTCCCGGTTCCGCGGGCCGGGCTCGGTGCCGGTACCGGTGCGCCCGTTCCTGTACCCGTCCGGCCTCGGGCCCCAGCGGCCGCCCCCGCCGGGAGGGACCGGGACCGCCCCCCCGGCACCCTCGAGTGGCCGCAGAGCGGGACAGCCCGGGACAGCCCGGGACAGCCCGGACACAACCCGGGACAGCCCGGCCACAACCCGGGACAGCCCGGCCACAACCCGGGACAGCCCGGCCACAGTGCGGGGACAGCCCGGACACAACACGGACGGCGCTCCTCGGGACCCCCACTCCCCCCTAGCCATGTCCCCATGTTCCCCCTGTCCCTGCAGCCCCCCTGTCCCCATGTCCCCCCTGTCCCCAGGACCCCCGGACTCGTGTCCTTGGCCCTGCCCTGTCCCCAGGAAAGGCACCCCACCCGTGTCAGTGTCCCCCAGTCCCTGCAGATGTGGGGCCAGGCCAGGACCCCGTGTCCGAGTCCCTGGGGACCCCCCCGTGTCCCTGTCCCTGTCCCTCCCCTCCTCCCCCCTCCCCGGGCTCCGAGGGTGGCAGTGCCACCACAGTGTCCTTTGTCCCTCGGTGCCTGGCACGGCCCCCGGCGCCCTGGCACGGCACCCACCCCCCCCACACACACACACACATCCCTTCATGCCAGTGTCCCCACACGTGTCCCCTCCCTCGTGACCCCACGGCAGTGTCCCCACATCCCCGGGGCCTGTGTCCCCCATATTCCTGTGTCCCCATGCCTGTGTCCCCCCCATGTGTCCACATGCCCATCTCACCATCTGTGTCCCCCTGTGTCCCCCTGTGTTCCCCCATGATCTCCCATGTCCCCCCGTGTCCCCAACCCCACACACACACACACGAGTCCCTCTGGCTCTCCCCTGTCTGTATTTGTGCCCTGTGGTGGCCATGTCCCCGTGGGGACGGTGGCCCTAGGTGGGGATGGTGCCGGTGGCCAGGAGGATGATGAGGACGAGGATGATGACGCCCACGAGGCCGAGGATGATGAGCAGCTTCACGTTCTTCCACCAGTAGCGCCGGGCCATCTTCTGCGACGTGGTGCGGAAATGCTCCGACTGCGGGGACAGGGTCAGGGACCTGGGGACAGCCCTGGGGACAGCCCTGACCCCCTGGGGACACCCATGCCACCCTGGAGAACCCAAATCCCATGCAAGGGACAGCCCTTGGCCCCTGGGGACACCTCTGTCACCTGGGCACCCCAGCTGCCACTCCAGGGACATGGGCTGAGGTCCTGAGGGCAGCCCTGCCACCCTGGGGACAATCCTGCCCACCCTGGTGACATGGTACCCAATGCAGGTACCCCGTGCCCACCCTGGTGCCCCCCGTGCCCCCTCACCGTGGCCTCCAGGTCCTGGCTCTTGCTGTGCAGCTGCTCCAGGTTCTCGCCGCGGGCCAGGATCCTCTCCAGGTTCTGGCTCATGATGGTGGTGACCCCCTGCACCTCCTGCTGCAGCGCCCGCACGCGCCCCGAGCCCCCTGCGCCGTCTGCCAGGGGGGCATCCCCCGGGACCCCCGCCTGCGGAACGGGCATGGGCTCAGGGGGCACCCCGGGACCCCCGGCAGTGACATGGCACCCCGGGACCCCCGCCTGCGGAACGGGCATGGGCTCAGGGGGCACCCCGGGACCCCCGGCAGTGACATGGCACCCCGGGACCCCCGCCTGCGGAACGGGCATGGGCTCAGGGGGCACCCCGGGACCCCCGGCAGTGACATGGCACCCGAGACCCCCGGGACCCCCGGCAGTGACACGGGGCAGGGCTCAGGGGACACTCCCGGGACCCCCCACGACACCCCATGAACACCCCACAGACACCCGGCATCACCCCGGCTGCTCCGCCGCGCACAACCCGGTGCCCCCCACCCGCCTCCGGTGACCCCCGGTGCCCCCCGCACTCCCTCCCCGGTGCCCCCCCCGTGACCCCCGGTACCCCCGGTGCCCCGGACCCACCATGGTCCGTCCGGCCCCGCTCGGCTCCGTTCCGGCGGCGGCCCCGGACCCGCCCCGCCCGCCCGGGGCTTCCGGGAGCGGCGGCGGCGCCGGGGGCGGGCGCGGGGCGGGCCGGGGGCGCGGCGGGGTCAGGGCGGGGTCAGGGCGGGCCGGGGGTCGCGCAGAGCCCGGGGGGGTTCGGGGGGTTCGGGGCGGCCCGGGGGTCCCGGTTCCGGTCCCGGTTCGGGGGTACCGGGGGTGGCGGGGGTGGGGCTTAACGGGGGACAAGGGGCGGAGTTTAACAGGGTGTGGTCCTGTTGCCCCGCCCTCCTCTCCGCTGATTGGCTGCCGCGGCCGTCACGTGCGGCGGGCGGGGCGGGGCCGTGGCGATGGCGGCGGCGGCGGCGGGTGCGGAGCGGGGCGGGGGGCGCGGGACCCCCGGGGAGCCCCGTGATCACCGGGACCCCCCGTGACCCCCGACCCCTGACCTGTGACCCCCCCGGCAGGCCCGGCGCGGCGGCGGCGGCCGGAGCGGGGGGAGGCGGCGGCGGAGCCCCCCCCGAGCCCCACCGGGACCCCCAAATCCCCCGGAACCGGCACCGGCACCGGGCCCGGGCTGGCGCGGCGGCTGCTGGGGTTCGAGCTGCGGGAGCTGACGCGCTGGCACCGCTTCGTGCGGCTGCTGCACCGGCCGCAGGACCCCGCCGCGCTCGGCGCTTTCCGCGCCGCCTTCGGTCAGCGGGGAGCGGCACCGGGGGGGAACCGGGCTGGGACCCACCGGGAGGGCCGGAGGTGCTTCGGGGACACGGGGAGACCGGGGGATGGCGGGACCGAGGGGCTCTGAGGGGCACCGGGACAGGGGGACCGCGCACGGGGGGACACCGGGGGGCACCGGGGAAACGGAGCGAGCAGGGGCTCGGGGGGACCGGGAGGGCTCGGGTGATGGGGCTCGGGGCCGGGATCCGGGGGTCCCCCGTCCCCGGGGCCGGCGGTGTCCGGCCGTGACACGTCAGCACCGGAGCAAAGGTCCGGCGATGTCCGGGCGGGAGGAGCGGTCAGTGACCGAGTGCCCGCTGACCGCCGTTCCCGTGCCCGCCGTGCCCGCCGTGCCCAGGGCTGCTGATGGCGCTGGACGTGCCGCAGGAGCGCGGGCTGGGCCACCTGGACCAGCGGTACCTGGACGGGCTGGAGGTGTGCCGCTTCCCGCTGCTGCCCTTCCTGGCGCCGCTGCCCCTGGACTGGATGTACCTGCTCTACACCGTCATGTTCCTCGGTACGGGCACCGGGAAACCGGGGGGGAACGGGGCAGGAATGGGGGGAACGGGGGGGGAAATGGGGGTGGGAATGGGGCAGGGATGGGGATGGCACTGGGGCAGGAACGGGGGTGGGATGGGGACAGGAATGGGGATGGCACTGGGGTGGAATGGGCACTGGGATGGGGACAGGAATGGGGATGGCACTGGGGTGGAATGGGCACTGGGATGGGCACTGAGACTGGCAGGGGAGTGGAGGGAGGCTGGGGGCAGGCAGCAGGAGGGGACAGGGGGCACTCTGGGGACAGGGGGCACTCCGGGGACAGGGGACACACCGGCACCCTGTGCCCGCAGGAGCCCTGGGCATCATGCTGGGCTGCTGCTACCGGCTGAGCTGCGTGGCGTTCCTGTGCCCATACTGGTACCTGCTGCTGCTGGACAAAACCTCCTGGAACAACCACTCCTACCTCTACGGGCTGCTGGGCTTCCAGCTGGCACTGCTGGGCGCCGACCGCTACGGGTGGGCACCGGGGGACACGGGGGGCACGGGGGGACACAGGAGGCATGGGGGGACACGGGCACTGACCGGTACGGGTGGGCACCGGGGGGCTGCAGGGGCACAGGGGATCCCAGGAGCAGCAGGGTGCTGACAGGGGGCTGGGGTTCCCATGGGGTGGCACAGCTCCTGGGGTCCCCTGTGGCATTGGGGTGGCACAGCTCCAGTGTCCCCATGGTGCTGTGTCCCCAGGAGACGTCCCTGTGCCTCTGTGCACCCACCTGGTGGGACAGGTGCTGCTGCCAGGCCTGGCTGTGTCCCAGCGTGTGCCCAGGGCTGTGGCAGTGGTGGCACACTGGGGACAGTGACAGTGTCCCCCCGTGTCCCCCCGTGTCCCCCCAGCTCCGTGGACGGGCTGTTCCGGCCCCAGAAGCGCAATGCCCACGTGCCGCTGTGGAACTACGCCCTGCTGCGTGCCCAGGTGGGTGTCCCTGCCCCGAGACCCCCCCCGGGACCCCCGGGAGCCCCCCAGGACCCCCTGACCGTGCCCCCCCAGGTGTTCATCGTGTACTTCATCGCGGGGCTCAAGAAGCTGGACGCTGACTGGGTCGGGGGCTTCTCCATGGGGACCCTGGCCCGGCATTGGCTCTTTGCACCCTTCAGGTCAGGCCAGGGCAGGGCAGGGGCCAGGGGGCGAGGGGTGAGGATGAGGAGGGTGAAGGGGGTCAGTGAGGGTGTGGCAGAATTGAGGGGTCCAAGGTGAGGATGGGGAGGGGGTGATGGGGAGGGGATGAGGATGAAGGTGGGGCTGGGAGATGGGATGGGATCAATGGGATGGGAATGGGATAGGATGGGATCAGTGGGATAGGTTTTGGAGAGTTATGGGGTTGGAGCATGAGGTTAAGGAGGTCTGATGATGATGATGATGATGATGATGATGATGATGATGATGATGATGATGATGAAGGGGAAGGGAGGGGGTCTGCAGGCCTGTGTTAGGATGGGATGAGTACAGGGGAATGGGTTTGGGTTGAGGATGAGGAGTGTGACGGTGATGGGGCAGGCTGAGGAGGAGGAGGGTGAGGCTGGGGCGGGGCCGATGCCGAGGAAGGCTCCGTGGCCAGGCTGGTGCTGTCGGAGGAGCTGACCAGCCGGCTCGTGGTGCACGGCGGCGGGCTGGTGCTCGACCTCTCCGCCGGCTTCCTGCTCTTCTTCGACGCCACGCGGCCCCTGGCCCTCGTCTTCGTCACCTACTTCCACTGCATGAACTCGCAGCTCTTCAGCATCGGTGAGGGGGGAAAGGCACCCCCAGACCCCCCTGTGTGCCCAGGGCACCCCCAGAGCATCTCCAACCTGGACATGGCACCCCTGGGCACCCCCAGCCAGGCTGATCTCCCCTCCACAGCCCTCAATGCTAAACAGGGGTGCCCAGAGACCCCAAAACACCCTGGCCCTGTGCAAGGATCCCCCCCCAATGCTAAACAGGGGTGCCCAGAGACCCCAAAACACCCTGGCCCTGTGCAAGGATCCCCCCCCAATGCTAAACAGGGGTGCCCAGAGACCCCAAAACACCCTGGCCCTGTGCAGGGACCCCCCCCAGTCCCAGCCAGGGGCACCCCCAGCCCCGGGTGCAATGTCCCCCTAACTGTCCCCCCCAGGGATGTTCTCCTACACCATGCTGGCCACCAACGGGCTCTTCTGCCGGCCCGAGTGGCCCCGGGGGCTCGTGGCCCGCTGCCCCCGCCGGCTGCAGGCCTGGCTGCCCAGCACGGAGCCCCCCCAGCCCAGCCCCGACTGCCACTACGGGGGGAGGAGAGCCCGGGGGGGCCTTCGGCCTCGCCAGCACCTGGCCGCGGCCTTCACCATCCTCTACGTGCTGGAGCAGCTCTTCCTGCCCTACTCGCACTTCATCACCCAGGTGGGCACGGGCAGGCCTGGGGAGGATGGGGAGGAGTTTGGGAGGCACAAGAGGGGACTGGGGCATGTGGAGGACATTTGGGGGGCAGTTTGGGTGGCAAAGGGGGGCTGGTGGTGGGTTTGGGGTCCCTGTCCCCCAGGGTGGGGACAGCACTGTGCTCTGTGACCCCCCCGTGTCCCCCCAGGGCTACAACAACTGGACCAACGGGCTCTACGGCTACTCGTGGGACATGATGGTGCACTCCCGCTTCCACCAGCACGTCAAGATCACCTACAGGGACGGGCTCACCGGGGAGGTGGGCTACCTCAAGCCAGGGGTGAGTGACCCCCGGAGCTCCCAGACGCGGGGGCTTCCCCCGTGGGCCTCAGTTTCCTTCATTCCTTATTTTCCCCCTGTGCCTCTGTCTCCCCATCACTCATGGAACAACCCCTGAGCCTCGTTTTTTCCTATTCTTCATTTCCCCCATCCCTCATTCCCCTATGCCTGTTTCTCCGTGCCACTGCCCCGTGCCTCAGTGTGCCCGTGCCTCAGTTTCCCCCCGTTTCCCAGGCGTTCACGCAGAGCCGGCGCTGGCGGGACCACGCCGACATGCTGAAGCAGTACTGGTGCTGTGCTGTCCCTCAGTGTCCCCGTGCCTCAGTTTCCCCCCGTTTCGCAGGCGTTCACGCAGAGCCGGCGCTGGCGGGACCACGCCGACATGCTGAAGCAGTACTCGGCCTGCCTGAGCCGGCTGCTGCCGCGCTACAACGTCAGCCAGCCCCAGATCTACTTCGACGTCTGGGTGTCCATCAACGAGCGCTTCCAGCAGAGGTGCCACGCGCGGGGGACAGGGGACACGGGGATGTGGGAAACCAGGAGATACGGGGGACACGGGACACAGGGGACAGGGCGGACAGGACTCGTCGCTGGGTCTGGGCTGGGAGCTGTGGGTGCTGCTGCTCCTTTCAGCTGAGGTTAGGGTGGACACAGGGTTTGGGGGAACACAGGGACACATGGGGGTGCCACAAGGGGGTGGCTTGT
Organism: Melospiza georgiana; assembly: GCF_028018845.1. Classification (NCBI taxonomy): domain Eukaryota; kingdom Metazoa; phylum Chordata; class Aves; order Passeriformes; family Passerellidae; genus Melospiza; species Melospiza georgiana. The sequence goes on from NC_080460.1 coordinate 4,283,052, forward strand.
CCCCACAGCTGTTGTGGGCCCCGTGTGCTCTCAAGGTTCCCTGTGCCACGAGCACTGTCACTGCCAGCAGTGGTTTGGGGGCACACCAGGGATCTGGGGGCACTGCAGGGTTTTGAGCCCTGGTCCCCCTCAGGCTCGTGGACCCTCGAGTGGACCTGGTGCGCGCCCCCTGGTCCCCCTGGACCCCCACGCCGTGGCTGCTGCCCCTGCTCGTGGATCTGTCGCCGTGGCGCCAGCGGCTGCAGGAGCTGGAGGCGCAGCTGGACGGACACACGGACACCGTGTTCATCGCCGACTTCCCCGGTGCGGCCCGGGGCTCCTGGGGGTGGGGGTACAGGGGCCACGGGGGGGTCGTGGGGGGCACAGAGGGGTCCAGGATTTGGGGCGGGGGTACAGAGCCAGCTGTGTCACAGGCCTGCACCTGGAGAACTTTGTGAGCGAGGACCTGGGCAACACGAGCCTGCGGGTGCTGAAGGGGCAGGTGCTGGTGGAGCTGGTGGAGCAGCAGCAGAACCACTCCCTGCAGGAGGGGCAGGGCATGCAGGTGAGGGGCAGGGCATGCAGGTGAGGCTGGGGGCTCCCCGGGAGGGTTTTGGGGTGCCCGGGGGTGCTGACAGCCCGTTGCAGCTGCCAGCAGGGCAGTACCACAAGGTGCACACGGTGTCCCCGGAGCCCTCGTGCTACATGTACCTGTACGTGAACACCACGGCCATGGAGCTGGAGCAGAACCTGACGCGGCTGCGGGAGCTGCGGGAGCGCGTGCGCAACGGCACCGGTGAGACTCCCAAACACCGGCGGCGGGCGCTCCTGGGACCCCCAAACACGGAGGGCTGGGCACCCCTGGGACCCCCTAACACCCAGCCCTGGGCTCCCCTGCCTCCTCACACCTGGGAACCTCAAAATCCTTGAGGCCTTGCTTCCTGGGCCCCCAAAATCCCCATCACATCACACCCTGGGTAGCACTGGGGGACCCCGAAAGCTCCATCAGCTCAGCCCCCGGTGAGCAGTGGGCTGAGGGGATCACGGAAGACCCCAGCACTGTCACAGGTCTGGGGGGGACAGCAGAGTCCCCAAACTGCAGTCCCCTCATTCTCTGGTGAGCCGTAGCGTGGGAGGATGGCAGGGACAGCCAGGCCCTGCCACTGACCTGGGGGATCACGGGCACTCCATAACCCACACCCCAGCACTGACCTGGGGGGACCACGGGCACGCCGGTGCTGGGCTGGGGATCGCAGACAGCCCATAACCCGCAGCGCTGTGCCCCCAGAGCAGGCCCCGCTGCCCCCCGAGCTGCGGCCGCTGCTGGGGGAGCCGCTGCCCGCGGGGGCGCCCCTGGACCCGCTGGTGTCGCTGTTCCTGCGGCGGGAGCAGCGCCAGCAGCGCCGGCAGCGCGACTCCAGCCTGGCCCAGCGCCTGCGCCGCTTCCTCCGCAGGAAGTTCTTCCTCTTCCGCCGCAGGTCAGCCCCAGAGCCCCCCCTGTCCCCCCACGGTGTCCCCGTGGTGTCCCCAGGGCCCACCGTGCCCACCGTGTCCCCGCAGTGCCCTGATGACAATGATTGCCCTGCGGAACCTGGCGCTGGGCCGCCCGGCCCCGGAGCGCCTGGCACAGGAGGTGGCCTTCGCCAGCTGGCGCGGCGAGGAGGAGGAGGCTCGGCCCGAGAGCGACGGGGGCGCCCCGCGGGGCCCCGAGCTCTGAACGCCCCAAATAAATGCAGTTTTGTAAGCCAGAAATGCTCCCGTGCCTCAGTTTCCCCCGGTGCCCCGGATTCTCCCCGTAACTGCTTTCCTGCCCTGTGCATTCCCACTGTGCCCCTTTCCCTTCGTCTCTCAGCCACATTCCCTTCCTGGTTCTCCATCCCATCTCCCCCAAGCTCATTTCCCCACTCCCATTATCTCCCCAAACCCCAATTTCCCCCATACCTGTTGCCCCAATGCTCATTGCTGCCTTGTACTCCACTTATTCCAGCACCTGTTCCCACACACGCTTTCTCCCCATCTCCTCCCCCAAATCCCACCTTCCCTTGCACCCCAATTTCTCCATCCCCAGTGCCTCAGCGGCCCCCGAGTCCCCCACACACTCGCGGTGGCTCCGTCTAACCCATCGCTTTTATTGAGATTCTTTTTCTTTTTGAGTTCATTTTTGGATTCAGTGGATCAAAACATTCGGACGAAACCTCCCGAAAATAGTAAAACCAAGGAAAAAAAAAAAAAAAAACCCAACAAACCCAAAATCTCCTCCAGGGCAGGGAAAGCCGCCGCTGCCCCCCCCCAAGGCACTCTGGGGGCCGGAGCCCGGGCGGGCAGTAAACAAGCCGGCTTCTCTGTACCACACCGGCCACGGCGCCGCGCCCGGGCACCCCCGGCGCTCCAACAAACCCAATCCCGCCCCGTTTCACCCCAAAGCGCTGGGGCAGGGCGGGGGGAGGGCAGGGGAGGGGAAGGGGGGGCTTTCGTGGGGGATCAGGAGCTGCCGGCTGAGCGCGGGGGCTTCTCTGTACTCACGCCCCCGCCTCGGCGCACAATAAATACACCAAACCTTCAAGTATCAAGCGCCAAATGCCCCCCCTTGGCCCCCAAAATCCGGACACAGTTTGGGGGGTGGAGGGGTTGTGCAGTTGGGGAGTTGTTTCAGCTTTTGGATTAAAACCCCAAAAAAAACAAAAAAAAAAGAAAAAGAATGTAAAATGTTTTCCTCTGGTACCGAACCCTCAGGGGGGGTTTGGGGGTCTGTTTTAGCGTGTCCCCCCCGAAATGTGCATTTTTGGAACAAAAAGAGGTTAAAAATGAGGGTTAAGAACCAAACCCAGCACCAGCGAGGTCCCAGGGGCGTGGGGAGGTGGAATGGGAAGTGTCTTCCCCACCAGCGGGACTGGGGGAGCCAAAATGAGAATCCTCCCAGTGGAATGGGGACTGTGGGGGGACACAGGGGGAGCCAGAACGGGGGGCTGTGTGTCCCCCCCTGCAGCAGGATGGGGGGACGGCGGGAGCCAGAATGGGGGGTCCCCCCGATGTAGTGGAATTTGGGAAAAAGAGGAGTGATAAAATGGAGCATCCTCCCACAGCAGGACTGCTGGGACCCAAATCGGGGTGGCCCTTGCCACAGTGGGGGCACGGGGAGGGTGAGAGAGGGCACTTGGGCCTTTTTCCCCATCTCACAGCTCGGAGTGAAGAGACATTTGTTAAAAACCATCCAGAGGGAACTGGGGGGGGACACGAGGGGGGCTCCAGGAGAGGCACGTGGTCCCCACACAACCAAAACGATGGTGAGAGACAATGGGGGGCCGGGGAGCCTGGGGGGGGCCGGGAGCTCTTCCCCCAGAGCCCACGGGCTTCTCTGTAACCTACGCCCGCGGGAGTGGGGGGAAAAGCCCTAACAATGCTCTTTGCTCAGTATTTTAGTTTCTTGGGCACTTCCCAAGGGAAACTGTCCCTACCAAAGTGGCCATAGGCTGCGGTCCTCTGATAGAGGGGCTTCTTCAGATCCAGATCCCTGGAATACACAATTCCCGACTCAGTGAGGCTGCCCCGGGCTCCTGCCTTCGCCCCTTCCTTCCCTGCCTGGCCGGGGGTTCCGCAGCGGCGCCTCCGCCCCCTCCCCGCCCCGCGGGGCGGTTGGAGCTTCCCGGGCCGCGCCCCCGGGGCTCCGGAGCCGGGGAAGCTCCAAGCGCTCGGCTCCGGCGGATACTTACCCCGTCCGCGCCCCGAGCGCGCCTTCTCCGTCCGGCCGAGCGGCTCCGCGCCGGGTCCAGGCGCCAGGCGGTCCCCGGGCTGCTCCGGGAGGGACCCCCGCCCGCCCCGCCCCCCGGCACAGCCCCCCGCGCCCGTTACCTGACGATGACCCCGGGGCGCAGGTCGAAGTTCTTCTTGACGATCTCCAGCAGCTCGCGCTCGCTCTTCTGCGAGGTGCCGTAGTGGAAGATGGAGATGGACAAGGGGTGCGAGACCCCGATGGCGTAGGACACCTGTGGGGGGATATGGGGCTGTGGGTGAGGCCAGAGCCCGGAGCCCGAGAGGGGGGATTGGCACCCGCACAGAACCAGCACCCACCTGGACCAGCACCCTGCGGCACAGCCCGGCCTTCACCAGGGACTTGGCCACCCAGCGCGCGGCGTAGGCGGCCGAGCGATCCACCTTGGTGTAGTCCTTGCCCGAGAAGGCGCCGCCGCCGTGCGCGCCCCAGCCCCCGTACGTGTCCACGATGATCTTGCGGCCGGTGAGCCCCGCGTCACCCTGCGGGACAGGGACAGCAGCGTCACAACCCTGGCGTGGCACCAGCGTCATCCATCACCGAGCTGCGAGCACTGTCGTGTTACTGCTGCCGCCGTAACCGTGCCACTTCTGCGCCATTCTCACTACCACTGAAACTGCCACCACCGTGCCACCGTAAGCGTCACCGTGCTGTCACCAGCTCTCAGCACCACACCATCACCGTGCCACCGCCACCAGCACAGTGTCACTGCTGCCCCGGGCTGCACCTGGGGCCCGCCGATGACGAAGCGGCCGCTGGGCTGCAGGTGGTAGATGGTGTCATCGTCCAGGTACTTCGGGGGCACCACGGCCTTGATGACCTTTTCCTTGAGGGCGTCGCGCATCTCGTCCAGGCACACGTCCTCGTCGTGCTGCACCGAGATGACGATGGTGTGCACCCGGATGGGGATCACGGCCCCGCGGTCCTGCATGTACTGCACCGTCACCTGTGGGGACACCGCACCAATCAGAGGTCAAGCGGGGACACGGGGCTGCCCGGGGCTCTGTGGAGCCACCGGTGCCTCACCTGCGTCTTGGAGTCGGGGCGCAGCCAGGGCAGGGCTCCGCTGCGGCGCAGCTCGGCCAGCTTGGCGTTGAGCTTGTGTGCCAGGACGATGGTCAGGGGCATGCACTCCTCCGTCTCGTCCGTGGCGTAGCCAAACATCAGCCCCTGTGGCACAGGGACAAGGGGGTCACACCCCGCCCAGCCCTGGTCACTCCACAGGGAGCCCACGGCGGCCCCGGGCTCACCTGGTCACCAGCACCGATGTCCTCCTCGCTGCGGTCCAGGTGCACGCCCTGGGCGATGTCCGGGGACTGCTGCTCCAGGGCCACCAGCACGTTGCACGTCTTGTAGTCAAACCCTGAGGGGACAAAAGGAGCTCGGGTGAGCCCGGTGCCAGCCCGTGCTGTCGCCGAGGCCGTGGCAGCCCGGGACGCACCTTTGGAGGAGTCGTCGTAGCCGATGTGCCGGATGGTGTCCCGCACCACCTTCTGGTAGTCCACGTTGGCCCGCGAGGTGATCTCCCCCGCCAGCAGGATCATCCCGGTTTTGGCCACCGTCTCTGAAGGGACAAGGGTGATGTCAGCGTGTTGTCACCTCCACGTCACCCACCGGCTGTGCCCTGGTGCCCTTACTCACCACAGGCCACCTTGGCATCGGGATCCTGCTTGAGGTGGGCATCCAGGACAGCATCGCTGATCTGGTCACAGATTTTATCTGGGGACACAGAGAGCAGGAGGCGTCACGGCGGCGTGGGACAGCCCAACACAGCACAGCCCTTCCTTCCGGAGCCTCCAGCACGGGGATCAGAGCCCCATGAACCGGGAGCCCCCCAGGGCACACACAGCCCTCGCCTTGTCCCTAATCTGGAATTCCAGGCATGTCCCAGTTAAGCTCCAGCTCCAACTAAGGCTGAGCCCTGTGGCACCGCTGAGGGGATCAGACCCGTGTGCCAGCTTCCCAAATCCGCAGCACGCCAGCTCCCAGCAGCTCTGCCTCCAGCCAAAGCTGCTCCAGCCATAGCGCACCAGACACCAGCTCCCTCCTGCTCCCGGTGGGTTCGTGTGGGTGCGGGGTGTCCCAAGGGCCACCCGTGTCCCCGGGACTGCGGATGTCCTTGGCAGCGACCTTCCGGGCAGGATCTGGGCGAGGACAAGGCAGCGCCCCGCTGGGCGAGGGGAGGAGGATGCCCCGGATGCTTTTTGGTGGGAAAGAGGGAGGAATCAGATCTCAGAGCCTCGTCCCTCAGGCAGCGTGGGGAGAGTCCCAGAGCGGGCACAGGTTGTGCCATGGGGTTGGGGGTGCTGGAGCCAGAAAGAGCAGAGCTGTGGGGCGCTGTGGGGCCCGAGTGGGATCCGGAGCTGATGGGAACTCGGGGGCTGCTCAGCGTGCTCTGGGTGCCCGAGTGCCCGGAGCGGAGAGGGTTTAGGAGTTCTGGGTGCGCCCAAACAGCGGGCACTGGGCGTTGGCAGCCGCCTCCGCAGATTAACGGTCATGTGCCCCGAAACGGCGAAGACAAAGACCGGGAGAGACCGGCACCGGCTTGTACCGAGCTTGGGGGGCTCCAACCACCGCCCCGCTGCAGCGGGAGGGCACATCCGGGGAGACCCACGGCACTTCACCACCGGCCGGGCGGCACCGTCGGGGGCCGCGGGCTGGGCTGAGGGCGGCCCTCCGTGGGGTGCGTGTGTGTGGGGCTCACCGGGCATGTGTTACCGCCGCCATCCGCGCGGGGACGGGGCCCACGGGGTGCGGGGGCACCGGGAGCTGCTTAGTCACGGCTGAGTCACGGCGGCACCGGCTCCCCCCCGCCCCCCGTGTCCCGCCCCACGCGGGCCGCACGTGCGCGCCGGGCCCGCAATGCGGCGAGCGCGCGCCCGCCTCACACTGCGCGCGCGCCCGCCCGCGTCACCGCCCGCCCGCCCCCCCGGCCCACCCTCATTCCCCTCCATCCTCATCCTCACTTCCTTCGCCTTCATCTTCATCATCATCCTCCTCCTCCTCTCCCCCTCCCGCCCCCGGCCGCGCCTGCGCAATCGCCGCCCCGCCCAGCCCCGCTCGGCCCGCACCTGGGTGCCCCTCGCCCACGGATTCGGAGGTGAAGAGGAAGGTGCCCTCCTCGATGAACACCTCGTGGAAACCGTTCAGTTGCCCGTTCATGGCGGCGCGATGGGCGGCGACAGGCGAAAGGGGAGAACACAGGAGCAGCAGAACACGAGCGCGGCAGCGATGGACTGAACGCGGCCCCTACCGCGCCGCCTCTAGTTATAGCCTCTTCGCCCCGCCCCGCTGCTGCTCCAGCCAATGGCGAGCGTCATACGGGCCACGGGGGCGGGGGGCCAGAACCACTGCAGTCGGGCAGGGGGAGCACGTTACGTAACGCGGAGCTTGAAATCAATCTCCGGGGCAGCCCCTAGCGCCCCACTGCCAGCCGGGCACTTACCGGAGTTAAACTACCGGTTAGGCCGTCTCCTCTGCCCCGCATGGCGCAGTGGTGCGGTCGGACACCGGGGCCCCCGCCGTACTCCCCCGTGGTATCCGCATGGTGCCTCCCGCGCGGCCCGGCAGCTCGAGGCGCGCGGCGGCGCACGCATGCGCCCGGCGATGGCACGGAGCGCGCATGCGCAGTGCTCGGCCCGCGGGCAGCGAGGACGGCCCCGCCTCCGGCCGCCGCCATCTTGCGCAGACCGGCGTCGCCATTGTGCGACCTCGGGCCCGCCGGCACCGACCCCGGCCCGGCCCGGCCCCGCCTGGCCCCTGCCCCCGTCACAGCCGGTCCCGCGGCTACCCCAGGCGCTGCGGTGCGGCGGGGCGCGCCTGAGCCCGGGCACGGCCCTGATGGTGCCCTCGGCCGTCAGGGCCACTTGACGCCTGATGCAACCGGCGCCCGGTGTTGCCAGTGCAGGAGCCGGCCCGGCTGCGGCTGCCCCCGCCACCGCCTCCAGGCCCGGCCCGAAGCGCCCCCGTATGCAGCTGCTACATCCGGGGCTCGGTGCGAGCTTGGGCAGGACCCACGTGGGCAGGACAGAGGGACAGCCAGGACTGACAGAGCCGAGCAGTCACAGACTGACTGACAGACAGACGGCCCGGAGGGATGGAGATGGGGCCCCCACACAGCCAGACCTGTCTGACAAACACGCACACCCCATTCGCTGCCCGCTGGCACCCCCGGCCCAGGGACAGACGGACACACAGACACCACTCAGATGGGCGGGAGGGACACACAAACGCTCCTGTGTTAGGCCAGGACAGACAGACACCTCCATGGCTGGACAGACGGACAGAGCCGGCCATGTGCTCCCGGGAGGCGGGGCCTTGCGACACGCCCCACCCACCGCATATTTGCATAGTGGGCGGTGCTTGTCCCTCTCCGGTACCGGGGAGGTCACGAAGCCCCCTCCGAAAGCCCCACTTCCCTCCCACCTCTGCAGACAGTCTGGATTTTTGTAAAAAATGGTTTATGGGTTCCATTTTTGTATAAAACGCGGGGGCAGCCGAGCCACTCGCCCACCCCCAGCTGCCGCCCCACAGCCCGCGGTGTGTCCTACTCAGAATCTAAACCCATCCCAATGCTTCCTCTACAGTCAATCCTCTATGCTCTTCCCTTCAACTATTCCTTAAAAAAATCCCTCGTGTCCCCGAGATGTTCCTGTGCCCAGGTACAGTACAATGACGGGGGATCCGATGCCGCGCTCCCTCTACGCCGTTTTCTGCTGTCCCTTCTTTCCAATCAGAGACTTGTGGATGTGAGGAATGACACCTGCAGAGAGAGGGGAGGAGAAATCCTGTGAACCCACCTGCAGAGTTCCCAACAAACTCCAAAAAACCCTCAACTCCCCATTTTGTGAACATCAAGCAGATCCCCCTCAGTGTGAATAAAGGGAAGCAGCGAGCCCAGGTGCTTATGCCAAATTCCTGTTAAATTCCCCTCCTTGCCCAAATCCTTGTCTGGTTTCCCCCGTTCCCTCCTTGCCCCAGTCCCTGTCTGGTTTCCCCCGTTCCCTCCCTGCCCCAATCCCTGTCTGGTTTCCCCCGTTCCCTCCTTGCCCCAATCCCTGTCTGGTTTCCCCCGTTCCCTCCCTGCCCCAGTCCCTGTCTGGTTTCCCCCGTTCCCTCCCTGCCCCAGTCCCTGTCTGGTTTCCCCCGTTCCCTCCCTGCCCCAATCCCTGTCTGGTTTCCCCCGTTCCCTCCCTGCCCCAATCCCTGTCTGGTTTCCCCCGTTCCCTCCTTGCCCCAATCCCTGTCTGGTTTCCCCCGTTCCCTCCCTGCCCCATATCCCCCCCAGCAGGGAGCCAGCCCCACCTCCTCCGGCGATGGTGGCTTTGATCAGCGAGTCGAGCTCCTCATCGCCGCGGATGGCCAGCTGCAGGTGCCGGGGCGTGATCCGCTTCACTTTGAGATCCTTGGACGCGTTCCCGGCCAGCTCCAGCACCTGCGGGAGGGCGGGAGTGGGTGGGAGTGCCGGGCGGGGGGCTGCAGGGCTGCACAGGGAGGGGGCCCTACCTCGGCCGTCAGGTACTCGAGGATGGCCGCGCTGTACACGGCTGCCGTGGCGCCCACGCGCCCGTGGCTGGTGGTCCGGGTCTTCAGGTGCCTGTGGATGCGGCCCACTGGGAACTGGGGGCAATTAGCAACCTCGTTAACGGCCACAGCCCCCACGGTGTGCATATTTACACCCTGCACGGCTGATGTGGGCTGCAACTCTCCAAACAGATCACTAGCCAATTTATTTATTACTAGTTAATAGCTACTATTAACATATGTTATAGTAACACATGATACGGTTATGATATATATTGACATATTATTATTATAATATATATTTATGATATATATGTATCTCATAAAATATAATTTACTAAAATGTATGTAAGTGTATCTGTGTATATACGTTATATCTTGTATAGCATAATATATATAAAATGGGATATAAGTTATACCTAAAATGTGTATGAGTTATACCTTGTATAGTATAAAATAATTGTATTTTAATTATAATAATTATTAATTTAAAATATTGTAATGAAATATATAATAAAATTATTTAAAAATATACATTATATAATAATATAATATAAAATATTATACCACTTATTATAACATAAAATATTGTAATATGTAATATTGTAATATAAATATTATAATGAATATAATAATATAGCACTTCTCCCAATTAATCCTCCCAGTCTCTGTGTCCCACCTGACAGCAAAACCCCCATGGCTCCATGCCCCTCCCAGTGCCAAACCCCCCTGTCTTTGCCCCAAATCAGAGGCGTGGGTGCCCAGCACCCTGAGCATACCTGCAGCCCGGCCCTCTGGGAGCGCGACACGGCCTTGGCCTTGGCCTTGCCGCTGTCCTTGCCCGCCTTGCCGCCAGCCTGCGGGAGAAAGGGGCCCGTTAATTAATCTAATCAGCCCCTGAATCCAAACAATCTCGTTAATTCTAAGCCAGAGGGACCCGCTGCAGGATAAGCTGGCAGCTCCCTGGCAACTCAGGGCTGCTCGAACCACGCGGATTCAAGGGGATAAACAAGGGAGGGTTTCAGGGTGCAGCAGCTGCTCCCTCACCCAGGCGCTCATCCTGCTGCCACCACTCCCACTATCGTCCAGAAAATGCCAAATGGGGGGGAAACAGCCCAAAATCCCATTGCTCAGTTTTCTTCCAGTTGTGAGCCCAGTTTGTTTACAGATTCGATTTCTCCCCACGCTGACACTGGGCAGGACACTGTTCGTGCACATGGGAACGTGAATCCTGTGGGATTTGGGGGTAATTCCCATCCTACTGCAGAGTGGGAAACCACCAGGAGCCCCAGAAATGGTGGCTTTAATGAAAACCACGTTGGGAGGGGTGGAAATGCCAAAGCCCAGAGTTTGGGAGTTGCTGAGTAACAAGGAAGAGAGAACGGGCTCTCCCATCCGCTGCCAGGAAATCCACAGATTTCAGGGACATGGGAAGCCCCTATGACATCATTAATCACTAATGAGAGCTGTTCCTAACGAAGGTGAGAGCTCTGGGTGACGCAGGAAAGCAGAGGGTGCTGCACCCTCCCCGTGGGAAAGACGTCAGCAACCCAAAATCTGCTCCAGGTAAACAAAATCAGGGGTAAGAATCCCCAAACACAAGTTTTCCAGCCCACAGAAAGACAAGGGAGCCTGTAAACACCCTGGATATTCACAATCCCTGTTTTTCTAGAACATACTGATCCCACAGTTCCCATCCCCTCTAAAAAGGAGGAATTTTGGCTCATGGTGAGGGAGCTGAAAGGATTCAGACACTCCAGAAGAGCAAGTGGAGCACGTTAATCCTCAAAAGAGGATGCTGGTTAACCTGGCAATGTCCAGGATCTGGACAGGTGGGAGTTAACACAAGGTTCAGTTCAAACACTGGAAAATAAATCAGTCACGAGGGGGCATTAATTAATCCCGAGGTGATTAAAGCAAGCAGAGGGGCGAGGCCATGGGGGACCCAGCAAATCCCCTCCGTAGGAGTTACTTTCATCAGGAGAAAACATTGCTGCACCAAGCTGCTGAACTCAAGGGGGGCGTTCTGGGGGTGGGAAGGGAGATCGATGGGAAAGGAAGGGGGAGGCAAGGGGGATTTGTGGATATTTCCTTGCTCCAGGAATAACAAGCAGCGTTGGGAAAAGCACTGCCTGTTCCCTCTGCGGGCTTTTATCAGACAGCTGTGAATTTCCCACTGCCCCAGCAGGTTTTCCAGCTCGGAGCCGCCTGCCTGAGACATTTTCTCAGTGGGGTTGACTACCAAGAGCAAGAACCGCGAGGTTTGTCCCGATGGGAAGCTCCCCCAGCCCAGGTGGCTCCTGCTCCCTATGGGAGATCCCCCCACTCGTGCTGGGAGTGCGGGCTCCTGGATTCCTGCAAACCGAGGGGACAATCCCCAGCAATTCCCTCCTCACCCTCCACCTTGGGACAATCCCTGTGGCATCTCCATCCCTGCTCTCCACCACAGCCCCTCGCTGGGAGCACATTCCCGTGCTAAATCCTCCCTGGCTCTGACCCGCTAGCTTCTTCACGGCAGGCAAACTTGCCTTTTTTTTTTTCTTTTCTTATTGCTTCAAACAGGATAAAATCCCTGCAAGCAGCAACTTCTTATCTCGGGCCGCACATTCCCAGACATCCCCGAGCACAAGTTCTTGGCGGCAGCCGGAGTTGCATAACCCAACGGTGTTTCCATTACCGCGGAGGGACCGGGGCTCTCACCGCCGGCTCCGGAGCCCCCAGGGAACCCGCCGAGCCCACCTGTGGATCCGGAGAACCCCCCGAGCCCCCTGCGGACCCACAGAGCCTCTCCCGTGGATCTGCGGAGAACGGCAGAACCCCCGCGGCTGCACAGACCCGCCGGAACCCGCCCGTGGAACCACGAGCGCTGCCGCTGACCCGCGGAACCCCCCAGCGACCCTGCCGACCCACGGAACCCGTAACCCGCATCCCCCTGCCCGCCCCGGCTGACAGCTCCACACCCGGCTGCTGCCCCCGTTCTCCCTGCGGGCCCACAGCACCGGGGCACCGGGCAGAACGAACCCCCGTTTCTCCCCCCGGGACCGGGCTGTATCCCCGGGAAGCGGGCGGAGATGTGCCCGTGTAAACCCGGAGGAGGCACCGGGCGGCTGACAGAGCCAGCTTGGGCCCCTCGACCGACGTTTCCCTCACGACAGCCTCTTCCTGCCGTCCAACCGCCCCACAACCGGCACAAACCGCGGCCGAGGAGACCCCGGCCGCCACCGCGCCGCTCTGACAGCGCGGGAGGGCACTGGCGGGGCCGGGCTTGGAGGGCAGCACAAACTCCCTGCCCGGAAACCAGGCGGCAGCGGGCACGGGGCACCGGGGCAGCGCCGGGCCGGACCCAAGGTCACGGACCGGGGCCCGGCCCCCTCCCCCCGCCCGGCCTGCGCTGACAGCGGCGCACATTGGCGGCCCCGCGGGGCCCGGCTCTGCCCGGCCGCGCTGTCCTGGCCGGCCCCCCGAGTCCCGAGCCGCACCGCTGCCCCTGCCCTCACCATGGTACCGCCGCCGTCGTCCGAACCCCAAAGCCACCGCCGCGCCCGACCCGCCTCAGGAGCCGCCAGACAATGACCCGCCCGGGCGGGGGCGGCGGGCCGCGCCGCGTCTCCACCAATCACCGCCTCCCATACTAGTTTGAACATCCCGCGGTGCCCAATGGGCGAGCCGCTTCTTTTCTCGTCCATCGCTGGCTCCGCCCAGCGGCTCGTTTAACGGCTGTGTTGCCTTTGCACACGGCACGCAGCGGGGTGAGGGCGGGGCGCGCTCGCGTCGGTGACGTCACCGCCCGGCGAATAGCGATAACGACCGCCGCCACGAGAGGCGGGGTTATAATGATGGACAGCTCACCAAACCAATCGAAAGCGGGTGCTGTTTCCCGCCCATTCAATCGCTCCGCCCCCGGTCGTGTTTGTGTGAGGGAGCCGGGAGGGGGGGCCGGATCGTGAGGGGAGCGCGGGGGTTTGGCGGCTCCGGGGGCTTCGCTCCTCCGGCGCTGCTCGGGGCTGAGAGGGGACACCCGGGCCCGCCGGTGTCTCTGGAACAGTACACAAATAACTCCGCGCTGCCCTGTAGGATGAGTGAGGAGGGCAGCGGTCGTGAGGTAACACGGACCCCGCCGTCCCCGGGCCGGACTGGGGGCTGGGGCGGACCCTGAGAGGCCGGAGGGTCTGTCAGTGGTGACGGCGGTGTGGCCAAAAAAACCAAAAAATCACGGCACTGTTTGGGGGGAAGAGGGCCCCTTTTCCGAGCAAACATGTCACAGCGAATAAAACCTCAGTTCCTCATGACGGGCCCCGTTCAGTGCCGAGTGGAACCTCACTGTGGGGCGAGCTGAGCTCGTAAATGGAACCGGGGATTCACCAGCGAGGGTCAGTGCCAGGGCAGCGTCTCGGACCTGGTGGACCCCACACAGGGGAGCCCCGCACAGCACAGCCCGGGCCCCTCAGCCCGGCTGCCCCCGGTGCGGCCGCTGCCCCTCAGCCATGGGGTGTCCTGCCGGCCGGGCCTCAGCTTCCCTCCTTAGCGGGCGGGGTAGAGAGCCGCGCACCGTGCCCGCTCCTCCTCTCACCGCCGGGGGGCTCCGGTCCCCTCACCCCGCTCCGCCCGGGGGAGGCTGCACCTGTTCCTGCTCCCCCCGGCTGTCCCGGTGCCAGTTTCCCTGCACTGGGCACTGCCAAGGCGGCCCGCGCCCCTCGCTGCAGCTGCCGGGGGGCTCAGGGTGCGCCCACCCCTCATGCCGCAGCTGCCTCCGCACCCCGGGAGCGCCGCACCTGCCCCGGGGTGCAGCAACTGCCGCGGGCTGCGCCCCTCCGGGCTCCATCCAGGGCCCCCCGGCTGTCCCCGGGGCCCCTCCAGCTGTCCCCAGCTCCCCCGATCCCCGGGGCCAGCCGGGGGGGCCGCAGCAGCTGCGGGGTGCGGTGGGGCCGGGGATGGGGCCGGAGGAGCCGCTCCCCGGCCGCGGGGGTACGCGGGCCGCGGGCTCGGCACGGGGAAGAGCCGCGGGGCGGGCGGGGGTCGCGGCGGGCCCCGGTGGCGGTGACAGCGATGGCGGTGACGGCGGCTCATGCGCAGGCGGTCCCCGCGTGTCCTCAGATGAGCCCGAGCCCGCAGGGAGCCGCAGCGCGGGGGGCGGGGGCTGCGGCAGCGGCGGCCGGTGGGGACACGGCACGGGCACGGCGGGGACACGGCACGGCGCCCCGGGCACGGCTCCGTGATGGCACGGCCGTGGGACGGCACACGCACCTGACACGCGGCACGCAGGCGTGTGCGTGGCACGCAAGGCTTTCGCATCTGTGCACACACACCTGCCTGAGCCATGGCACACACACCGCACACGGGCCGCGCCAAACCCTGCCAGCCTTACACCCGCACACAGCAGGCAGCCATGTGATGGCACAAATGGCTTACACACACTTTACATACACCCTCCCACAGCAGGCAGCCATGTGATGGCACAATGCCGTATACTCACTTTACACACACCTTACACACGGAGCCGTGTGCTGGCACGCACACCTCACACACACCCACACACACGTTATGCTGTGCACACACCATGAGCTGTGACACACCATGCCTACGCCACGCCAAGCCTCCTCCCTCCCCACCGTGCTGGTCCCCAGCTCCCCTGAGCGAGGCGATCCCCTCAGAACACCCCAGGTTCCGTTTGTGGGGGGCATCCTGCGTGTCCCTGCAATGCCACAGGGTGACCACCCCACCCCTCACCACCAGCACCACCCTGCAGGGCCCACCACGGCACCCCCAAGGAGCAAGTCGGGCCCGGGCTGGTTTTCATTCACTTTTCCGCATACTTTATTTGTTACAAACATACAATTCTTTAAATATAGACTGTAAAACTCCATTTGCAAAAATCTGCTACGTCAGGAGTGCTCGGAGCAGGAGGAGTTCGTCGCGTCGGCCTCGTCTGCGCTAGTGGTAACACCCAGGACCTGCCTCCGGCCCCTGGAGCCGCCCCGCCGGCCGCAGGGAAGGGACACGGGGGCCCCGGCCCCCCCGGCCGCCTAAAGTGCAGGTTTGCTTTAGTTTTTGTTTTTCTTTCATTAAAAAAATAACAGGAATAAAACTTTCTTTTTTTTTCTCTTTTCGGCAAAGGGACGTCATGGCGAGCGCTCGGGGAGGGAGGCGGCGCTCCTGGGATCTGCTGCTCCGAGGAGGATCCACTGCTCGGAGGAGGATCCAACATTCACGGGATCCAGTTCTCAGGGGATCCAACTCTCCGAGGAGGATCTGCTGCTTGGAGAAGACCCCAGCTCGAAGAGGAGGGTCTAGTGTTTGGAGGATCCAACTCGCAGAGGATCAAGCTTGGAGGAGAATCTAGCACTCAGAGAAGGATCTGGTGCTGAGAGGATCCAGCTCCTGGAGGATCCAGTTCTTGAAGGATCCAGCTCTCGAAGGAGGATCGGGCACTCAGAGGATCCAGCTTTCGGAGGATGCCATTCTTGGAGGACCCCGCTGTCAGCGAACCCAGCTCTGGGAGCGCGTGGCTCTTGGAGGAGGATGCAGTGCTCTCCCCACCGATGCTGTCCCAGCCCGTGGCTGGGCTGCCCCGTGTCTGGAGCCGCTCTCACCGCTGCTCCGAGGCCCGAGCCCCGGCTGGGATGGGGCTGCAGGCCGTGCCGTGCCGTGCTCCTCCCCGGCCGTCCCGCCCACATCTGGCTGCTCCTGCCAACGCCCAACCCCGGCAACGCTGGCTCTACCGGCTCCGCGAGGATGAGGAGGGCGAGGAGGGCGAGGGCCTCGCCCTGCAGGAACAGCTGGGAGCATCCACGGAGCCCACACTGGGAATACCTGCTGAGCTCCCTGGTGCACCACCCTGCCTACCCCCAGTGCTCCCTCAGCTGCTCTTTTAAAATCTTTTCCAGTTTTTTGCGATTTTTTTTCCACATTTTGCTTTTTTTATGAGAGGCCAGTGAGGGTCTGGGTTGGTTTTGTCACCAACATGAGGAGCCATGGCATGGCCCCCCAAACCAGCCCCCACTGCTCCCAAATCGCCTGGAAACACGGCAGGAGAATCCAAATTTTCTTTTGTATTTTTTAGGGCAAAAAGAACGGAAGCTGTTTGAACTTGCCCTGGAAGCACCACCCGCTCCAGACCCAGCCATTTGGGGTATTTTCCAGTGGGTTTTGGGGCGCTGTACAAGACTTCC
The DNA here is from genome assembly GCF_028018845.1 of Melospiza georgiana. Lineage (NCBI taxonomy): Eukaryota > Metazoa > Chordata > Aves > Passeriformes > Passerellidae > Melospiza > Melospiza georgiana. The sequence continues at coordinate 4,299,492 of NC_080460.1, forward strand.
AATATTCTGTCTGTACAGCCATCATCGCGTTCTCCATCAGCCCCTCTGGGGCAGCAAAGCTGGAAGTACCAGGAATTCGGGATATTTCTCCCCCTATTTGTGGTTTAAAAATAAAAATTAAAAAAAGAGAAAAAAGCAATTTGCCCATTTCCTACAGAATTCAACCCAAAACCCAACCGAATCTGAGCTATGTACACACAGCCATGTCTATACACACAGAGATGGGAAGGGGGTCAGGGGAGATGCCGGCGTTGTCCCGCTTTCCTGGGAAACTCCCAACGCCTCCTGGGGGGCTCCAAGAGAAAAAATAACCCGAAACTGCCCCCCAAGATCCCCGCCCCCATGGCCGCTCCCCTCGCTCCAGCTGGCACCTCAAATCCCCTTTTTCCCCTATTTTATCTCGTTTTGGCTGTTTTTCTCCGCTGTCTTCCCCCGACGTGCTCTGCTCTTCCCACCCAAATGGAGCTGTGGGAGGTTGTGTCCATGGATCCAGCGCTTCTCTGGCCAGGAAAGGCTCCCTGGGCCAACGCCGGGAGCTGCTTTTTTGGGTTTATTACTGGATTTAGGTGGTTTTGCCTTGCTTTTTTTTTCCTCTTCCACGTATTTCTAGCCAGCTCCCCAGAGCTGGGCCGGGCTGGCAGCAATTCCGCCGCTCTCCCAGAGTAGAAATAAGGCTAAATCACCGCAATTCAGCCAAAAGAAAGAAACCCAAAGGAATATATATATATTTTTATATATATATATATATATATATATATATCTCATCCTCTTCAAAAATAAAAGGAGAGGTCCCGCGGCTGGACGCCGGTGAGTCCCGCGGAGCTGGGAGCGTTCTTCCCCCCAAATCCGTCGTCGCCGTCGTGGTTTATGGATTTTTCTCCGTGGCAAAGAACACAGGACCAGGAGGATGGGTGGATACAGCAGGAATTCACCGGAAAGAGCTGCCTGAGGGTACAAAATACAGTACAGGACACATCGGCCATCGAGGAAGGACTATTGCTCCCGAGTGAGTGAGTGAGGGATCCGGGTCCTTTGCGACGGAGAAGGCTTAAAAACGGGATAAACGGAAGAAATTCGCTTTAAAAATCCCTTTAAAAAGAGCGACGGCGGCGGGACCGGCGGGAGCAGCGGGATGGGGCCGGGGGCCGGCCGGCCGGACGGATGGACAGCGGCGTGGGGGCTCCCCAGGGCTCTGCGGCCGTTCCTCACTTCCCAATAAATATGGAGAGAGGGAGATGCCAGATCCGTGGTAATAAATTAAGGAGGCAGCTGATTGGGCTCCCAAAAATGGATTAAAAGGAGAAAAAAAAAAAAAAAGAAAAGTCCTACAAGTGGTGAAACCGTTGGAGAAGAAGAGGCAAAACTTTGGAATGAGAGCGATGGAGTTCAGAGTTATGGGAAAACGGGGTGAAAAACCGGAATTCTGTACAGGGCAGGACTGAGCCGAGGGAGTGAAAAAGAATTAAAAAAAAAAGACTATTTGAGAGTGGAAAAATGTGTTTAATAGGAGGTGGCTGGAGGGACCAGGCGGCGCCAGGGCCGGGCCCAGGGGGGCAAAAAAAGACAAAAGGAGGCAAAAAATAACAATAAACCTCCAAAATCCACCCCCAAGGTGCCGGGGCCGGGCGTGGCCACGGATTTGGGGCCGGAAAATCCAATTTGGGTGAAGCCAAGGGGCGGATTCCGGCGGGTCCTGGTGAAACGGGGCCGGAGGCGCCTTATTTGGAGAGAAGGGGAAGATGGTTCGCCCCGTCGAGTTTTTCCTTGTGCTTTGTGCCGGCGCCTCCCCCTTCCCGGCGGGAAACGGGGAGGGGGGGAAAAACGGTCAGAAATCGGCAAAACCGAGGAAATCTTCCCTAATGGCCAGGGAGCCGCCAGCTCGGGGCGGGTTCCAGTTCGGGCGCCTGGAGTTTGCATCCCGAAAAAAAAAACCCAAAAAACCAAAAAGAACCTCCCCCCACCCAAAAAAAAAAAAAAAAAAAAAAAAAAAGGTGGAAAGAGGAGGAAAGGAAAAAAAAAAAAAGGAAAATGAAGGGAAAATCACAAGCCGAGGGAACGGCCGTTGGTCCAAGGTGCCTCCGCTGCCCCCCCGCCCCCGGCGCTGCCGCCGCCGCTCGGCTCCGGGGCCCTCGCGTGCTGGTTTAGATGGGGGGGCACCGGGAGGGGAGGGGGCTGCGGGTGACCCCCTGCCCCCCCAAAGCAGCGAGTCCTGGGGTCCGGGGGGCCCCTGGTGGGAGCCGGGGAGGGGCCGGGGGGGCCGCGGCACGGTCGGGCCGGTTTCTCTCTCTCCGGTGGCGGCAGGAGGGGGGGCTCGGGGGCTCGGGGACCCCCGCGTCCCACCGCTGCTGGGGGGGGCTCGGGGACCCCTTCGTCCCGTTGCTGGGAGCGGGGACCCGGGGGGTTTGGGGACCCCTTCACCCCGTCACTGGGAGGGGGAAGGGGGGCTCCGGGACCCCTCTGCCCCGTCGCTGGGAGGGGGGATCGGGGACCCGCTCGCCCCGGGGCTCGGGGGGGATGGTGGGGGGCCGGCGTCGGGGTCGAGGGCTGGGGGGATCGGCTCAGTCGTCGTCCACGTCGTCGCCGTCGGAGTCGTCACCGGCGCCGCTGCCGCTGCCGGGTCCCGGCGGGCCGGCGCGCCGGTCGTAGAGCTTGTCCCGCTGGCGCTCCTGGATGTCGCGCATCTCCTCGGCGTAGCGGCAGAAGGCGCCGCCGAACTTGGCCCAGGCCTTGTAGGGGACGGTGATGGCGTTGCGGTAGGACGGCTTCACCTCGCTGACCCGCAGGAACACCCCGTACTTGTTGCAGCCCACATCGAAGAAGAAGCGCTTGGAGTCCACGGTGATGGACGTGCCCTCGGGCAGCTCCCCGTAGAGCCCCCCGCCGCCCGGGCCGCCGCCGCCGGGGCCGCCCAGCTCGTCCTCCTCGCCGCCGTAGTCGTCGATGAGCTTGGCCAGGGCGTCGCGGAACTCGATGAGGCCCTGGGCGGGCAGCGCGATGGTCTGGCCGCTCTGCAGCCCGGGGGGGCCTCCCGCGAACCCCCCCGGGCCGCCGGGGCCGCGGTTCACGGTCTGGCGGATGCGCAGGAAGCGCCCGCGCTGGTTCTCCTTCAGGTCCAGGTAGTACTTGCGGTTCTCCCGCACCAGGAACTCGCTCTTGAGGGCGCGGCGGGGCCCGGCGCCGTCCTCGCCCGGCGGCCCCGCGGCCTGGGCCAGCTGCTCGGGGCTGGACGGGCCCAGCTGCGCGTAGTGCTCGATGAAGTCGCCCAGGTAGTCGCGGAACTCGGCGGCCACGGCCATGGAGAGCGTGAGGCGGCTCTTGGAGCCGCCCGCGCCCACCTCGGCGATCTTGAGGAAGCGGCCCTTGGCGTTCTGCTTCACGTCCAGGTAGAAGCGCTTGTTCTGGATGTCCAGCCGCTTGGACGCCAGCTCCTGCGTCTCCTGCTCGGGGCCGGCCGCGCCGCCGCCGCCGGGCCCCGCGGCCGGGCCGGCCCCCCCCGCCCCGCCGCGGGCGGTCCCGAACCCGCCGCCGCCGCCGCGCTCGCTGCCGCTGTCCCCGTCCGCCATCTTGTCCGCCCGCCCCGCGCGCCGCCCGCTTCCGGCCCCGCTGCGACACCGCTGACGTCACCGCCGCACCGCCGCCGTCACGTGCGCCAGGGGCCCCGCCCGCCGCGTCCCCGCGCGCCCCCGGCGAAGCTCCGCCCCCTCTCTAGGCCCCGCCCCGAAGCCCCCTCCCCACCCATTCATTCCATCGCTCCGAGTCCCGCCCCCAACTGTCAGTCACCGCGGCCACGCCTCCCATTGGTCGCGGGGCCCGGGTCCCGCCCCGTCGCCCCCTCCCCTCAATTGAGTGCAGCGTTCTGCTGCCCGGCTGTCAATCACGGCCACCGCTCGCTCCTATTGGTCAACGCAGTCCAGGGCCCCGCCCCATCGGCTGTCAGTCATGGGCAGTGGCACCTCTTATTGGTCCGTGAAGCCCCGCCCCCAGCTCCTCCTTTCATTGAGCGCAGATTTCCACCCTCCCCTGCTGTCAATCACGGCCTCCTGCTACCCCCATTGGCCCGTGGTGTCCAAAGCCCCACCCTCACCTGTCTCTCACTGTTAGCTCAGCTCCTATTGGCCAGCGAGGCAGACAGCTCCGCCCCCTCCAGCCGGGGATGCATGATGTCATGGCCAGTCAGCGTGACATCATTGATGACATCATGGCTGGTCAGCGGTTCTGTGGCCACACTTTGGACGGGCAAACTCCAAAGTCTGCCCCGAGATGGGCCTGGAGGGCAGAACCCACCAGAACCTCCCGGAACCCCCCAGAACATTCTGGAACTCCCCAGAACTCACCCTGACCCCCGGCTGGGAGGAACTGCCCAAAGGGAGTCCTCGAGTCCCAGCCGTGGCCACCCCTAAGGGACACCCTGGGACCACACAGGCTCTCTGGGGATCACCTGGGAACCTTCAGGGACCTCCTGAGGTCCTGTGGTCCTTCCCCAGGAGACGCAGCCACCGGCGCCGCGCCGGACGGGCACCCTGGGACCCTCCTGGGTGACACCCATGGGACAGGCCAGCGCACGCCCGAGGGGACAAACGGCCCTGGGGGGTCTCCTGTGTGTGTGGGAGGGGGGGTGATCTGACCAGGAGACTGTGGGGCCCCCAGGAGGCTCTGGGACCCCCTCAGTGCTCAGGGATCCCAAAGGGGACAAAGCCACCACAGAACCCACTCAGTGTCCCACCCCCAGCCCCAGGGATGAGGGACAATAATATGGGGTCCCCTCACCCCAAATTCTGCCCCAAGGTCCCCCTCAGACCCCCCTGTCCCCTCCCAACCCACGGTGACGCCCCCAGCACAGACACAGCCAGGCTCTCCACACAAACTCTTTATGGGGGGAACTGGGGGGTCCAACAGAGCCCCAGGAGGGGAGGGAGGGGGGCCCCATCCCCTGGGCGGGGCAGCTCAGTTTGGGGCGATTTGGGGGTCCCCCAGCCCTCAGAGGGGCAGCAGTGTGGGGGGATCTGGGGGCCCCTCAGTGGGGCAGGTCGTGGGGGATCAGTTTGTAGTGGGCGCCGCAGGAGGGGCAGCGCTGGGGCTCGCCCTTGTGCAGCCAGAACCAAACCACGTAGCTGTTGTCCTCCTCACCTGGGGGGACAGGGACAGCGTGGGACACACGGACAGGGACAGGGGGACGGGGACAGCGTGGGACACACGGACAGGGACAGGGGGACGGGGACGGCGTGGGACGGAGCACAAGGACAGAAGGGGACGGACAAATGGACAAGGGACAGGAATGGACACACAGACACCGGGACAGGCATGGGTGGGAGGATGGACACACAGACAGGAAAGGGACAGACAGATACAGGGATGGAGGAACACATGGACAGTGAAAGGACACACACATGGACGCGGGGACAGACGGACACGGGGACCGTCAGATGCACGGACACAGGGATGGACGGACACACGGACAGGGCCGGGAGCACTCACAGACGCAGCCCACGATGCGCTTGCTGGACACGGAGGGCACGAGGTTGGGATCCTGCTTGGTGCCCGCGTAGCGCTTGGGCCGGAACATGCTGTACGGGTCCTGGAGGGCACCCCCGGCTCTGAGACCCCCAGAACCACCCCAGAACCCCCCGAGGGCAGCCTGGCCCCGCGAACCCCAAACCTGGCATCCCCAGCTCCACCGGAGAGCCCCTGTGCCTGAGAGACCCGCACCTCTGAGCCCCCAGGACTCCCCAGCCCCAGACCCTGCAGCCCTCCAAGGGCACCAACACTGGAATACCCCCCCCAGATGAGCCCCCCACCCTCCAAACCCCAGGGACCCCCAGATCTCCTCACCCCCGATCCCTGTGACCCCGCCCCCGCCAAGGGCACGGGAACCCTGAAATAACCCGACCCCCCGCCACCCCCGAACCCCGCAGAACACCGTGAGGCTGCCCCTGACACCCATCCGCCAATCGCTGCCCCTCCAAGGGCAGCCGAACCCCGAAACCGCCCCGGAGCCCCCCGGCATCCCTCGGGCCACCCCCGCCCTCCGGCTGACCCCGGCCCCAGCCCCACCGCGCTCCCCGGCACTCACCAGCCCCTTGTTCGTGGCCTCCATCACCTTCCGCTCCAGGCCGGTCGCCTGCTCCTCATCGCTGGCCAGGTTCCCTGCGGGGCTCCGTCACACCGGGCTGCACACACACAGCCCATCCCGCCCCGCTCCCCCCGCCGTGCCCCCCGCCGCACCCCCCGCTCCCCCGCCCCGCTCACCGGGCACGCCGAGCTGGCGGGCGGGCGCGGCGCGGGCCGAGGCCGCGGGCAGGAGCCGCAGGGCCGCGCTCACCCGCAGTAACCTTGAGGCCATGGCGGCGAGACTGGCGGCACTTCCGGCACGGGCGGAAGCGGAAGTGACGTTGGGCGGGACGGCGGGAAGGCCAGATGTAGCGGAGCGGCAGCACCGGAGCCACGCCCACAAACACAGAGCCCCGCCCCTTGCCGGAGACCCCGCCCATGCACCACGCCCATGTGGATGGCTCCGCCCCTGTGGTGGCCCCGCCCCTGTGTGCCACGCCCTGGTGCGGCCCCGCCCCTGCGTGTGGCCCCGCCCCCAGAGCGGGTCCGGGGGTCCCGAGAGGCGGGGCTGAGATTTGGGATGGGACAGGGACACCCCGAGGGGACGGGGACACTGTGGGGACAGGGACAGTCCCGGGGACACAGGGACACTGTGGGGACACAGGGACACTGTGGGGACAGGGACACCCCGAGGGGACGGGGACACCCCGAGGGGACAGGGACACTCTGGGGACAGGGACACCCCGAGGGGACAGGGACACTGTGGGGGGATAGGGACACTGTGGGGACAGGGACACCCCGAGGGGACGGGGACACTCTGGGGACGGGGACACTGTGGGGACAGGGACACTCTGGGGACAGGGACAGCCCCGGGGACACAGGGCCACCCCGAGGGGACAGGGCCACCCCGAGGGGACAGGGACACTGTGGGGACAGGGACACTGTGGGGGGACCGGGACACCCCCGGGGACACAGGGACACCCCGAGGGGACGGGGACACTGTGGGGGGACAGGGACACTTGGGGACAGGGACACCCCGAGGGGACAGGGACACTGTGGGGGGACAGGGACATTGTGGGGACGGGGACACTGTGGGGACAAGGCCACCCCGAGGGACACAGGGACACTCTGGGGACAGGGACACCCCCGGGGACACAGGGACAGCCCGAGGGGACAGGGACAGCCCCGGGGACACAGGGACACCCCCGGGACACAGGGACACCCCGAGGGGACACAGGGACACTCCCGGGGACAGGCCCGATGTCCCCGGGGCTGCGAGACACCCGGCGCGGGGAGGGGACAGCCCCGCCGCCCGCCCTCCGTGCCTCAGTTTCCCTGCCCTCGCTGCTTACTCATGCCCATCGATCCCATCGATCCCCCGGCCCGGGGGGGCACTCTGGACCTTTTCCCCCCCCCGGTTCCCGCGGGACCCTCCCGGCGGTGCCCCCGGCCCCGGGGTGCTGCGGGGAGCGGGGGGAGCGGCCCTGGACCCCCGCCCCGCAAAAACCCCGAACTCGTGCGGGAAAGCGCCAAAGCCGCGGGGCGGGGGGGCAGGGTGCCAGGGGAGGAGGAGGAGGAGGAGGAGGAAGAGGAGGAGGGGAGGAGGGCAGGACGGGCACGGGCAGCACCCGCCCGCGCTGCCGCAGGAGCCCCGCAGGGTTGGGGACCCCCGGAGCCCCCCGCGCCCCCCGTGCCCCCGGTGCCATGGGCATCCAGGGCATGGAGCTGTGCGCCGTGGCCGTGGTCATCCTCCTCTTCATCGCCGTGCTCAAGCAGTTCGGCATCCTGGAGCCCATCTCTGCCGAAGGTACCCCCCGCCCCCCGAGCACCAATTAGCGATAATTAATGAGTTAATGACGGCTCGGCCCCACTGCCCCGTGCCCTCCCGGAGCAGAGCCGGGTTTGGGTCTGGGGTCCCCTCGGGAGGGTCGGGGGGAAGGATGATGATTTGGGGCTGGGGGGGAGCGGGCAGAGCCCCCAAACCCCCTGAAGTGCCCTGGCCTGGGGGCACCCCCAGAGCATCCCCAAAACACCCGGGAATGGGGACCCCCACCGCAAATACCCGGGGAATGGGGACCCCCACCCCAGAGCTCTCCCTCGCCCCTTTAACCCCCAGGAACGGGCAATGGGGACCCCCGGTGACCCCCAAACCTTCCCAAGGAGGGCCGGGAGGGCTCCGAGCTGGCACTGACCCCAACAAGCCCCCCGAGGTGGGGGTCACGACCCCACAGTGACCCCCAAAACCCCCTGAGATTGGACACAGGGACCCCAAACCCCCCCGAGATTGGACACAGGGACCCCCAAAAACCCTGAGATTGGACACAGGGACCCCCGTTATTCCCCCCAGGTCCCCCGAGACCCCTCACCCCCTCTGACAGCCCTGGGAACGTTCGGGGCTCCCAAGCCCATCCCAAAATTGCTGGAGGGCCCCGCAGGGGCTTCCCGAGCGGGAATTATTAATGAAGCATCATTTATTAATTACCTCGCGCCGGGCCCGGCGGCCAAGAGGCGGCTCGGGAACGTTCGGGAGCCCCGGGAGCGCGGGGAAAGCCCCGGGAGCGACACCCGCGGGGCCCCGGGGAGCTCCGGGGCCGTGGGGGAAAGGGGGTCCCTGAGGGGCTCCCTAAAGAGGTCCCTAAGGGGGTCCCTAAGGGGGTCTTTTCCCGGGGAGGGTTTGCGGTCCCTAAGGGGGTCTCTGCCCAGGTTTGGGGGGTCCCTAAGGGGGTCCCCGCCCCGGGTCTCCCCGCAGACAGCGGCGATCCCGACGTGGAGCTGCCGACGGCCCGGCACCCGCCCGAGGGGCTGGAGCAGCTCCTGGCCCGCACCAAGTTCACCAAGACCGAGCTGCAGTCCCTCTACCGAGGCTTCAAGAACGTGAGTCGGGGGTCCCGAGCCCCGAGCCCCCCCAAACCCGCGGGGCCCCGGGGTCACCGGCGCCGCTGCCCCGGCAGGAGTGTCCCAGCGGGCTCGTGGATGAGGAGACCTTCACGCTCATCTACTCGCGCTTCTTCCCGCGCGGCGGTGAGCCGGGGTCGCGGGGGGCCGGGGCGGTACCGGGAGCCGTACCGGGGCGGTACCGGGGGTCACGGTCCGGTCCCCGCAGACGCCAGCTCCTACGCGCACTTCTTGTTCGACGCCTTCGACGCGGACCGCAACGGGGCTCTGTGCTTCCAGGTGGGCATTCCGGGGGGAACGGCGGTGCCCGCGCCGTGATTCATCACATCCTCCTTCCTCCTCCTCCTCCTCCTGCTCCCGGCTGTGGCCGGGTAAAAATAACGGGATCAATAGGGCTGCAATCCCCGGGGCGGCCGGGATCGATGGGGCGGCGGCGGGCCGGGGTCAGGGCGGGCCAGGGCGGGTCAGGGTGGGCCAGGGTCGGTCAGGGCGGGTCAGGGTGGGTCGGGGTCGGTCAGGGCGGGTCAGGGTCCCTCCCGCCGCCCCCCCGTGCGGGCAGGATTTCGCCGTGGGGCTCTCGGTGCTGCTGCGGGGCACGGAGCAGCAGAAGCTCAGGTGGACGTTCGACCTCTACGACGTGAACAAGGACGGCTGCATCAGCAAGGAGGTGACGCTGGGGGACAGCGGGGGTGGCGGGGTGGGGACAGGCGGGCGGGGGCTGCCAGCGCCCTGTGTCCCCCCCAGGACATGCTGGAGATCATGAAGTCCATCTATGCCATGATGGGCCAGCCCGCCGCGGGGCACAGCGCGCCCGCACAGCACGTGGAGCTCTTCTTCCAGGTGAGAATGTCCCCAAGGTGTCCCCAGGGCGTCCCCAAGGTGTCCCCGGGGCCGCCCCGCTGAGCCCCGGCCGCTCCCTTGCAGAAGATGGACAGGAACGGGGACGGCGTGGTGACCTTCGAGGAGTTCCTGGCCGCCTGCCAGGAGGTGAGGGGCTCCGGGGGGCACCATCCTCATCCTCCTCATCCAGGACAGGAGGCAGATGGCAAAAGGGAGACGAGAGAAGGGGCACACGGGGTCTCTGCTCTCTCCTCGCCAGGACAAGGACATCATGAGCTCCATGCAGATCTTCCACAGCGTGCTCTAGACCCTGCTCCCCCCGGAGCTTTTCTGCTGTTTCAGACGAACCAGAGGCAGGAGAAGCCCAGCATGTGGCTCCCAGAGACGGGACAGGACAAGGACAAGGACAAGGACGGCGCTGCCACCCCAGACTGACCCATTTTGGGGGGCTGAGCCCCCCTAGACACGGACCCCCCCCTTGGCGGTGCAGGGACTGCACAGACCCCACCCCAGGGACTTGGGGACCCTGGAGATGGGAGCCCGGCTGTGGGGGTGTCCACAGGGCAGCCGTGAGATGGAGCCCCCAGACACCGACCCAAAGCACAGCCCCTGCTCCCCGGCAGCGTGGGGAGGGGGATTTTATAAATAAACCAAACGGTGACGACTCAGTGGTGAAAAGGAGCCAAGGGCGACGGGAGGGACGCGCGGGGTCCCGGGGGCCCCTGTGCTGCTCTCGGGCCCTGCCCGTGGCCGGTCCCGTCTCCAATTCCCACTCCCCGTCTCGTTCCCGGTGCCTCTCCCATTCCCATTCCCGGTCCCGTTCTCGTTCCCCGTTCCGCGGCCCCGCCCCTCAGCTCTCTCCTCTCATTGGCTCTCATTGAAAATCTGGCCCCGCCTCCCGCGCGCTCCCATTGGGCGGCCCGAAGGGGGCGGGGCCTCGGCGCCGCGACCTTGACGTGTCACGTGACGGGGCGGGGCCCGCAGCGCCCCCTGGCGGAGCGGGGGAGGAGCGGCGTGTGAGACCCCCGGGACTGGAGGGGGGGATCCCCGGGAACGGGGGGAATGCCCGGGAGCGCGGGGGTCTGGAACTGGGGGATCCATGGGAACGAGGGGAGCGCGGGGGTCTGGAACTGGGGGATCCATGGGAACGAGGGCATCTGGAACCGGGGGAATGCCCGGGAATGGGGGGGGTCTGGAACTGGGGGATCCCTGGGAACGAGGGCATCTGGAACCGGGGGAATGCCCGGGAGCGCGGGGGTCTGGAACTGGGGGATCCATGGGAACGAGGGCATCTGGAACCGGGGGAATGCCCGGGAGCGCGGGGGTCTGGAACTGGGGGATCCATGGGAACGGGGGGAACGCGGGGGTCTGGAACTGGGGGATCCATGGGAACGAGGGCATCTGGAACCGGGGGAATGCCCGGGAATGGGGGGGTCTGGAACTGGGGGGATCCATGGGAACGGGGGGAGCGCGGGGGTCTGGAACTGGGGGGATCCATGGGAACGAGGGCATCTGGAAACGGGGGAATGCCCGGGAATGGGGGGGGGATCCGCGGGATCGGGGCTCTGTGGGATAAATGTGGGATCCGCGGGATCGGGGCTCTGTGGGACTCGGGGCTGGGCTGGGGGCGTTGTGGGCCCGGTGGAGAATCCCTTGGGATCGGACTGAGTGGGTGAGAAACGGGGGGAATCCCCGGGGTCCGGGTTTGGGCAGAACCAGGGGGATCCCTGGGATGGAGGGAATCGGGGCTGGGGGAAGGTGCCGGGACCGGGAGCGCGTCCCCGGGACTGCGGGGGTTCCGGGGATCCACCCCGGGGCCGGCGTTCACCGGGCCGGTGCCGCAGGCGATGCGCGGGGCGCTGCGCCTGGTGCGGTTCCGGGGCGCCGCGGGCGGGGGGCCCCGGCTCGGGCTGGAGGAGGCGCCCGGGGGGGACCTGGTGGATCTGAGCGCGGCCGAGCCCGACCTGCCCCGCTCCATGCGGGAGTTCCTGGAGATCGGGCCCCGCGGGCTGGAGCTCGCCCACAGGTGCGTGAGGACAACGGGCACCCCCAGAGAAGGTGGGGGACCCCCAAAAGTGACCCCAAGGAAGGTGGGGGACCCCCAAGGTGGGCGACTCCCAGCGGTGGAGGAGCCCCCAAAAGGAGAGGGAGCCCCAAAACGGGGGTGAATCCTCATGGATCCCCCCAGGAGTGGCCACCCAAATCTGCCTGCTGCTTTGGCTGACCCCAAAGCGGGTCACCCCAACAGCTGGCCCCCCAAAGGGTGGGAGGCACTCCAGACCGTGAGTGATCCCCTCCCCATGATGCGTGACCCCCAAGAGAGCCTGACCCCAGCGTGGGGGCCAAAAGCAGAGTCCCTAAAGCACAGCAGGCCCTCCTGGAGCCCCCCAAAGCGTGTCCCCCAGTCGGGGGTGCCCCAGACGCCCCCCGTGTCCCCGCAGGGCGCTGCAGTCGGGGCAGCACCGCGTGTCCCGGGGGGCTGCGCGGCTGCTGGCGCCCCTGGGGGACCCCCAGAAGGTGATCTGCGTGGGGCTCAACTACCACGACCACTGCCGCGAGCAGGGGGCCAAGGTGCCCCGGGAGCCCCTCATCTTCAGCAAGTTCCCCAGCGCCATCGCCGGGCCCTTCGATGACATCGTGCACCCCCAGGACACCAGCGTGGGTAGCCGGTGTCCCCCCGGTGCCCCCCAACGGGGACAGCCCCCCGGGATGGCGCTCCCAGCCCCTCTGTCCCCGCAGGAGCTGGACTGGGAGGTGGAGCTGGCTGCGGTCATCGGGAAGAGGGGGCGGCACATCGAGGTACCCCCGACCCCTCCCCACTCTGGGGCCCCCTGGCAGCGTCCCCTCCCTGGCAGCGTCCCCCCTGAGCGTCCCCGCCGTCCCCAGGAGTCGGCGGCCCTGGAGCACGTGCTGGGTTACACCGTGGCCAACGACGTGAGCGCCCGGGACTGGCAGATGCGGCGCAACGGGCGGCAGTGGCTGCTGGGCAAGACCTTCGACACCTTCTGTCCCCTGGGGCCCGCCCTTGTCACCAAGGAGGCGGTGCCAGGTGCGGCAGGGACGCGGGACCGTGCTCCCCGTGTTTGCCCCCGCGGTGGGGGCACGGTGGCACTGTCCCCGTGTGCCCCGGCCCCGTGTCCCCTGCAGATGTGCACAACCTCTGGATCCGCTGCAGCGTCAACGGGCAGCGCATGCAGGACAGCAGCACCCAGCACCTCATCTTCGGGGTGCCCGCGCTCGTGGCCTGGGTGTCCCGGTAGGAACGGGGGCCTGGGGACCCCCAGAGCCCAGGAGGCCGTGTCTGACCCCCCCTGTGCCCCCAGGTTTGTGACACTGGTCCCTGGGGACGTCCTGCTGACGGGGACCCCTGCAGGAGTGGGGGTCTTTCGCAAACCGCCCGTTTTCCTGAAGGTGAGGGGAAATGGGGGCCCGGGGGGCACACGGGGACCCCAGTGGGGACAGGTGCCACCGTGTCCCCCCCTTGCAGCCTGGTGACGAGGTGCAGTGTGAGATTGAGGAGCTGGGCACCATCTGCAACAGGGTGGTGTGACGGCCGAGAGGAGCCCAGGTCCCACCTCCCCCCTGTGGGTCAATAAATCCACGAGCCTCTGCTCTCTGCGTTTATGGGTCTGGGGGGTCTGGGGGCTACAGCTGCGTGAACTGCTGGATGAAGGCTGCCAGCTTCTCCCGGCTGGAAGCAGACTGGAAAGGCTGGGAGAGCTGCAGGGCGGGTCCCGTGGGGGTCTGCAGCTCCTCCAGCACCTGGGGGGCACAGGGAGGTCAGGAGGGGAGGCAGGGAGGGAGCAGCAATGCTGGGGGAGCTGTGCTTACCCCCATGTCCTTGAAACTCTGCAGGGAGCTCAGGGCCAGGCTCCTGTCGGGATACCCTGTGGGGAGAGAGATGCCAGGGAGCCCCCAATGCCACCTCTCAGTGCCCCTCAGCCTGGTTTGGGGGGCACTAAAGCCGGACCCCCCCCGGCTCACCATCCTCATCCTCGGCCAGGAATTCCAGCAGCGCCTCCACGTAGTCCTGCTCTGCAGTGGGGAGGGGGGGGTCAGATGCCGTGCCTCAGTGTCCCCAGGGAGGCCCGGGGGGTTCCCCAGGCCGGGGGTCCTACCGGGCTGGGGCCAGGGGGGTCTCTGCAGGAACTGCACGGCGCGGCCGTAGGTCTGCAGCACGGGGCTCAGCAGGCGGCAGAGGAAGAGGAGGAAGCCGGGGAAGCCCTGGGGCCCGCGGAGCTGTGGGGGTGACAGGGCCACGTTTGGGGGACACCGCCCTCCCGCAGCCCCCCAGCAGCGGGACAGCCCCGGTACCTTGTAGCACTGCTTGGGCACGCCGAGCTCGAGCTCGCCGTCACTGTCGCTGTCATCCGTGAAGAAGCCCAGGGACTGTCCCTGCCCGAGGCGCCGCGGGGCCACATCGCAGCCCCAGCGCTCCTCCTCGGCCTGCGGGGACGGCAGTGCCACCCCCCTGTGCCCCTGTGCCCCATGGAGGGACAGCAGTGCCACCTCCCCTGGCAGCCACCCTGCCCCTGTGCCCCACGGGGGGACAGCAGTGCCACCCCCCTGTGCCCCATGAAGGGACAGCAGTGCCACCTCCCCTGGCAGCCACCCTGCCCCTGTGCCCCACGGGGAGACAGCAGTGCCACCTCCCCTGTGCCCCATGGAGGGACAGCAGTGCCACCCCCCTGGCAGCCACCCTGCCCCTGTGCCCCATGACAGACCCCCGGGGTCACCCACCACCTCCTCCTCCAGCAGCCCCCCGAGGATGAGCTTGTCCAGGACGTCCAGGCTGTGGCAGTCAGGAGGCCGGCAGGGCTGGGGACACAGCACAGGGGTGACAGGCCAGCCCCGTGTCCCCAGCAGGGCTGGGGGTCACAGCCCAGCCCCGTGTCCCCACCTGGAGCCCCAGCAGGGTGGGGGGCAGCAGCTGCAGCAGCTCCAGGATCTTGTGGAGCAGCTCGTCCCGGCTCAGCACGATCTTGGTGAGGCTGGAGGGCGGCCCCAGCACAGGCAGCATCTCCAGCACCAGGGCACGGATGGCACAGGCTGAGGGCACAGGGCTGGCACCAGTCCCAGAGTCACCGAACAGCCCAGTGCCCCTGAGCCCTGGCATCCCCAATGCCCCCATCCCCAGGGTCAATAATGCCCTGCCTGCCCCATTTCCCCAGTGCCCCTTACCCTGGCAGCACTGAATCCCCCATGTCACCAACCTCCCTGGCATCCCCGATCCCTTCTGTCCCAAATCCCAACGTCATTGACCCCCACGACATAAACAACACCCCTGGTGCTCCTCAGACTGCAGCCACCACCCCTTCCGGTGTCACCGGTGTCCCCGCTCACCGCCCACGGCCTCCCCGGCCAGCTGGTGCCGGACCCCCCCTGCCAGCTGTCCCAGCCGTGCGCGGGCCGAGGCGCGCGGGGGCTGCAGCAGGCGCAGGGGGGGCTGCAGGCGCTGCAGGGGCGGCAGCAGGCGCAGGCTGTGCAGCAGCAGCACCCGCAGCCGCCCCGAGCAGCTCACGGCCCGGCCCCGCAGCAGCAGCTGCTCCAGCAGCTTGGAGAAATCCCACATGAGCTGGGGCAGCAGCACCACCTGGGGACACGGGAGAGGGGATCCCCGCTGGAATGGTGCTCTCAGGGCGATTCCCACTGGGACAGGGAGGTTCCATGGAACCCTTCTCCCACCTCCTGGTAGCGGTGCAGCAGCAGCGCTGCCGTGATTCCCACGGCTGTGACGGCAGAGCAGGCCCGGCAATCTGCAGTGGGAGAGAGGCCCTCGTTATCCAGGGGGGGTTTATTAACCTGCCCCCCATTCCCGAGCAGGGAACGCCATCCCAAGGGATGCAGGGACCCCCCAGCCCCCTCCTCACCGCTCAGCACATGCAGCCCCAGTGCTGTCACCAAAATCTCCTCCTCTGTCCCCGAAGTGGGGCCCGAATTCCCCACGCTCCCCACATGCAGCGGGCTGGGCAGGATGAGTTGGGATGAGAGGGTGAGGAGAGAGCCGGGGGCAGAGATCCAGGGCAGAGGGGAACGCTGCCCCCCAAGGGCTCAGCTCCTCACCCCCTGCCCAGGATGGTGGGAAGCAGCAGCTGCTCCGGGGGACTCCCTCTGAGCATGGGCCCCACCAGGTTGTTGTCCACAAACTCCTGGGGATGAGCACGGAGGAGCCTGTGGGTGCTCCCAGCCCTCAGCAGCAGGAGCTCAGCCTGCATCCCTAGGGCTGGGAGCAGCACAGACACCCCCAGGGCAGGATGGGTGCAGGGGATGGGTGCAGGGGATGCCGTACCCGCAGGGAGAAGGGCTGAGAGAAGTCCACGCGGGCGAAGCCATGGTGCCGGCAGCACAGGGCCTGGAACGCTGCCCGCAGACACGAGCCCAGCCCCAGGGGCTCCGGGGGCTGCCAGGACAGGGCACCGAGGGGTCAGTGGCACATTCGGGGGATGCCAGCCCCGGGGATGCCCCCAGAGATGCGGGCCCACCTCTCCCCAGGACCGAGGGAGCAGCGTTTCCCAGGGGTTTGGGGAACGCTGATCCCCGGGGCAGTGCCAGGGATGAGGGGAGCAATGCTGACCCCCCGAGCCCCGCTCTCACCGCTGCACGCCGCCGCAGCCCGCCCGGAGCCAGGTCGCAGGCGATGCCCACGGGCACCAGCAGCGCGTCGGGCACGGCGCCGTCGCGCAGCGCCCGCAGCAGCCGCAGCAGCCAGCACCGTGCGGGCTCCGCCAGCCGCGCGAACCCCGACGGCTCCTCCAGGAACAGCACCAGGGGCTGGCGGCTCCGCAGCACCTCCTGCACGTACTGGGGAGACACCGGGGCTGCCGGGGGCTGCCAGCACCTCCCCGAGCGCTCCGGGGGCGTTCACGGCACCTACCGCGTCCAGCACGGCCCCGGGGAGCCCCTCGTCCCGCTCACTGCACGGCGGGGCCAGGCCCGAAGGCAGGAAAATCCCTCCCAGGCGCTGGAGCAGGGACCTGGCGAGGCAGGGACACCGTGGGCACCCCCGCGAGGCCCGGGATGCCCTGGGAGCGCCCCTGGTGCTGCCTCACCTCAGGCGAGGGCTGGTCCTGGTGCTCACGGCCACCCTGGGCAGCCCCACGCCCTGGGACAGCAGCAGGAAGGACAGCAGGGGCCCGTCCAGCGGGGACTGGTGGCTGCACAGGAACACCAGCGGCACCTCGGGCTGCAGGGAGGCATCCCGGGGTGAGTGCCCGGCGTTCCAGGGGCATCCCGGGGTGAGTGCCCAGCGTTCCAGGGGCATCCCGGGGTGAGTGCCCGGCGTTCCAGGGGCATCCCGGGGTGAGTGCCCGGCGTTCCAGGGCCGGGGAGGGCCCAGCCCGGGCTCCCTACCGTCCTGGCAGCTCGCAGCACCATCTCCAGCTGCGCCCGGTGCACCTGCACGCTCAGGAACACTCGGGTCAGGAGCTTGGGGAGCAGCCAGTGGCACAGCCTGCGGGAAAAATGGCAATGAGGGACTCTGCCAGGGGCAGGGCAGCCCCAAAGCCCCGAAATCCCTGCTCAAAACTCCCACTTTTATCACACGTGAAAGGCTGTGTGTGATGAGATATCCTCCTTTCCACTGGCAACCAGAGCTGCCACTGGGAATCCTGCATTCCCTCCATCTTCCTGCCCCACTTTGGGACCCCCAAATGCTCTCATTCCAGGGGGAATACCTGCCCTTTAATGGCTCAAAAGTACTCTTTATTCCCACTGGATCAGACAAGCAATGAAGCCCCGGATTCCCAGCAGTCAGCGATGGGATGGGAAACGGAAAAGGAAAAGGAAAGTTTTCTCTGCTTCCCTCCCTCCTGAGGGGTTTGGATTTTCCCACTCCAGCTCCTCAGAAGGAACTGGGGGAATGGCTCCAGGAGCCAGAGAGGACCCCGAGGGCAGCCAGACAAAGGATCCCAAAATATCTCCTGAAATATGCCAGCACATCCCCCAGAAGGATCCCAGGAAACCACTCAACGGATCCATGTGCATCCCCTCAAAATCCAGAACACCCCAAAATTCCAGGAACCCACCCAACGGATCCACGTGCATCCCCTCAAAATCCCAGAACACCCCAAAACCAATCCCAGGAACCCACGCAACGGATCCACGTGCATCCCCTCAAAATCCCAGAACACCCCAAAACCAATCCCAGGAACCCACCCAACGGATCCACGTGCATCCCCTCAAAATCCCAGAACACCCCAAAACCAATCCCAGGAAACCACTCAACAGATCCATCTGCATCCCCCCTGAGGGATCTGTCTCCTTCCCCCAGAGAATTTCCCCTCAGGCCCCTGACCTCAGCAGCAGGGGGGACAGTGGGGCCTGGATTTCCCCCAGGATCTGGCAGATGTCCTCCTTGCGGCACTGCTGGGATCCCTCATCCCCTCGGGGGCCAGGCTCCGGGCTGGAGGCAGCATCCCGCACCCTGGGGACAGCAGGGCAGGGCGAGCCCCCAGCACCGCGTGTCGGGGTGCAGGGAGCCCCGCTGGGCTCCAAAAGGACCCCCAGGACTGGGGGGGGCCCCCACCCACCTCCGGCTGCTGCAGATCCGCTGCAGGAGCTCCCCGGGGCTCTCTGCTGGAATCTCCCACTCCCAGGCGGCCAGGAAGCCACAGATCCTCCGGACCAGCCAGCCCCGGAACCTGCAGGGGACACACGGTGACATGCCGGGGATCAGAGTCCCCCCCTGTCTGCCTCTCTGCCGGAGTCAGGACATTTGTCCCCATTTCACAGCTGGAAATGGTGAGGCACCGGGGAATTGGTGCTTCAGGGTGCCCAGCAGGAAGGAAAACTGGGATTCAAACTTAAGATTCCCAAATTGCAGAAATTTCCCAATCCATCCCCAAATCTGTGCTGAGGGGAGGGTGGGAGGGAGCTTGGGGACATCCCAGAGCATGCAGGAAGGGCTGGAGTGGGACAGGGGAACTGCATTCCCTGTGATCCCAATGGATTCCTCCAAGCACTCCAAAGCTGGGAACATTTGGAACTGAATAGAGGAAAACGACCCGGCTTGGCAAGGAGAAAAGCAAAACATGGATAATCCAGGGATTACTCCCTAAAGGGGAGTGGAGCTAAAGCGATCTGGCACCTCAAAAATGAAAATATCTGGAAATGGCTCTTGCCCAGAGGCAAAGGGGGGATAACCACAATTTTGCCTTTCCTGGTATTTTTCCTTCTAGGGGGAAGTGCCTGTTTTCCCTTTTCCTTGCGAGCCAGAGAGAAGAACAACCCTCCACCTCCCCGACCTTCCCACCAAGACTCCAAATAACAGCATGATCCCCAAATCCCCAATCCCACAACTGCAGCACAGCCCAAACCCTCGGAGCCATCACTTCCAGCCTCCCAAAACCAATTAACGAGCTCGGTTTTGGTGAAACATGGGGGGGAAAGTGTTTGTGCAGGACACAGAGCCCCCGGCCGCTCACCGCGTGTCCGCCTCCGTCAGGCGGCTGGCGTCGCGGAACCCCAGAGGGGCCAGCTCCTCGGGGTAGAATCCATCCTGGCAGGGAAAACGCGATCAAGCCCCGCAGGAGCAGAGCCCCGGCGCCCCGGGACCCCAGACTGGCTCTCCTACCCAGCTCCGGGGCGTGCAGGTCTGGCAGGAGCGCCCCGAAACCGGCCGGTGGTACTTGCCCAGGAAGGGGATGCACATGTCCAGCTTGGGGCACGAGGGGACGAGCCACGGCTGGGTCTGAGCAGGGGAAGGAAAATGGGAATGGGCACCTGGGAACGCCAAATGTGGGGGGATACACCCCAAAACGCGCTTGTGATGAGGGGGGTTTGGTGAGTAATGGAAATAATAAGGGAATTTTAGCTGGGACAAGCTGGTGGCACTTTTTGGTGACTGTGTGGACCCGGATCAGCCTGGAATGCAGGGGAATTAACCTGGTTCTGGGGGATCAGCACCCCGGCACTGGGTTTTCCCTCCCTCACAGACACAGACCCAGTGGGATCAGCTGGGAAATGTGGGACTGAGGGGGCTCAGCCCTTTCCATCCCCAATTCCAGGGTCAGGGGGTGCCCTGGAACTCTGGGCTTCCAATTCTTTGGCCCCCAATTGGGATCCCCCTTCCCTTTCTGAGGAGTGGGGCTAACAAATCCTATTTCCTAAAAAAGAAGGGGAAAACGAGGAGACCCTGGTATGATCTGGAGGGGATTCCTGAGGGGCGGGATGGTGGCACAGAGCGTGGTGTCACATACCCTGGGGGGTGTCATGGCTGCTCGAGGTCCTGGCTCTGATCGAGGGTCCTGGGAAAAACCCTGCAGACACAAACAAATTCCTGTGGAATTGGGGTGTTTGAGGCGTTACTCACCCCACATCCCCAGCAGGATTTCAGGATTTGCCCCTGCCCACCCTCACGGCCCGCCAGGCCCAGGTGTGGGGGCAGCTCCCCCGCACAGCCCCGCAGCCCCTCGGGGTCCCCCGGCCCGGCCCCGCTCTGCCCAGCCCGGGGGCTCTGCCCAGCCCGGGGTCTCGGCCCAGCCCGGGGGTCTCGGCCCCACCGCCCCCGCGGCCTTTGGGTCACGGCCCCGGCCCCGCTCACCGCAGGCCCCGCGCTCCGGCTCGGCCCCGCTCCGCCCCCGGGCGGCCCGGCCGGAACCGGGCCCGGCCCCGGCGGAACCGGCCCGGGTCAGCCCAGCCCCGGTGGCCCCGGGGGGGTCCCCACCACCCCGGCACCACCAGCCCCGTCCCCGTCCCGTCCCCAGCCCCGTCCGTCCCACGGCCCCGAGCCCACGGGGTGCAGCGGCCTGGAGAGGCCAAAGCGGCCCCGGGTGACCTGCGGAGGGGCGGGGGCCTCGCACCTCCGGGACCACCCCTGGAAAAGGGTAAAAAAAAAAAGGAGAAAGGAGGAGGGAAAGGGAAAAAAGGCAAACAAACAAACTAGGAAAAGAGTGGTGGAGCCTCTTTCCCTTCTAACCTCTTTTTTCCTCATCTTTTTCTTCCTCCTTTTTTCCTTCTCCTATTTCTTTGTTTTCCCTCTTTTTTTTCTTGTCTCTTTGGTTTTATACCATCCATTTTAACTTTTCTCTCATCTTTTCTATCCCCCCCTTATCCCAGATCTCAGACACCACTCCCAAATGTGTTCCCACAGGTGCAGGACTGCCCCGACCCCTCACCACATCTTTGTTGATCCAAAACACCTGAAAACGATTCCCCCTCCAATTTCCTCAATAACTCAAGATCAAGACAGCAAACCCCAACTCCAGGCTGCTTTTTTCTCCATTTATTTTATTTTTTTCTCCATCCAGGAGCATTCCCAGCCCCTGGGAACCATCGCCCTCTCAGGGGGGCTGGGGCCACAACATTCCACTTCTCCAAACCCCTCATTTCTCCCTAGATCTGGCTTTGGGGGCTGCTTTTCCCCATTTTCAGGGGCCTGGGGACATTCCCAAGCACTGGCCCTGATCTCCCAGAGGGAATAACCCTTCCCCTCCTCCTCCTTGGAGCTCTCAACCCTCGTTTCACTCCTCCAGAGCACCTTTTCCACCCCAAAGTGACTCTGGGCACCCCCAGTTCTCCTTTCCTTCCCTCAGACACAGAGTCCAGTGGCAAACCCAAAACTCTCTTTCCCACCAGATCCCTCGTCTTCCCCTTTAATAACTTTTTTGGGTGCTGACAGCCCACAGTGACCCTGGGGGTCTGACACGGCCCCCCAAAGTGGGGGTCACCCATTCCTGGCGCTGCTGGGGCTGGGATGGGACCCAGGAACCCAGCACCACCTTCCAGCTCCACCTGGGCAGGGTCAGCACCCAGGTGGGACCCTGGATTTGGGGTGGGGACGGGGACTATCCCAGCAGCAGGCTGGGTGGCTCACAGAATCCCCTGCTCTACCACCTCCTCCTCCTTTGCTTCCAGAAAGCTCCACCTGGAGCAGGCAAAATCCCGGCTCTGAGACCTCTCCTGGCCCTTGCTGAGCCCCCAAACCAGGGGCTCGTGTGTGTCCCTCCAAGGGCTGATCCACCAGCACAATTCCCTGTGCAGGTCCCACTCCGTGCCAGAGCAGTCAGGCATCTCCCTCCAGCTCCACGCCAGGGTCACAAATGCTGCTGAAGTGGATCTGGGAGGAGGGAGGGGAGGGAGGCCGAAGGCCACGGCTCAGGTAGGCTTCCAGGGATTTCAGCAGCTGCCTCGGCTTCTTTTTGGTGGATAATTCCAGCTCTGGAAAGGGCAGAGGGGAAAAAGGCTGAGGGGAGCAGGCCTGGATGGTGCCAAGGGTCCAAAACATCTGGTGTCCTGTCATTTTCCCTTGGGAAAGGGCATGCTGGTGCTTTCCTTGGGAGGAGGGAGCACAGTGCCAGCCTGAGCACCCTAAAATTGGGGTGCAGGGGAGATGGGGTAAAGCTGGACCCTGATTTCTGGGGGATACACTGCTCCCACTGACAGCATTCCTCTCTGGAGTAAGTAATTCATGGACAGGGGCTAAGCTATGGTGCCCAGCAGGGACTGTCCCCATGTGTCATCCACCCTGAGCATCCCCCCGGGGTGGAAAATGTGAGGAAAACCACCCCCGGGATAGGGAAAACTGGAAAAACCTCAGCGTGGGGATTAAACTGGGAGTGTCCGTGGGCAGGGGAAGGAGCAGCCGTGCAGACAAACCCTTGAGGAAGAAGCCAGCGTTGGCCACGGTGCCGTGCTGCTGCTCCCAGAGGCGGGAGAGGCGCAGGAAGGCGGCGGCGTAGAGGTCGTTGAGCACCGCGATCACCTGCTGCCGCCGGTTGCACTCCCTGCAGGGGGAGCACAGACATTTCTGACAGTTCAAACCACTGGAAAAGTCTTTAAAAATCGGGTTTAGGCCCTGCTGGTCTAGCTAAGAGAGCGACAGGTTGGAAGTTCCCATGCAGAACAATGTTGGGAGTGAAGAGTCTGTTAACATGGACAGCTGCTCTTGGAGAGAAATAGAAATCTGCACTTCCATAAAAATTGATCTGTCCCACGAGAATCCACTAAGTGTAAACACTTGTAGATGGAGAGAGTCTCACACGCACAGGCACTTTTTAACCAATTAATTGATTAGCAAGAAAACTACCAGCCAACAGGAGCTGCACATGAGATATGTGGAAACTGTGTAAAATGAGTTATGCGAATAAAGAAATGGCTTTTCTGCATGAAGAAATGGAGAGCCCTCTAGTTATTATTACAGCCACCTCCTGGGCAGGCAGGGGAACAGCCTGGGATGCAGCCTGAGAGCCCAACCCCAGCCCTGCTCACCGGGAGAGCCGCTCCTCCTGCAGCGCCTGGATCACGATCCGCGTGATGTTCACAGACATGATGCAGAAGGGAAAATTCTGGAGAACAACCACAACCCCAGCATTAAGGAAGCTCAGCTGGAAAACCCTCCTCCTCTCTGGCCCTTTGACACTGCATCCATGCATCCGTGTTATCCATGCCCTGGGATAACAGCCCTATAGACCAAGGCCTGGGTGGATGCTGAGGGCTGAGCCTATCTTGTACCCAGGCTTAAACCCGGACTATAATGTCTCTACTCACTCCCATTTTCCTGTTGCCCAACTCTCCAGCCTGTTTATCCTGCTCCAAGCCAGTATCAGATCCCTAAATTCCCATTCCCAACATAAATACAGCTCTGCTCCAGCCTGGATCGGGGCTCTTGGGCACCACCTTCTTCCCCTCATGAGGACAAGGTGGTTCAGCATCCCAAAAAAAACTCAGAAGAGAAGGTTTTGGTTCTTCCCCTTCCCAGAGCATGGGGAATTCAAGGGAGACCCCCTGTCAGGGACGGGGGGCAGATCATGCCTGGGTTTCATGCTGGGAGAGCTGGAAGATCTCCCGTGCCAGCGGCAGCGTCCGGGAATCCAGGACAAAGAACAGGATCTGCATCAGCCCCAGCATTCCTGTCCCACGCAGGTCAGTGCCAGGATCTGCACCTGGGAGGGTGAGGGACAGCCTGGAGTCACCCCCTGCCCCCTTCCCACCTCCGTGGGGTGTTTATTCCCTGCACTCCCTGTCCCTGCACCTCCAGAGCCCAACAATGCTGGGATCCCAACAATCCTGGGATCCCCTTTCCTGAGGGAAAGCTTGCAGGGATTTCCCTGATGGAGCCATCACCTGGGCGTTAACCAGCCCCTGCCCCACCCCACCACTCCCACACCTCTCCAGGAATTACCAGCCTTTTTAGGAACGTGGTACTGGGATGACCCTGCCAACCAGTTCAGATGTCATACTGGGGCCAGTTTGATTTAATTCTTCTATGGACAAAAGGACTGAGAGTGCCCCGGGGAATTTTGTAGGGATATGGAGTGGGAGGATCGGGGTGATCAAAGCCTGGGGTCAGTCTCGGGGTCCAAGGAGGACATTGAGGTGCTGGAGATGCCCAAGGGAGGCCAGTGGGGCTGGCTCTGGAGCACAGGGAGCGCCTGAGGGAGCTGGGATGGAACGGGCCGGTTCCAGGGGAGGTTTGGGTGGATTTTGGGGATGCCCCCAGGCACAGGGCTGCTCCCTGCCCTACCCTGGAAGCCCAGCTCCTCCCAGTGCGCCCCGTAGCGCGGGCAGCCCAGCCTGGAGCGCGTCAGCTGCCGGTAGATGGTCTGCAGGATCCGCATGTGCACCCGCTCCGAGTCATCCAGGGCACCTGCAGGGAGGGAGCCAGCACCCGGCTGCTCACAACACCCCTGGCATCTGTCATCAACCCCTCAGTGCCCCAACAACACCCCTTGGCCCCCAGAATCATTCACTGGCGCCCAAAAAACATCTCATGTCCTCCAAAAAACCCTCTCATTACCTAAAAACGCCCCTTGGCACTGTAAAACCCTCAGCAGCCAAACCCATGCCCCATGGCACCCTAAAAATCCCCCTCATTTCTCAAAACCACCTCTCAGCACCCAAAAGATGCCTCTTGGTGCTCAAAAGATCCCAAACTCACCCCTCAACACCCTTAAAAACCCAGAAAGTGTCCCTCAGTGCCCAGAACCAAACCCACACCCTCGTAGCACCTAAAAAGCACAGCTTGGCACCTTCAAAAACCTCTCGGTGCCCAGAAAAGGCCACTCTCCCGCCAGACTCACAGGCCCAGGGCTCCCATGTGTGTGTGCCCCCT
This sequence comes from Melospiza georgiana, assembly GCF_028018845.1. NCBI lineage: Eukaryota > Metazoa > Chordata > Aves > Passeriformes > Passerellidae > Melospiza > Melospiza georgiana. Next base: position 4,324,324 of record NC_080460.1, read on the forward strand.
CATGCCAAGGCAGCGCGTGATTCCCACCCCGTCGCCCCCGCACCGAGGGGCAGAAGGGCGGTGGAGGCGGAGCTGTGCCCGTGGGGAGCGGGACGGGATCCGGCGGGGCACTCACACTGCGCCATGGCCAGCGCCAGCTCCTGCTCGCCGCGGAGCTGCGGGCGCAGCCGGGGCGGCCCGCCGAGGCAGCGCAGCAGGGCGGCCAGGACGCCGCGGCGCGCCGGGGCCCGGGCCGAGCCCTGCGGGAGAGAGAGGAGCCCGGAGCGCTCAGGGCCGCGGCCCGGCGCGGGGCAGGGGCCGGCGCCCCTCTCCCGGCGAGGAGCGGGGCCGGAGCGCGGCCGTACCCGGCTGCAGGGCAGCTCCGCGCTCTGGAAGTGCTGCAGCGCCTCCGAGAAGGAAATCGGAGGGGGGGGCGTGCCCGAGGTGCCCCCCAACCCTGCAGGGAGGCAGGGAGACGGTCAGACCCACGGAGCCCTGATTTCGCCCCGAATTAACCCCGGCTCCGGGAGAAGGAAGCCGTGGGGAACAAGGGGGAAAAGGAACCGGCCGCCCCCTCCTTCCCCTCCATCCCAAATAACGCCCCCGCTTCGCCCCCATCCGTCCGCGGCTCCTTTCCCCCTTCCCCGTTAGTCCCAGTACCTGACTGGATCTCCTCCAGAGCCTCCCACTCCTCCTGGGCCTGGCGCTGCTCCTCGCTGATCCCTGCCCGAGGGAAGGGGTGCTGGAATCAGATCTGGGGGGCAGGCACGGAGTGGGGGGCTTCCCTCAGCCCCCAGCCCCGCTCAGAACACCCTGGGGCTCTGTTTCCTCTTTTGCAAGGAAAATCCCAACCGGAGCCACCCCACAAGGTTTGTCTGGGGTGAGTTTGGGGAACGATCCGGGACCAGACGGATTTGACTGAGATTTGACCGAGACATCTCCCCTGCTTGATCCCTGGGGCTGGCCGGTGACTTTCCCACCAGGAAACGCCAGGACCGATCCAAGGGAAGCAGGAGAAGCTCACCAGGCGCTGGGGGCTGCCCGTCTGCGAGCACCAGCTCCTGCAGGACACCTCCCTGCCCCAGAGCTGGCATCTGAGGGGACAGAGGGAACAAACACAGCGTCACCCCCGCGGCAGACCCCAAACTCCGGCCCACCCCAACCCCAAGCTTTCCCTCAGGGAACAGCCCCCGAGCCCCCCGGCTCAGGCCCCTTCAGGGAGGATCTGCACCCTCAGGAGGATTTTATGTGGTTGTAACGGCAGAAATGGAGCGATGGGGGGAAGTGGGGGGCTGGCACCCCTCAGGTGGGGGTCCCGCGGGTCTCGGCTCGGGGGGCTCCGGCCGGACACGCTCGGGACGGGACTTGCCGGGGGCACCACGCGCTGCCGCTCCTCCGGCCGCTCCTGTGGCCATTCCTCCGGCCGCTCCCAGCCCGCGGCGCCGCTCATGGCCTGCGGGAGAGAAGGGCTGGTGGCAACGGGGAGCGTCCCGGCGACTGACACCCCCTCGGGAGCCCGTCCCAGCCCCTCAGGAGTCCGTTCCAGGCCCGTTCCAGACCCGGTCCCGCTCCAGCCCCTCTGACCCCTCAGCGCCCCCAGCCCGAGGCCGCCGCACTGCGCAGGCGCAGCCTCGCTGCACGCCGGGAGCTGTAGTCCGCACCTCCGCCCGCTAGGGATGGCGCGTGGGACTACAATTCCCGGCGTGCACCGCACGACGCGGAAACGGGGGCGCACGGGGCGGAGGCGTGACCAGGTGGGTGGGGCTAAAGTGGGTGGGGCTAAAGTGGGTGGGGCAGGGCGGGGCCCAAGCGGCGGAGCTGGAACGCGGCCGGTGCCCGGAACGGGACTCGGGGCTCCCGGAGCCTGCAGAGCGGCGACCGGACCTGGCGACACCAGTGCCACCGCCTAGTACCAGTCCCAGCTCCCAGCATGACAGTGCCACCTCCCGGTGTCGCCAGCTCTCAGTGCCAGCTCCTGGTGCCCAGGGTCAGCTCTCACTTCCCAGTCCTAGCTCCCGGTGCCCAATGCCACTTCCCAGCTCCCCGTGCCCAGCCCCAGCTCCCGGTGCCCAGTCCCAGTTCCCAGTGCTCAGGACCAGCTCCCGGTGCCCAACGCCACTTCCCGGTCCCAGTTCCCGGTGCCCAGTGCCAGTTCCCAGTGCGCAGTCTCAATTCCCAGTGCCCAGGACCAGCTCCCGGTGCCCAACGCCACTTCCCGGTCCCGGCTCCCAGTGCCCGCCCCCGCTCCTCCCCGCGGTCCCCCCGCCCCGTGCCGGAGCCACCCCCGTGCCCGCTGTTCCCGTTCGTGCCGCCGTTCCCGGCTCCCGCAGCACCATGTGGCTGCAGGCGCTGCTCTTCCTCGCCGCCCTCCTCCTCCTCCTCCTCGCCCTCCTCTCGCTCGTGCTCCTGCGGGGCTCGGGCAGCCGCAACCCCTTCGCCACCGACAGCCGCCGCCCGCCGGGCCCGCTCGTCACCGACAAGGCGGTGCGCAGGACCGTCGTCAAGACAGGTACGGGACCCCCGGGGCCACCGAGCCCCCCGGCGGGGTTAGACCCGGGGTGGCATCGCCAGCCCAGGGTGGATCATCCCCGGGACGGGAGCACCCCGGGCTGCCATTAGCTTCCCGGAGCGACATGCCCCGGGGTGGCATTGTCCCCGGTGCCGCGGGGATGCCCCGGTGACACCCCCGTGTCCCGCAGTGTTCTCGGCGGACAAGGTGCCGCCGGAGCTCGATGCCATCGTGGTGGGCAGCGGCATCGGCGGGCTGGCGGCCGCGGCGCTGCTGGCCAAGGCGGGCTGGCGGGTGCTGGTGCTGGAGCAGCACGGCAAGCTGGGCGGCTGCTGCCACACCTTCACCGAGAAGGGCTTCGAGTTCGACACCGGTACCGTGTTCGGGGCCCCCGAATCCCCCCGGGGCCCTGGGAGGGGCAGGAGACACCCTCAGGGTGGGAGCTCCCCTGCACACAGCTCCTGTTACACAAACCATTCTGCTGCTCTTCGCCCCAAAACCCCCAAATACCAAACCCCCCAAATTCCCCACAGCTGTGTGGCAGCTCCCCTCTTCATGTTACACAACCCATTCTCCAGCTTTTCACCCCAAAACCCTCTGGGTGCAGGACACCAAGGCCCCTGTGTGGTTCCCAGCATGGGGAATGTCACCTCAGGACGTTTCTTGCTGGAAAACTTCTCGTGGTGAGACAAAGTCCAGCTCTGCGTGTCCCCGAATCTCCAGGCTTGATTATTTACAGCAGAGATGGATAGCAAAGTGTAACAAAACTCAGAATTACCAGCTAAAAACACTGTTGTCAGTGCCATTCACCCCAGCTGGGAGGCAGGTGTATCCCAGATTTCCCCTTCCCCTTCCACATGGAGCTGGTGGGGTGGGGATGGATAAATGAGAGGTGGGTTTGGTGTGTCCTGGGGTGGGAAAATGAAAGAGAAAAGAGGTGAAAATAAAGGGAAAAAGAGGAAAATAAAGGAAAAGAGAAGACAATAAAGAAAAAAATGCCTATTTTAGGGATCCACTATGTGGGGCAGATGCAGGAGGGCTCCCTGATGCGGTTCCTGGTGGACCAGCTGACAGATGGGCAGCTGGAGTGGGCCCCGCTGCCGGCCACCTACGATGCCGTGGTTCTGGGGGACCCCCAGGGCTCTGGCAAGACCTTCCACATCCACTCTGGGAAGAGGGAATATTTCCAGAGGCTGAAGGAGCAGTTCCCCGGGGAGGCCGCGGCCATCGACGAGTTCCAGCGGTTGGTGAAGGTGGGGTGACACCAGGGGAGCCCGGGTCTGGGGGTCACACAACGAGGGGAGCCCCCCTGGCACCCCCAGGGAACGATGGCATCACCCCAAAAGCGCCGGGAAACACACCAGTCTCAAAATCGGGCTAAATCACCCCTTTCTGCCTCAAAAATGCAGCATGCAGGAGATTTCTTTAAAGAAGAAGTTCTGTAAGGAGTTGGGGCAGAGGTCTTTGAGGAAGCTTTTCTCAAGAACCATTTTTTGGGGGAAGTTTTTGGGGAGGAGCTCTCTGGAGGAGTTTCAATGGGGAACCTTTTTGGTGTAAGCTTCTCTTGAAGGAGGTTTTTGAGGGAAGGTTTTTGAGGGAGCCAGTACTCACTGCCCTTGCCCACAGCTGCCCAGTAGTGAATTTAAGGGTAAAAACTGCTTTGCAGCACCTTTGGGGTGTGTCTGAGCCCCTGTTTGTCCCTGCAGAGCGCCGGCCATGGGGTTGTGCTGCTGGGCATCCTGAAGATGCTCCCCAGGTTCCTGGCCAAGCTCCTGGTCTGCTCCAGGCTGCTCCCGCGGCTCTGCTCCTTCTCCCAGCTGGCCTCACGCAGCCTCAAGGAGGTGGTGGATGGTCTCACCCCCAACCCCGAGCTCCGGGCTGTCCTCAGCTACATCTTCCCCACCTATGGTAGGTGACCAGGGGGCCCTGGGGTGACGTTAAACCCTTTAGAAACAGGAAAAAGGTAAGAACCCCCTTTTTTGGAAGGTTTGCATGAATATCCTGGTGGATGCTTCGCCAGCATCCTGGTGCCCAAGTCACTGTCAGGTGACACGTCCCCATTGCTCATCTCCATCTCTTTCCCTCTGCGTTGCTCATCTTGCCCGTGGGCTGACAAGGGGATGCACAAAGCATTCCTCATCCTAAAACACTTAGGATAAGGTGCAAGCCCATGATGTGCCCACACCCACCCCTTTCCCCAGGTGTGCTCCCCTCCAAGGCCAGCTTCTCCATGCACAGCATCCTGGTGAACCATTTCCTGCACGGCGCCTGGTACCCCAAGGGCGGCGCGGGGGAAATCGCCTTCCACACCATCCCCGTGATCCGCAGCGCCGGAGGAAACGTCTTTGGGAAGGCGCCGGTGCAGAGGATCCTGCTGGACGCGCAGGGCAGAGCCTGCGGTGAGCGCGGGGCTCGGGGCGCTCCCAAGGGGGCTCCTTCCACCAGCGCCTCATTCTGGATTCCCCCGGCAGGTGTGAGCGTCAGGAAAGGCCAGGACTCGGTGGATATCTTCGCTCCCGTGGTCATTTCGGATGCCGGCATCTTCAACACCTACGAGCGGCTGCTGCCGGCGGAGGCGCGGGCTCTGCCGGGTGCGGCGTCAGCGCCGGCTCCGCCGCCGTTACGGCGCTAATGCCGCGCTGAGCCCCGGGGCAGAGCCGATTTACCAATTAACACTGCGAACCCCCCGGCGCTCCCGTGCCAAGCCCTGCAAACCCGGCCCCGGCCGCTCCTTTCTCCACGGGTTCTCATTCTGCTTAAATTAACCGGCCCGAATTGGCTGTGGTTTGCTGCGGGGATCCCCTAAAATACACAGTGCAGGGCCCCGAAATTCTTGGGAGTTGGTGGAATGTCCTAGAAGATCTTCTGGAAGGGGCAGGGATGAGGGGAAGGGGACAGAGGTGCTTGGGAAGGGGCACAGTCGGGTAGAAGGGTCACATTGGGTGAGTCACAAGTGGAAAGGGCACAGCCAGGTGGAAGGGTCACAAGTGGGTGGAAGGGTCACAAGTGGAAAGGGCACAGTCAGGTGGAAGGGTGACAGCCAGGTGGAAGGGTGACAGCCAGGTGGAAAGGGGATGCTTTGTGTGGGTGGGAAGGGTCAGGGTTTGGTGGGAAAGCACCAGGATTGGAGAAGCCACTTCTCTGTATCCAGGAATCCTAGAAAAGCCTGATTTCCCCCCTAATTGCCCTTTTCCCCCCACGCTGCAGAGATCCAGTCCCAGCTCCACATGCTGACCCCTGGCGAGGGCGGCTTCACCGTCTTCGTCGGCCTCAGCGGCTCCAGGGAGGAGCTGGGGCTAGAGCCCATCAACTACTTCATGTACCCCGGGCACGACCTGGATGGAATGTAGGTTTGGCTTCGCCTGGGATGTGCTTGGCTGAGCGTGAGGAGATGGATTCCTGGGCAGTGACTCAGGGGCAGCTGTGCCCCGAGCCCCAGCTCAGCCCTTCCCTCTCCCGCAGCATGCAGCGCTACCTGGCCTCCTCCAGAGAAGAAGCTGCCAACAACATCCCCCTGCTCTTTGTCACCTCGCCGTCAGCCAAGGACCCCACCTGGGAAATGAGGCACCCAGGTGAGGCTGACACTGACCACTAACGCTTGTGAGGGGTTTCAAAACTCCTGATGGGGTTTGGTGATGCCAAACAAGGAGTTTCCCCTCAGCCACTCCATGGGCAAAGCTGCTGAGCACGGGGCTCATGGAATGCATCTGGATGAAGGACAGGGAACCCCAAGGACCTGGGGACATCCAGTGACAGGGTGGGATGAGGGTGGGCAGAGGGACAAGCACCCCAGCCTTGTCCTCCTGCAGGTAAATCCACGCTGGCCATCGTCACCTTCGCCAGGTACGAGTGGTTCGAGGAGTGGAAGGACAAGCAGGTCCACAAGAGGGGGGATGACTATGAGGACCTGAAGAAGACTTTTGTGGATGCCATCATGCAGACTGTCTACAAGCTCTACCCTCGCATCGAGGGCCGGGTGAGGAAACGTGAGCTTCAGGGGTCCCAAACTCAGATTCAGGAGTCCCAAACTCGGGTTCAGGGGTCCTCCCCTCTACCTAGCCCATGACTGTGGAGTCATGGAATGGTTTGGGTTGGAAAAGACCCTAAAGCTCATCCAGTTCCACCCCGTCATGAGCAGGGACACCTTCCCCCAGAGCAGCTTGCTCCAGTCCCCATCCAGTCTGGGCAGACCTGGGTGACCATCCCAGGATGACCACCCTGTCCCTGTCCCTGTCCCCACAGATCGAGTACCTGTCCGGTGGCACTCCCCTCACCAACCAGCACTACATTGCCAGTCCCCACGGCGAGTTCTACGGCGCTGACCACGGCATCCCCCGGCTGCAGGCCGAGGCCATTGCCACCGTGCGGGCAGACACGGCCGTGCCCAACCTCTACCTGACAGGTGACAGGGCCACCGGGGTCCTCAGAGCAGGACAGCTCCGGGGGAGAACCCTGAAATGGAGCAAAGCAAAGAGCCGCTGTGGGGCAGTGGGATACTGCCTGGAAAAGCAGAGTTCCAGGGGAGGGGGGAAGGCTGTGCGCCCCCAGCTCTGCGGGCTGTCCCCTGCCCAGGGCACGGGGGGATCTCCTGCTGGAGACAAGGGAAGGGGGTTGTGGTTCAGAGCCCAGGGACAGTGCGGGGCAGCTGGAAGGTGATGCCCAAACCCACACTGATGCTGGCTGGGATGGAGTGGGGACTGAGGGCTGCTCTCAGGGAACCTCATTGCTGCTCCCTCCTTGCAGGGCAGGATTTGTGCCTGGGGGGCTTCATGGGGGCCCTGCAGGGAGCCCTCATCTGCGCCAGCACCATCCTCAAGCGCAACCTGTACGCGGACGTGGCGCGGCTGAAGATGCGCCTGCAGGCCGCCAGCAGCAAGAAGGGAGACTAGAGGCTGCCATCCCCCAGCAGGGCCCCTGCTCCCCAGCACTGCTCCCCAGCACTGCTCCCCACCTGCCACACACCCGTAGCAGACCCGTCTCTGTGCCTAGCTGAGGGATTTCATCCAGGGCGATGCCGTTCCCGTGCCCAGACAGATTGTGTTGGAACTCACCCCCCCTAAAAAATGCATCCCCTTCCACCATCACGTCAGTGCTGGTCCCTGGCCATGAAGGGAGTGCCCGGGAGCTGTTGTGGCCAGGAGAGAAGTCAAGATAACCCCAAAAGGGGAGCACCAGCAGCTCCCGTGGCTGCTTGATCCCATTGTGATCACTGACCCCAGCCAAAGCCCCCAGCCAAAGCCCACCTCCCCCTGCAGCCCCCAGCCAAAGCTCACCTCCCCCTGCAGCCCCCAGCCAAAGCCCACCTCCCCCTGCAGCCCCAGGGCTGTCTGAGAGCCTGCAGGCTGTCCAGTGCTTCCAGAGTCATTCCCCAGCCCCCCAGAATTCCCAGTGTTTGGGTGCTGCTCTCCCCCACTGCCCCAAGGCACAAGCTCATGCTCCTTTAGCAGCAACAAAGTCCTTCTGTCTGCTGGTAAAAGCTTGGGAACGGGATGAAAGTCCTCTCCAGATGGGAAGGGAGGCACGTGAGACTGGAAGTAATAAAATAGTGATCATGAAACTGGGGTTTGTGCCTCATGATGGGTCAGTGGGGCTGGGGGTGCTGAGGGAGAAGGGGAAGCGGAATGGAATGTGCTGATGGAGCATGGAAGAACATGGAAGCATGGAAAAGCAGAGGCCAGAGGCAGCTGCTGAGCAGGAAGCGGTGTGACCGAGCAGGGAATAGTGTGACCGTGCTGGAAAGGAGCCCTGGAAAGAGGCTTGAGGGCTGATCTGGCAAAGAGGATTATATCACTGAGCAGAGAGATAATTCAGCGATGGGATGGGATTTGCAGAGAAGGTGAGCTCTGCCAGGGGAGATCACCCAGAGCCAGCCCCTCGAGGAGCCCAGGGCACAGCAGGGAACTGGGGAGGCGGCTCTGGCACCTCCAGCCCAGCTGAGACCCAGCCTGGGGGCACTGCAGAGCTTCCCCCAGCTCCGCTCCAGCACCAGAGGGATGTGGAGCTTCTGGAGCGAGTCCAGGATGGGGAAAATGGGGGGCTCACCTGGAGAAGGCTCCAGGGAGAGCTCAGAGCCCCTTGCAGGGCCTGAAGGGGCTCCAGGAGAGCTGCAGAGGGACTGGGGACAAGGATGGAGGGACAGGACCCAGGGAATGGCTCCCAGTGCCAGAGGGCAGGGATGGATGGGAGATTGGGAATGAGGAATTGTTCCCTGGCAGAAGAGCCAGGTCCGCTTCCCAGGGACCCTCGGCAGAGCAGAAGCATCTGATTTAAGCCCAGAACAGTGCAGTGACACCCAACCTTCCCCCTGCAGCTCCAAGGAGACCCAAACCTGCCTCTCCTCCTGCTTTTCTCACCCCAAGGAGCTCCAACCCTGCAAATGCCATCTCAGTCATGGTGGTGTTTTAACCCACACAAACGGTCCCAGGCCATGGAATCTGTCATGCAGAGGCGAAGCTGATGTGTTTGCTTGGCTGGTGCCCTGCCCATAAGGAAAATACCTGCTGTGAGATCAGCCCAGGTTCAGCTGTTTGCCCAGGAGGCCGTGCAGGACTCCTTTCAGGAGAGGAAGATGAGATCAAACAAACCCGGGGAGGTTAATGGGGTTTGCAGGCTAGGGGGGCAGAGTGGAGCTCAGGGAGGGGCTGCAGGAGCATTTCACAGAAGCCTGGAGGGGCCTGGAGGGGCTGCAGGAGCCTTTCACAGAACCCTGGAGTGCTCTGGGCTGGAAAAGCCCGGACACCACCAAGTCCAACCGCCAAGGCCACCAGTGCCCCGTGTCCCCAGGTGCCACATCCACACAGCTGCTAAAAGCCCCCAGGGATGGGGTCTCACCCTGGCACAGCTTGAGGCCCCTTCCCCACATCGTGTCCCCTGTCAGCTGGGGGAGAGCTGCACTCTGCAGAGCAGCAGGAGGGCGGGAGGGCACAGCCCAGCCCTGTGCCCACTTTCACCCAGTTTCTCATGCATGAGAGCTCCTCCGCCCTCGGGGCCTCTCTGCTGAGCTGCCTCTATCACAGTGTCTCAATCCTGCCCCGATAAGAGGGCCCAGCCCAGCTGGCAAAGCGTTCCTGATTTTATTTGGCATTATTTCCACCCGTGGACTTTGGCTCGGGGGCAGCCACCCCTGCGTGGCCCCACGGGCACTGCCCAGCCCCGGGGTGCCCCCGGTGCTTCCTGCACCAGGACAGGACCTGCCCCGCCTGCCAAAGCCCTCTGAGACCCGGGTGGGAGCAGGCAGGGGGCTCCTGAGATTTTGGGGGTTCACCCTGAGCACACAGAGCCGTGCTCTGAGCCCCTGGCAGCAGGGCTGGCAGCTGGGGGGTCTGAAAGGTCTCTCCCAACCCCACATCCCCATGGGAATTCTCCTTTGATCCCCCATTTTCACCCTTATTTCCTGCTGCAAGCTGTGAGTAAGGCATTCCCAGGAAAACCAGGGGCTCTCCCTGCTGCCAGCCGGGACTGGAGAGGGGGGAAGGCGGGATTCGCTCCTGGCAGGGAAAGCAGGCGGGGGAGAGGAGGGACTTTGTCCCAAACCCTCCCCGGAGCGCCCTCAGCGCGCCCCGGGCACCTTCTCCTCCTGCTCCACACCTCTCCAGCGGCCGCTCCAACCACCTGGGACACGCCGGCATTGCCCTCTGGGGCTCTCTGCAGGACAAGGCAGAAATCCCAGGGCAGAGCTCAGGACTAAGCTGTGTCCAGAGCAGTTTAATCTCCTCTTGGGCCCTGACCTGAGGGCACCCAGCGGAGCTGGGCTGACACTGGGCCCTGGAAAGCAGACTGGAAACTTCAAATCCGCTCTGGCCCGGGCCTGTCTGGGCTCCTTCCGGCCGCACACGGGGCTCTGAGCACAGACAGCTCCACAAAAACAGGGCTTTTTGTAAAAAAATCTTATTTTGCATAAAGAGGAGCCACCCTGCACCTTTGGTGCCAGGTGTCAATGAAAACCGTGCAAAGAACGTGCAAGAAAAACAAAACCAAGAGAGAAGTGAAAACTCAACCTTTTGTGTCTTTTTTTAATCCATTTACTGATTTCACCACACAGAAAATTAAAAAAAAAAAAACAACAGTACAAAGAGCTGTAAAAAATTCTGATCCTTCCAAGCAAGGTGCATTGCACTGCAGCAGAAAACAAATCATGTGCTGGCCCAAGCCTAAACAGTAGGAATATTTGGCAAAAACCCCTCTGTACCAACAGACACACGTGTCCAAAGGGAAAAGGTCCTGTGCACCTTGATCCCTTTGGGACACGTGGCACAAACACCATAAACCTCAACAAAGTGGAGCAGCCCCAGGGCTTTGGGGCAGCCCAGGCAGAACACAGCAGCCTCAGAAGTGCTGGTGGGGAGATTTTGGGGGAAAACGCCCCGGTTCAGCCTGCTGTGAGCCCTGCCTGTCCCCAGACCCTGAGGTGTGTCCTCACCACCCCAAGGAATGCTCGGCTCAGCCTGGGATCCATGCTCCAGGTCCAAATGATCCCCTGCCCTGCTGGCAGCAGGGTGGGATTCCAGCCTGGAGCAAGAGAGGGTTTGAAACAGCTCCCAGGACAGAAAAGCAGGTAGAAGGTGAAAAAATAAAAAGCCTTTCTAAATTATTATTCAGTTAAAAAACCCACACAGCAGGACGAAGCCAGCGTAGAGCACTCACACTCCAAAAAGCACACACACACACACTGCAAGGCCCTGGCCAGAGCAGCACAAGAGCCCCACACGCTGCAGTCTGTGCCCAAAAGGCAGAAGTGTCCCCCTCCCCAAGGGGCTGACCCCAGCCTGGCTGGTCCCCCAGGGGCTCTGCACCAGGAGGTTCCCACCCTTTCCCCCAGAGCTGCATTCCCAGCCCTGTTTCCCTTTCCCTCCCTCCAAACACCTCCTGCGAGTCCTTTCAGCACCCTGGGTGCTTCCTAGGGGAACCCTGAGAACTCTTCAAAGCCAAGAGGGACTCTGGGGCTTGCCAAGAGCCAGCAGAAAGGGACAGGATGGTTTCAGGGTCTGCAGAAGGCCAGGCCCCCTCTCCCCTCTTGGAATGAACTGTTAGCAAATCAAAACTAGAGCTGCAGCTTTCACAGTGACCAGGAAACAGCTCTGCCCTTGTCCAGGGTGCCCACGGGGCGAGGAGCCGATTGTTCCCAAGCCTGGCAAGGCCAGAAAATTTTAATTTAATTTTTTAACCATTTAACGGGAATTTAACCATCCTGGGACTCTTCCATGCAGTCAGTGCAGGAGTGGCACACGCCTGGCACCCGATGTGGCGCAGCTGGAGCTCTGGGCTCCCCAAATCCTTATTTTTCTGGGAAAATCTAAATCAGGAGCTAAGCAGGTGCTTTGTGCCCTCTCCAGAAACATCCCAGCTTGCAGAAACCTGTGGGGAGCAGAGCTGCAGGAATGAAAACCTCACAGGTGTAAGCGGGGCACCAACCCTTGGGCTGACCAGCACCAGTCCAGCACTGGAGGGACTGGGAGCCTCCCTCATCCCAAAGCCCTCAGGGATTGGCATTCCCTCCTGACCAGGGCAGGAAGCAACGCTCCCATCTGAATCCCTGAGCCAACAGGGCACGGATTGCCCAGCCTGACCCCCTCCTCCACCACCACACCACCACAAACACCCCCAGTGTGCACAGCTGAACTGGGAGCACTGGGAGGGAAGAGACCTGCATGGAGCACGAGGGGTTTGAGCTACAAAAACTGCTTCAGCACAGCCAGAGGTGCGTGTGAGAACGGGAATCTGGGTGTGAGGCTCATCAGGGAGAGAAACCCCAAACCTGAGCCAGTGCTGGGCCAACGCCAAACAAGAGAAGCCAGGTGCTCCCAACCTGAGCAGCCAAACCAGCAGGTGGAGAAGGAGGGGCAGGAGGAGACCGGGGCAGCTCCGTCCCCAGGAAGGGACAGTCCCGTGGCTCATTGTGCAGCACATCCTCAATTCCCCCCAAAAGGAGGGGTCAGTCCAGCAGACGGCAAATCCCATGGCACTGGGACACAAATCCTGGGTCTGGCTCTTCCAGCAGCCAGGCGCCCAGGGGGAAAACAAGGCAGCTGGGAAAGGAGCAATTCAGGGAAGTGAGAGGTTTTATCAAGGTGCAGGTGCAAAACAAAAAGCGTCTGCCCTCCTTCCTCCCCGTGGGCTGGAATCCAGCTGTGGCAGCACTGCATCCCCGCCATCCTCTGAGCAGGAATCAGATCTGGAAAGGCAAAAGGAGAGGCTGGGACTGCCTGAAAGCTCACAGTTACTCTGCTGCTCCCCAGCTTGAGAGGGCTGAGAAGCTCCCAAAGCAAGCACGAGCTCCTGCCTTTGCTTTCCTAACTTTGCTATGCTAGAAAATAGTTACAGGCACATCTGAAGGGCAAGAGGTGGAACAAGGTCTCAAGGGAGAGAAGAAAGGGATCTCTCCACAAATCCTACCCTTTTCCCTCTGAAATCCTCTCTGACAAGTCATTAGATCAGTGACAAAGTCATCCAGTGCAGCCCAGCTCCCATCTGTGCCCTGGGGCAGCTCTGCCAGCACTCCTCAGTCTCACTTTCTCCATTTCCTGGCAAAACTCTGTTTCTGCACCAAACTGGGCTTCCCAAACTGCCTCAGCTGGGCCTTTGGGACCCTTTCTAATGCAGAGGGTCAGTATTTTGTGTTTCCAACACCCACCAGGCACACCAACCCCATTTTGGGCTGGCTCTCACCTTCTGATCCAGTCTCTGATAATCACCAGATTTGGGCCGCCGACCAGTTTTGGATCTTTTTCCTTCCAGAGCAAAAGCAATGATCTTTGGAGAGAGAAAAACAGAGACAGGGTGAGTGGAACAGCACCTTCCAGCACAGGCTCACCTCTGCATTCTCATTTTCCTGCTCCCACAACCCTTTTCCTGTGACCAGGCACTTGAAACATGTAAATGCCAGCACTCAACCATTCCCAAGACGGATAACGAGGTTTGCCAACAAGCACAAAACAGTAAGAATTTTCTTTTTTTTTTGTCCTCCCTCGAAACAGCTTTATGTGAGGAAAAACAGCCCCAACCTTGTAGTGCTGCTACAGAAATCTGTCAGCAGAAAACTGTCAGAGATAAGATGGAGGGATCCACACCCCTTTGTGGTTTGCACCTCTCAGCTGAAACCACCAGCAGAGCTGAGAACACCCAGTTCCCACCACATCCAGCCCCATTCCTGGTCACAGCAACCCTCCCACGCTGTGGGACCACAGGAACGTGGGCCAGACTGGGAGATACTGGTGTGGAAGCAGTCAGGAGGAGGGGAAAGGGCTGGCAGGGCGCTCACCTTGCGTTTGTTGTGGTAGGCCACGTACAGGGCTGCCACAATGACAGCCGTGGTCACCAGGTAGGCAAAGAAGTGGCTGCTCTCCGAGCGGGGCCTGGGCAGGGAGGGGACACTCCTGTCCCCGTCCTGTTCCTGGGAGGGGTCGCTGCCCTCCTCAGCCTTGGCCGCCTCCTCCAGGGTGCTCTCGTCGTTCTCCAGGGAGCTGTCGCCGTCCCCAGCGGGGGCAGCAGAGTGTGGCACGGCGCTCTGCTCCTCCTGGGAGCTCTGAGCACTGTCCTGGCCGTGGGGCTGCTCGCCAGCAGCACTGCCCTGGCTCTCAGCCGGGGGCTGCTGCCCTCCTTGCCTGCTGGCCCCGTTTGTGCCAGCCTGGTTTCTGTCATTGTTGTCCTGGTTGGTGCCACTCTGGGTATTGGCCTGCTCCTGGTTGGTGCCATCCTGGTTGTTGTTGTCCTGGGTGTTGCTGTTCTGGTTGGTGATGCCATTTGTGTTCTCGCTCTCCTTGCCATCAGTTTGCTTGTTGTTGTTGCCCTGGTCCTTGTTGCTGCTGTTCTGGTCGGTGCTCTGCTCGGGGCTGCCATTTGTGCTCTCACTGCCCTTCTCACTGCCGTTCTTGCTCTTGTCATTCTTGCTGTCCTGCTCCTCGGTGCCCCCTGCCTGGCTGCCAGCCTGGCCGTTCTCATTGACACTGTTCTGCTGATTGTTTTCACTCTGGCTGCCGCTTTCACCGTTAGTGCTGGTCGCTGTGCTGCCCTGGCCACCAGTGCCACTGCTCTGGCTGCCTGTGCCTGCAGTGTTGGGCTCTTTACGGCTCTGGCCATCACTGCCCTGTCCATCACTGCTGGTCCCTGCCTCGCCCTGGCTGCCAGGGCCACTGCCTGGCTGGCCCTGGACACCAGTGCTGCTGCCTGCGTTGTCCTGCCCCTCACTGTTTGTCTTGCCTGTGTTACCACTGTCCGTGTTACCACTGTTGCTGCTCTGGCTTCCACCTCCTTGTCCCCCGCCTCCTCCTCTGCTGGTTCCATCACTGCCTTTTGTACCTTGGCCCTCCTGAGCAGTCTCTGTGTCGCTGCCTTTCTGTGGCTCCTCTTCCTCTTTCTGTTTCTTCTGTTTGTCGTCGTCGCTGCCGTTTCCAGTCACGCTGTTGTCCTGCTGTTTGTTTGCCGTGTTTTCACCCGTGTTGGTCCCGCCGCTCGTGTCTGGTTGGGCGTTGCCATTGCCGGAGTTACCGTTGTTTTGCTGCCCGTTTCCATTCCCTGGGGCTGTGTTCGCTGTGTTGCTGTGGTCCCCGCTGTCACCTGCTCCGGCTCCCTGAGACGCCCCGGGAGATCCGCCGTTCTGCGAGGCGTCTGCAGCGGCAAACACGGGAGCACGGTCAGGGGGCACCGGGACCCGGGGGCCACGGCACCGGAGCGGGGGAGCCCAGAGGGGAGCACGGGGACGGGAACCTCGGGGGAGCGGGGGTTACCGAGGGCGGAGGGGGCACCCCGCTGAACCCGGGGGGAACGGAGATCAGGGGTTACCGAGAGTGGGGGGGGAAGAACCCCGGTGACCGAACGCGGCGGAACCCCAAGGGCGGAGGAAGCCCCCAAACCGAGCGCGGTGCCTCACCCCCCCCGGCCCCAGGGTTTCGGTGCCCCCTCCCGCCCCCGCGGCAGTGTCCCGGCGCGGCGTACCGGCGGCGCAGAGCCCCAGGAGCAGCAGGAGCAGCACCGAGAGCACCGAGAGCAGCGGCAGCGCCCGCGGGGCCTCCATGGCGGGCGGGCCCTCAGCGCCGGCTCGGCCGCTTCCGGGCGCGGCTCTCGCGAGAGCGGGGAGGGAGCGGAGACGGAAGTATATTTGCATATTTGGGCGGAGCCTATTTGTGCGGGGCGGGACTTGCTGAGGGGCGGGGTTGTGGGCGTGACCGTGGGTGGGGCGGAGCTTGATCCGGTTGGGGGCGGGGCTTGGGATCCCCTTTGGGAGGCGGTTGGCGCCCTCTGGCGGTCACAGCCGAATTTTGGGGTAAAACCGAAGGGTTTGGGGTAAAACCCGCCGGTTCCGGGTCTGTTTCCCGGCCCTGAGAACCCGGGGCGGACAGACAATGAGAGAGGCAGTGACTGCAGCCCCAGACCAGCTCTGGAGTGGGCGAGGCTGGGGACAGCCGGCAGGAAATCAGGGCTGCTTTCTTTTCCTTTTCCCCTTCCCTTTCCTTTCCCCTTTCCTCCAGGACAAGCTCTGCAGAACCTGCTGGTTTTGGATAACCCGCTCTTTTTCGGGTATTATTTTATATTTTTTATTATTTTGTATTTTTTTAATACCCTGTTGTTTTTCAGATATTTAAAATTTTTTGGATACCTGTTACTTTTCAGATGCTGCTTCATTTTTTGGATAACCTGTTGTTTTTCTTTTTTGGCCCAGGCAGGCTTGTCTTGTTCCACAGCAGCGATTCCCAGCAGAGCAGGAAACTGTCAGCAGGCACCCAGGACTGTTCACTTCTTTCAGTTTGTCTGGTTTAGACGGTTAAATCTCCCTTCTCGGGGCTGAATATCCAGGACTCTGTGCAGGGATCACACTCTTCCATGGGCCCATGGCCCGCTGCAGTTTCTCCTGAAACAGAGGAAAAACACCACATGGAAACCAACACAGAGAATAATCCTGCTTGGCGTGTGGCGGGAGATGCGGCTGAATTTCTCCTCTCATGGTTTCTTTTTCCCGATCCCCGGGGAATCTCAGCTCCATTCAGCACATTCCAGCAGCCCCTGCTGCCCGTGCCAGCCTTCCCAGGGAGACCAGAGCAGCTGGCCCAGCGCTTTTTGGGGGATTTCGACAGAAAGCCGAGGCTGTTTCTCATGCTCGGCACCCACCCGCCCCCTGGAAGCGCAGAGCGGCTGAGCTCAGGCCGAGTTTGTGCCCACGGGGTTGGGATTCTGCCCCAAGCGCCGTGGGCAGCGCAGGGTCCAGCTCTGCTGAGGATGAGGAGGAGCAGTGACCTCCCCTCGCCTCCTGTCCATGGATCCCGGGGTACCCCAGGCCGGGAGGGACCCCAGGGTGCAGCCCCAGGACCCCCCAACACCCGAGCCCGTTCTCACCTGGGCACAGCTCCATCCCACCTTCAGCTTTGGGGCGCCCCCTGCTCTCACCGATCCCCGCAAATTCACTTTTTGGGGGTGGCTCTGTCCCGGAGCAGGCCGGACGCGCAGATCTGGCCCTAATTAGCGCTAATTGGGGTGTTTGCGCCGCGGTCCCGAGGTCTGGTGTCAGGATAATAAAGTCCTCACCTCGCCCGACGTGTCCGCATCCCCCAGCCCGCCCCGTCCCCCCCGAGGGCTAATCTGCTCGGGATAAAGGATCAAAAGGAGGAACAATTAGCAAATGGAAGAATTTAATGACGCTAATTAAAATGTATTAAGTGTAGCCAGTGCCTCTGCAGCAGCTGCTCTGGCAGGAGCCCCGAGGACAGCGCGGGAGCCGCAGCCTCACCCCGGACATCTGGCCCCGAGGAGGAGAAAAGGGGTTTGGAGCAACCTCGGAGCCCGTGCTGCAGCCCCTAATTAGCTCCATCTCGGCAGGAGACCCCCGGGACCTCATTAGGCTTTTCAATTAGTGCCCGGCCAGCCTGCAGGGGGGCAGGGCTGCGACTAAACCAGCGGGAGGGGGTGGCAGGAGGAGCCCCGCGGCCAGAAAAGAGCCGGGAGAGCGCCCAAGGTGTCCTTGGAGCAGCCGGGAGAGCCCCAGGTGCTCCCAAGGTGTCCTTAGAGAGCCTGGAGAGCGCCCAAGGTGTCCAGAGAGAGCCAGGAGAGCGCCCAAGGTGTCCTTAGAGCAGCCAGGAGAGCCCCAGGTGCGCCCAAGGTGTCCAGAAAGAGCCTGGAGAGCCCCAGGTGCTCCCAAGGTGTCCTTGGAGCAGCCAGGAGAGCCCCAGGTGCTCTCAAGGTGTCCTTGGAGCAGCCAGGAGAGCCCCAGGTGCTCCCAAGGTGTCCTTGGAGCAGCCAGGAGAGCCCCAGGTGCGCCCAAGGTGTCCTGAGAGAGCCAGGAGAGCCCCAGGTGCTCCCAAGGTGCCCCAAAAGCTCTCCTCGATCCCCTTTGGGCACATCCAGAGAGCCAAACCCTGCTGGAGCATCCCAGGCCTCCCTCATCCCGTGCTGCCGGCTCCATTTCACCCCCCAGCTCTGAGGAGAGGTTAAATCATAAGGAACATCGCCCAAAACCTGTCCAAAGCTGAGCGGAGCCACCAGAGCTCCTGGTCACACCATCCCAAATGGAAATACGCTGGATTTTTTCAGGGTTTTTTCCTACAACAAAAAGACAAACCCCAGAGTTTCCCTCTTCTAGAACCAGGGAATGGTTTAGGTTGGAAGGGACCTTGAAGGACAAATCCAGTCCCCTCCCGTGGGCAGAAATAGCTCCTGTATCCCAGAGGAGAATAAAATAAAATAAAAAAACATTTTCCAAGGACAGCCACTGTGATACCTGCATTTTCACCCCTGTGGGCAGACACACCCTCTGTATTCCAGAGGACAATAAAATCCAGAAAGGACCCAATTTCTGTGCACAGCCACCCTGAATCCTGCATTTTCACCCTGGTGGGCAGACACAGCTCCTGTGGGAGCACTCCAGAGCACAATAAAACCCAAAAAGGACCCAATTTCTGTGCACAGCACTGCTCCCCTGTGTCACCTCCTGCCCAGAGCAGGGCCTGGGCACCAACAGCCCCTGGCAGGGCTCGCCCCAGCCCGCCCCAGCCCCAGAGCAGCACCAGGCAGTGGAACAGATGTTCCCTGTCCCTATGGGAAAGCTCTGAGTCAAACAAAGGAATATTCTCCTGCTGAAGCCCAACATCTGTCTGGGGCTGTCTGGCTCTGGCTGGGGTTTAATCCCTGTGGCAGGGCTCTCTCCATGCCTCTAATGCCCCATGAAATCCAATCCAAGGGGCTGCTTGTGCACAGCCTGCTCCTGGCGCTGGGGAGAGCGGGGCCGGGCATCCTCCTCACCAAAAATCACTTTCTTTGGAATGGTTTCTCTCAAAAAAGCTCAATTTTGGCTCTTTTCAGGCAATGGCCATGCACGCTCTGGGTGCACCCTAATCCCCTCAGCCCCAGCTGTGTGACACGTGGCTGCTCCTCCCCAGCTCCAGGCCAGAATTCACATAGGTTTTCCTCTCTGAAAGCGAGAAATTTAAATAATTTGGAAATTTAAATAATGGAAGCACCTCCCATATCTTGGCTCTGGCAGCTCTGGGATGCTCCAAGCTGGCGATTCCAGCTGCCCACATGATGGTCCTGGGCTGGATAGAGCAGCCACGCTCCCGCTGGAGCTTCCACAGGGTTTTGGAGCTGGCCCCAGGTGTGTCCCCAAGGGCTCAGGTCAGTGTCCATAGCTGGGGTCGGGTTCAGGTGGGGGTTTCTGGAGTTCTGCCCAGCTCTGGTATGAAAATCCTCCAATCCAGGTGTTTCCTGCTGCAGATATGGATGCCAACACCTCTCACATCTGGAAAACACAGACAGATCCTCCTCATAAATTAACTCCAGGCAGGTGCAGCTCCAGGTCACTCTGCAACAGAGACAAAATAGTGAGTTCTGGGGGGAAAATTGAGGTTTTTTTCCTGCTGAAATACAAGGAGAGGAAGAGTCCTGATACACCCAGGTATGGAGCTGACTGAGGACCCCAAATGGGCTGAAATTCAATTGAGTTGGTTTTCTGTTGGTTGTTTTTCATGCCTGGTTAGGAAGAAGCAGCGCCAGAGCACCCAGTACACACCAGTAACTCCCAGTCCCCGGTTTCTCAGGCACTGGTTCACCCAATTTCCCCTGTCCTGATGCCTGGGTGACTCTAGCAAGCTGTGCCCTCTTGGTGGCACCCCAAAATCCCCCTGAGCCCATGGCCAGAGCTGTTCAGGGATGCTGGAGCTCGGGAGCAGGAATTCCATCCCCAGGTATTTCCCAGGGAAAGTGGCAGAGGAAAAGAGGTGAGAGCTCCCCGCACAGACCACACTCACACCGCCGGCTGCAGCTGCAGTTTTTATTTCCTTTTGTGAAAAATAACAGGATTTTTTGAGGTGATAAAAACACAACCCCTCCCGGGGCTCAGCCCCAGGCCCTGCCCAGCGCAGCAGGAGCGCGGCGGGCAGGAGCAGCACCGACGGGGCAGCACCAGCCCCGTGCCAGGGCACGGAGCAGGGTTTGGGAGCAGCTGGAGCGTTCCTGCCCCTGGATCCGGGATGGAGAGCCAGTTCCAGCCCACGCCTGCCGAGTCTGGGGCTGGCACCACCGTGAGGGTCCATCCCCGGGCCCCACGGCAGCGACGGGCATCAGTTCCTCCCTCAGAGATCCCCCTCGGCGGCACCTTCTGGAGGGTCTATTCCATCATTTTTTAATCTTTTTTTTTTTGTTTTCTCCTTTTTTTTTAATAAAAACAGTCTTTAGGTTGACCGCTGGCAGCAGCTCTGAGCAGAAAGCCCCTTCCCTCCAGAGCCTGCTCCCCAAAGAGTTCAGAAAGGTCAAATATTGACCAATAACGGTTTTGGCTGCGTTCGAATCTTGATTGTGGCTTCTGCAATGTACAGCGGGGAGGGGACGGGGTGGGGAAGGACAGGAGGGGAGGCTGGTCCCTCAGTCAGCGGGTTTGGTGACCAGGGACAGCGGCTGCGTCTGCAGCGCGGCCGGCATGGCGCCGGGAGGGGAGGCCAGCAGGGCCGAGGGGGCCCCCGAGGCGAAGGGCACGGGCCTGGAGAGCAGCGAGGAGGAGGAGGAGGAGGAGGAGGAGGAGGATTTGCTGAGCTGGGCCCGGGCCTCGGGCTTGGTGGTGAGCGAGAGCGGCTGGGCCTGCTCCGAGTGCGTGGCGGCCGGCGCGGCCGGCGAGGCCAGGGCGGCCGACGGCGTGGCCGGGGAGTCCAGCATGGAGCCGTGCGACGAGGCCGGGCTGGGGCACGGCTTCTCGGGCAGGAAGGGCACCACGCAGGGCTTCTTGCTCCGGGCGGGCAGCGAGCCTGCGGGGACAGGGACAGCGTGAGGGGCACAGGGGGCCTGAGGGGACAGGGATGGCGTGAGGGGACATAGACAGTGTGAGGGGGACGTGAGGGGACAGGGACAGCGTGAGGGGCACTCACCGTCGGCATCGGGGCCCTGCTGCTGCTGTTGTTGCTGCTGGGCCAGCTTCTCGCGCTTCCGCTTCTTCTTCTTGCCCTGAACGAGAGAGTTTCAGCTCCTCCCGCGGCTCCCGGCCGCCACGGGGGTGCTGGGGTGGGAAATGTGGATGGGAGAGCACGTGGAGGGGACTGAAACCGTCACACGCTGCCCCAGCAGCCTGAATTCTGCCCCAAGCACAGCCAGTCCCCTCCCAGCACAGACAAACCCCAGGAAGGGGCTGGGGTCCCCATGGAGGTGGGGTTCACACGTACGTAGTTGTCCCTTGCTGACCAGGTCGGGTAGAGCTGCGAGTGCAGCTGCCGCTCCTTCCGCGCCAGCTCGTAGTACTTGGCCTGCTCCTCCCGGGACAGCGAGTGCCACTGCAGGGACAGCACGATGGGGACACCAGAACCGCCCCAGGGACCCCAAAACCAGGCTGGGAACCCCCAAACCCACACTGGGAATCCCAGAGCTGCTCCAGGAACACCCAGACCCATGCTGGGGACCCCAAAGGTGGCTGGAATCCCCAAATCCACAGTGCTGACCCCAAGCACCTGCTGCCCACCCCATCCCAGGTCACCAGGAGCTCCCTGGGGCTCCTGGGCTGGCAGTGCCCAGGTGTGGGGGCTTCCCAATCTGGCAGTACTCAGGTGTGGGCCCTGCAGCGTCCCTGTCCCCTCCGTACCCTCCGTCCCAGGATCTGGTTGATGGCCGCGCTCTCCTTCAGCGTGCACTCGGCCACCACCTTGGCCCTCATCTCCTTCATGTACAGCATGAAGGCGTTCAGAGGCTTCTTGATGTGCGGCTTCTTCTCCTCCTCCTTCTTCACGGCCACGGGGGATTTCCTGCCGTGGGAGGAGCGGGACAGGAGGGTCAGGACTTACTTTATGAAAAATCATGGACGCATTTTATGGAAAATCCTTTCCTTCGGATTTTTTCTCCTGAGAGGCTGAGAGGTCTCAGAAATGGAATGTAAACATTGATTATCTGCTGCTGTGGAATGCAACAGGTGCATCTGTGACTGGTCTCATGGGGTTGTTTCTGATTAATGGCCAGTCACAGTCAGCTGGCTCGGACTCCCTCATCAGTCACAAGATTGCATTATCATTCCTTTCTATTCTTTTATTATAATTTCTTTCTATTTTTTGCTAGCTTTCTGATTAAACCCTTACTTCTATTCTTTTAGTATACTTTTAATATATCATTTTAATACATCAATATATCATTTATATATTATGTTATTATATTAATATATGGGATTATAATATATCGATATATATACTATGTTATACAATATAGTATATTGTAATACATTAATATACTATATTATATTAATATATAATTAATGCTACATAACATATAATATATAGTATATAATATATAGTATATAATATATAATATATATTATATTATATATGTATAAAATATATAGTATATAATATAGTATATATATTATATATATTATATAGTACAATATACAATTTTAATATATTTAATTAAAATTTAATTTTAAAATTAAAATATAAATTTTTAAATGTAAATTTGTAATACTTAAATTTAATTGTTTAATTTTTAAATTTAATTTTAAAATTATTTTTTTAATTTTAAATTTTAATCTTTAAATTTAAATTTTAATATATTATATATTATAACATATCATTTTAACATAATATACATCACAAAATAATAAACCAGCCGTCTGAAACACGGAGTCAAGATTCTCCTTGCTCATTTTGGGACCCCTGTGAGCAGCAGCCTGGGTCAGGACCCCCAGGAGCACACCCTGTCCCCCCTGTCCCCACTCACGAGGTGCCGGCGGGGCTGGAGCTGGGCTGGGGGGGCTCCTGCTTGACGATGGGGGAGACGATGGTGGGGTGGGGGATGCCCGAGGGGTGCAGCCCGTGCGCGGGGGGCGGCACCACGTGCGGCGAGAAGCGGCTGGACATCAAACTGCAGAGGGGGGGACAGACAGCAGGGGTGGGACAGACGGACAGAGACCCCCCAGCACCGCCCGGGCTCAGAGAGCGCCTGCCCCAGCCCAGCCGGGAACCCCGAGAACGTGACAGAACCCAAAACTCAAACTGGAAACCCCAAATCCGTGCTGGAACTCCAATCCACCCTAGAAACCTCAAATCCGCCCCATAAACCCAGCCCCACCTGGACATGGAGGCATTCATGAGAGACCCCAGAGACCCCAAATCTGCCCCAGAGACCCCAAATCCGCCCCACAGACCCAGCCCCACCTGGACATAGAGGCGTTCATGGCCAGGGCAGGGTAGGGGTGCCGGAAGCCCCCGGCAGGGATGGAGTACACGGGCTGTCCTTGCCTACAAAAACACGAATTCTTTGGGGAAAAAAAAGTCCTTTTCCACTTCATGAGCACCCTTGGGCTGCTCTGCCCATCTGCAGGATCCCCAAATTTTCCAGCAGCACGGAGTCCCTCCCTTCCCACCCCGACAGGACCCCAGATTCTGCCCCAAGCACAGCCAGCCCCCTCCCAGCACCCCAAATTTGGCCCCCAAGCACAGCCAGCCCCCTCCCAGCACCCCAGATTCTGCCCCAAGCACAGCCAGCCCCCTCCCAGCACCCCAGATTCTGCCCCAAGCACAGCCAGCCCCCTCCCAGCACCCCAAATTCAGCCCCCAAGCACAGCCAGCCCCCTCCCGGCACCCCCAACCCCAAAGCCCCCCGTCCTTACTGTGGCACGAGCCAGCCCAGCGGGGGTGGCAGCTGCCCCACGGCCCCGGGGGACAGGGGGTAGTAGGGGGGCAGCTCGGGGGGGTGCGGCGGCCGTGGGATCCCTGTGAGGGCAGAGGGGGGTCAGAGCAGACAAGGAGCCCCCCGTGCCCCCCAGCACCTTCCGTGAGCACCACAGATCCCACCGAGCACCCTGTGCCCCCCAAAACACTTCCATGAGCACCCCAGATCCCACTGAGCACCCCAAATTCCCCCCAGATCACCCCAGATCCCCCTTGTGAGCCCCCTGTGCCCCCCAGCACCTTCCCTTGGGCACCCCAGATCCCCCCTTTGAGCACCCCAGAGCCCCCCTCTAGATGTGTCCCCCAGCCCTGCTCACCCCCAGGTGCCCCCCAGGTGTCCCCCAGAGGTGTCCCCCAGCCCAGCTCACCCCCAGGTGTCCCCCCAGCCCCGCTCCTCACCCGTTTTGGGGTCGATGTCGGGGCTCAGGTGCCCGGGGGGCGAGCCGGGCGGGAAGGGCTCGCTGCTGTAGGTGATGAGCGGCGTCAGGGGGTGCATGTGATGGGCGTGCTGCACCACGGGCACCTTGTTGGACTGCGGGGAGAGAGGGCAGGGCAGGGCTCAGCCCACGGGAGCGGCCCCAGGGAAGGTGTCCCTGCCCCAGGGAAGGTGTCCCTGCCCCAATGGAGGTGTCCCTGCCCCACTGAGGGTGTCCCTGCCCCCTTGGCTCTTTAAGGCCCCTCCCCAGCCCAAACCACCCCCGAATCCCCGCCATGGAATGGGAGAGGACCATGGGGATGCTGTGAACGCCCCCCCAGGGGTCTGGGGGCTGCCCCCCGTCTCTCACCAGGTGGGCGGGCGAGGGCGAGCTCCTGTCCTTGAGCGTGGCCCCGGCCGGCACGTCCAGCAGCGGCCACTTCATCTGCAGGTACTGTGGGAGGAGGGATGGACACTGCCCTGCAGGGACCCCCACGCAGCCCCCGGGCCCCAAAAACCAAAAAACCCTGCCCCGAAAAACCCTGCCCAAAAAAAAACCCCCTGCCCCAAAACCAACCCAGCCCTGGCCCCAAGACACCCCCAGCCCCAAACCCCCCCAACCCTGGAACATCCCAGTCAGCCCCAAAACGTTCCCACAGCCCTCCAAAATAACCCCATCCCCAAAAGATTCCCCAGCCCCA
The DNA here is from genome assembly GCF_028018845.1 of Melospiza georgiana. NCBI lineage: Eukaryota > Metazoa > Chordata > Aves > Passeriformes > Passerellidae > Melospiza > Melospiza georgiana. The sequence goes on from NC_080460.1 coordinate 4,349,044, forward strand.
AAACCTCCCCCCAGTCCCCAAATCCTCCCCAGCTCAGAAACAACCCTCTGACCCCAAAATATCCCCCGGCCTGGCCTGCACAGCCAGCCAGGGACCCCCCAGCCCACGGGCAGAGGGGTTCCGGGGTTTTTCTCCCAGTCTGGGTTAGGAGCCTGCTGTGACACTGGGGTGTCTGCCTGGCACCCCAAAAAGGGGCTCTGTGCGTGTTTGGGGGCCCGAGGCACCAGAGGGAGGGTCCCTGGAGATGCCAGGGCTGCAGAATGTGGGAATGTGGGAACGTGGCGGCAGCAGCTGCTGCAGGAATTTCCCCAAACACAAACCTGCCCGAGCCCTGAGCCGGGGCAGCTGGAACCCAAACCCAGCGTTAACCCTTCCAGGACCCCCACCCAGGGCCCCCTGGCACGGCACAGCCCCAAAGCCGAGGGGTCCCCGAGCCCCCAGCCCCAGGCCGGCCCCCTCCCCACCCCGAGGGGCTTTCTGGGCTGCCCTGTGAGCAGAGGAGATGCCAAGGGACAGCACTGGGGGAAGTTTTGGGGACAAAAGGCTGAATTCTCATTTTGGGAGCCTGGGGAAGGGAGAGGGAGGAACAGGGGGGGACTCTCAAAATGTACAAGGAGGGGGGAGCTGCTGAACGGTTCAGTGGTGATGTGGGAAAATGACAAAATGACCCCCACTCCCTCCCCTTCCCCTCCTCTTCCTCCCCATCCCCTGGCTCCAGCTGGGACACAGCCCCCACTGTCCCCCCACTGTCCCCCCACTGTCCCACAACGGGGACCCGAGCTGGGAAACAGCAGCAAAAAAAGAAAAAAAAAATAAAAAGAGGAAAATAGTTGAAAATCGGTCACATTCCAGAGAGATTAGAGCCAGCCCTGGGTGCTCGTTAGCAGCCAATTAAAAGCAGGGGTAACCCCTTCCCTGCTGGAGCCCAGCCCCCCGGGAGCCCCCAGACCCAGGGGAAGGGGCCGGGGATGCCCCGATGTGCAGCTGGGGGCGTCCACCAGAGGATTCCCACTCCTCCTGCTCTGCACAGGCTCCAGCCCAGCTGTGCTGCTGCCCTGGGCAGGGGGAGAGCCCCGGTGGGTCCTGCTGTGGGTCCTGGTGTGTCCCACCCACAGCTGCAGGTCCTGGCAGCTCCATGTGCCCGTGTCCCAGAGGGGTTTGTCACCCTCCTGCCCAGGGTTCCATCACCCAGCTGTGTGTGTCCCAGCCCCTCCTGTCCCTCTGTCCTGGTCCCAGCCCCTCCTGTCTGTCTGTCCTGATCCCAGTGTCAGTGGGTTGTTCCGGAAAAAAACCCCACCCAAATTTGGCTCCAGGAGTGACAGGGAATGGGATTTTGGAGAGAAATGGGGATGCTGGGCTCGATGCATCCCCCAGTTCCTCCAAAACTTTGTGTTTGGGCATAAGAAGGTGGGAAAAAAGACCCCAAATCTGCCCTGGCAGAAGGGTCTGGGGCTGCAGGCAGGGATGCTGCGATGGGGATGGCACCAGTGGGGACTGGGGGAAGCCCCAAAATGGGGAAAAAAGAGAGGGGAAAGGGCAAAAGGAGAGGGGAAATGGGGACCTGGCCTCTCGCCCTCCTGAGGCAGGACGGGGCGTCCTTCACACCCCAACAAAGCCCCCCAGCGCCAAGAGCCAGGCAGCAAAGCCAGCAGCATCCCGGCCCCACAGCTGCTGCAGTCCCCGGGATGGCTGGGGAGGCAGAAATCCCAATTACAGCTGGATTTACAGCCCAGGCAGGCAGACATAAATCTCTCCCCCACCCCCGCCATCCATCCATCCGCTTCCCAGCCCCATAATCTCCTCCAGATGTTGCCCATGAGCACCAGCATGACAAATCCCAGCCAGGGGACTCCTGGGAGGGTCTCCTGCACCCCCACATCCCAGGGAGAATCCCAAAAATCCCCCAAAATACGAGTTATTGTTCCATCAGCATTTAGGGTTTCTAAGGGTTTTAGGGTTGATGCAGGAGACATCTCCACATTCTCTTTTGGGATTTTTTGGGTGACAGCAGCCACGCTAAGGGTGTCCCAGCCGGGGACGGGGATTTTGGGGTGGGGATGAGGGTTTGTGACCTCCCAACAGCAGCTGTTTGTCCGTCCCCATAACACAGGCACCGGATGGGAAATGCCAACGGGGCTGGGAGATGAAAAATAAGTCAAAAACAAAAACAACTCAATGTGGGATGAGCTTGGAGAGGTGGCACTGGTGCTACCTGATCCCCATCCACAGATCCCACGTCCACACCCTGGGTGGCATCTGAGGGAGAGCTGGGGCCCAGAGGAAGGTGGGATGGGGTGGGATGGGGTCCATGGGATGGGATTGGGATGGGATCCATGGGATGGGATCCATGGGATGGGATGGATGCTGTGGATGAGGCTGCAGCACTGCAGTGGGCACAGCCCAGGGTGGTCCTGGGTCCACCCATGGGTGCCCCGAGCCTCTCCCACCCACAGGGGACCCCAATCATAGCCCCAGCTCCCCGTCCCCACAGCCAGTGGCCCCAGAGCCCGCTGCTGGCCCAGGCTTTTGTCTGCAGCTCCCTCAATGGATCCATTCATGGCCTGCATCCTCTGGGGGACCCCAGCAGGAGCAGCAGGCTCAGCCAAAGCTCCAGCACAGCCAGATCCCTGTCCCAGAGCTTCCAGAGCCTCCTGGAGCTGGGCATGGCACCAGCACAGCCAGATCCCTATCCCAGACCATCCTGGAACTGGCCATGGCACCAGCACAGCCAGATCCCTGTCCCAGAGCTGCCAGAGCCTCCTGGAGCTGGGCATGGCACCAGCACAGCCAGATCCCTGTCCCAGAGCTGCCACACCATCCTGGAGCTGGGCATGGCACCAGCACAGCCAGATCCCTGTCCCAGAGTATCCTGGAGCTGGGCATGGCACCAGCACAGCCAGATCCCTGTCCCAGAGCCTCCTGGAGCTGGGGATGGCACCAGCACAGCCAGCTCCAGTCCTGCCCCTCCCCTGCCCTCTGCCAAGCCCTCACCAGCATCCCTAGCATCCCCAGGGACTCTCAAGATCCCCAATATTCCCAGGATCCCCAATATCCCCAGGATCCCCAGGCTGAACACAAGGTGAAATCCTTGCCAAAAACACCACCAGGAAAGAGGCAAACCGAGAAGGGGCACATCAGCCCTTGCCCTCCTCCTCCGTGCCCTTTCCCCAAACTCCCAGAGAGGAAAACACAGCGCGACCGCTCCCGGTTCCAACCCCTTCTTCCCTCATCCCTCCTCTTCCTCCGTCCAGGATGCACCGGGCACTTCCCCCCGGGTTCCTCTTCCCCGCCCGCGACTCGAAGGAAGGAAAACTAATGAAAAGCAGCTGCTGGGAATTCCAGAAGGATGATGAATGCGCCTCAGTCCCGGAACAATCCCAGGGCCGAGCAGAGGCGCCCCGAGCGCTTACTTCATCGCTTTAATTTGGGAATCGTGTTAGAAAAGGAGGGAGGAGGGAGGTTCGGGGGGTGGGAACCTCCCGGAGGTCTGCAAGCCCCGCCCAAGGGGTAATTAGCCGAAGAGCATAATTAAGGAGCGGGATAAAGGGGCCATTGTGTGCGGCAGCTCTGCGCAGTCTGCGAGAGGGAAACTGAGGCACGGGGAGGGCTCGGCGCCGGATCAGCCCAGCAGCTGCGCACAGCAGCGAGGACAAGCCAAAGAGCGGGGACAAAACAGGGTTTTCCCTTAATATTTACCAGGTGGAGAAGGAGGGCGGCGCTGATGGGGGGCAAATCCCAAATAAAGCAGAAAATCCCGAATTAGTGCAGCAGGAAGGAGGAGGAACTGGTCCCAGGATGCTGAGCATGGAGCGGGCCCCCACGCCAGAAAAATCCCCCCATTCCAACACCTCCATCCGCATCCCAGCGCCAAAATCCCTCCAGGCTCTGCCAGAACCGCCAGCGAGACCCGCCCGGCTTTTGGAGCAGCCCTTCTCCCTGCCAAAAATCCGTATTTTAATCGTTTTCCTTGGCAGCAGCGCAGTTAAGGATCTATTTTCTTTAGGAGACAGATAGGGCTCTGTATCCTCGGGAATTCATCGCAGGAGTGGCGCAAAAAACGCCGGAATAGGTCCAGGTTATGGATTTTTCCCTCATTTATTTTGGGATCGCAGCCTGCCTCAGCGCATTAATTACACCGAGGTGCATTAATTACACCAGCACAGCGTCGGGAGAGCTGTTTGGATGGAATTCCACGCCTGAGGAAGGTTTGGATTTATTTAAATCCTCGCCTCCAGACTCGAATTCCTGGGGTTAAACTGGTTTTCTTGGGAATGGTGCCAATCCTGTGCATGGTCGCTGCTCCGTGCCTGGTTCCCATCCACTTCCCAAGCAGGAGGAAGATGCTGGGATGAGGTTTTGCCCAGTATGGATCCATCCCATTCTGGGTTTGGGGTAAAACCCATCAGCTCCACACCACCCTGAATAAATGGATCCATCATGTGGCAATGGGGATTTGCATCCATCCAGCTCGTGCACATCCAGAGTATTCCCTCTCCATCCACCTTGGGTTGTTGGGAATAATCCCAAGGAGCCAAACACCGCCTCACAGGTCCCCAATTCCTGACTGGAATTGAGGAAAATTGGCAGGAACGCTGCTCCCAACAATGCCATCGTCAGATTCCAACAAATTCCTTCACCACCAGAGCAGAGCCCCCAAAATTCTCCCTGGGCAGAAACTGCCAGGAAAGTGATTCTGGGGACCACGGAGACTTCCCAAATTCCAGGATCCCAGCTGGAAGCATTCCAGGAGCAAAGTGAGTCCACAGAGATTGGAGAGCAGCAGCATCCATCCATTGGAGCTTGGTGGGTTGGCACAGGGACGTGACTTCTCCTGGTCTGGAGCGTGGAAAGGCACCGTGCAACCAGATTCCTAAATATTTCCCAGATTTCCATAGATTTTGGAGTGGAGAAATGCAGAATTGCCAGTATTCCAAACAATCCCTCCAGCTGTTGGTGTGTCAGATCAGTGCTGGCACCTGCAGACTCATCCATCCCCAGGGTCCATCCATCACCTTCCTGGCCTCCTCCTCAGAGCATCTCCCAGCCACGGAGATTATCTGGGGATTGGGATTCTTCTCCTAAAACCTTTCTTCTCCCTTCCATCCACGGCCCCTGGGTGGGTGCCACGGCCTCTGGGATGGCTGGGTCCTGCAGATCAGCTCCAAACCGGGGCAGAAGCAAGAAGGAAACAGGGCAAGGACGGTTCCCAGGGCAGGCTGTGCCTGCTGCTGCCACCCCAGAGCTCCGCGTGTCCAGGCCCATCCAGGGCACTTGGGTTGGGAGCTCGGTGCCCTGGGGCCGCGCTGCGTGTGGGGACGTGGGGCTGGACCCAGGGGCACCGGGGGCTGCTGCCAGCACGGGGCTGGGAGGCTGTGCCAGGGTATACCCAGATGCTGCGTCCAGCTGTGCCTGGGTGTATCCAGGAAGGATCAGGGATCCTGTGTCCAGCTGTGCCTGCATGGATCCAGGAAGGATCAGGGATCCTGTGTCCAGCTGTGCCTGGGTGTGTCCAGGTGCTGTGTCCAGCTCCATGGAGGATTCTGTTCCCAGAGGCTGAGGTGTGGAGTGAGGAGGCTGAGCCTGCGAGGATGCAGGGTCAGATCCAGGATGCTGTGCCCAGATGGATCCAGACCTGGACCAAGGATGCTCTGTCCTGACTCTTCTTCTGTTTGATTGAGGATGCTGAGCCTTGCTGGGTCTGGTTCAGGGTCAGGATGTGTGTCCAGATGGATTCAGCACAGAGTCAGGGATGCCTGGAGGGATCAGGAACAGGATCCAACAGGAGATCAGGCACGCTGAGCCAGCAGGAGCTGGTGTAGGGTCCAGGATGCTGCACAGAATCACAGGGGCTGTGCCCGGCTGGATCCAGAGCAGGACCAAGGATGCTCTGTCCTGTTTGGCTGAGGATGCTGAGCCTTGCTGGGTCTGGTCCAGGGTCAGGGTGCTGTGCCCAGCTGGATCCAGTGTGGGATCAGGGACACGGTGCCCATCTGGGATCCGGGGGATCCCTGTGCTGCCACACTCACAGGAGGGGCTGGTGCTGTGCACAGAGCTCTGCTGCTCTCCCGGGGGATCCAGAGCCTCACAAAACTCCCCCGAGCCGCCCCCAGCATCCCCACACACCCCTCACTAAGCGGAGGCCCCATTCCGTCGGAATTCAGCCCAAATCCGCGCTTTCCCAAGGCCAGCCATCCCCCTGAAACATCCGGGAGGCGACACCCGCCCCAGCCCCTGTTAATTAATCCCCTTTCTGGGATTCATTAAATCATCGTTAGTGGCCGCTTGTGACGGATCCCGAGCCCAATCCCTGCTCATTATCCCGGATTCCCGGCCAGTGTTTGGCATCGCGGTCAGCCCTGCCTCATCCCCAAAACCTCCTAATCCCAGGAGTGACAAATTGGGAATACAGCCTTTATCCAGCCGGGATAATTAGCTTATCTGCCCTCCCCATCCCCGGATTTGCACTTCACGGCCGCTCCAACCAGTTGCTTCCAGGAAAGCAAAAGTAGGAAAACCCTGAAAATGCGGAAGCCCCTCCGGGGGAACCGGGGGGGTTCCAGGATTCCGAACCACCACAAACATTGTTATCCCGTGTAAATTCCACACAGTCCCCTGTGGATCCGCAGAAACAGCGTGGAAAAGCATCACCGGAGCGAGGAATACACCTGGATAACCGGGAGCGAGGGGGTGCCACTGTCAGCATCCCTCCCCGAGGGGTCGGGACCCCCGGAGGGCTCAGAATTCCCTCCTCCCCTGGGGGGCTCTGATTTCCCCCCAGGATGGCCCCGTAGGAACACCTTGTGTTCCCAAAGCGCCTCCACATCCCTCACATCGCTCTGGGACGCTGCCCGGGACGGTCTGGGGGTCGAGGGACCCTGCTGAGGGGAGGGGGTCGCTCCCCCTCGCCCACCCCCCCCCAGTTCTCGCTCAATTTGCTTAATCACTTCTCCCCCCGCGGCCAATGTTGGCCCATTAACGGCTTTAAAACGCGTTTAAATGAGAAAAGCAGCAGCTCAGGGTCAGGTTTCGGGGCGAGTCCCCCGGAGCGAAGCCCCCCCAAACTCCCCACCCCCCTCTAAGCTCCCCCCCAAAAGGGGCGAAGTGAGCCAAAACTAAAATAAATAAACCAAATTTCTTTTTGTTAGCATCAGGTGGTCGCTGTCCTGCAGGACGGGCTTGGGGGGCTCTGAGCCCCCGCGAACGGTGAAGGGACGGTCCGGGGGGCACTTACGGTGCGGGCTCCGCCGGGGGACAGCGCTCCGTTGGCGAGGTAGGGGCTGCCCAGCTCCGGGAGCATCAGGAACGGGTACCCGGGGTACGGGGGGCCCTTAAAGAACGCCCCATCCTGCTGCCGTCTGACCACTGCGGGAGAAGGGAGGGGGCGTCAGCGGGCGGGGGGCGCGGGGGCACCCTCGGGGATGCCCAAATCCATTGCGGAGGGTCGCGGGTTCCTCCGGGGGTCTCCGACGGAATTTCGGGGGAGTCCTTGGTTCTCGCGGAGGGTGGGGGGGTCCCTCTGGGGGGCCCAAGTCATTTGGGGGGTTCCTCGATTTTTTAGGGGATCCCTGATTGTCTAGGGGGTCCCACTTGGGGGGCAGCTGGCGCGCCCCTCTGGGGGTGCCCAAGCCCCTTTGGGGGGGTCTTTTGGGGGATCCCCGCTGGGGAGGGGCCCGGTCAGGTCCCTTTGGGGTGTCCCTGGTCCCTTTGGGGTGTCCCTCGTTCTTCCGGGGGTCTCGGCTGCGCGGGGCAGCCCCGGGGGCGGCGGCGGCTCCCGGTGCCGATCACTGCCCCCCGAACGGAGCCGGCCCCGGGGGCGTCCCGAGCCACGGGGGCACCGATCACCGATGCATGCCCGGGGCCGGTGACCGGGGCGGGGACACACACGGGGGGGACACACACGGCCCGGAGGGGACCCGGCCCCGGGGGACACCGCGGGGAGGAGCGGAGGACACGGACACGGGGGGGGCACACGAGGGGTCCCGCCCGCGGCGGGGGCGGAAACAAAGAAGTTGGGAAGTGCCGGCGGCTCCCGGGGGATGCGGCGGGCAGCGGGGAGGGGGGGTCCGGTACCTTCTGCCAGCGAGTCCCGCGGCTTCTGGAAACTTTCCCGGGGCGGCGGGGGCCGCTCCGCCTGCGGGGAGAGGCGGTGAGCGGAGCGGGGCCGGGCGGGGGGCGCCTCCCCCCGGCTCCCCGCCGCCCCCCGCCTCACCTCGGGGCCGGGGCCGGCCGCGCCGCCGGGGCCCCCCCGGTTCTCGGTCTCGCTGACCAGCGAGGACTTGAGCTCGTCCAGGTCCCCGTGGGCCGAGCCGCGCCCCGCGCCCTTGTCCTGCTCCTCGCCCTCGTCCTGGAAGGCGATGAGCTCGTCGGGGGCCCCCAGGTCGTCCCCCCCCGTGGGTTCCAGCTGCGGCATCGTGGGGTCCCGCCCCGGCCCCGCCGGGCCCCGCCGCCGCCGCCGCCACCGCCCGGAGGGTCGGGAATGCGCGGGGCGGCGGGGCGGGGAGGAGCCGGGATGCAAACCGACACCGGGGGCCGGGCAGGGGCTCGCGCCGCCCCGCCGGGCCCGCTCCGCTCCGCGAGGGTCCCGCGCCGGCCCCGCACCGGCCGCGCTCGGTGCCGCCGCCACCGGGGCTCCCCGCACGGTCCGGGGCCCCCCCATCCCGACCGGGGCTCCCCGCACGGTCCGGGACCCCCATCCCGACCGGGGCTCCCCGCACGGTCCGGGGGCTCCTAGCACGTTCTGCGGCCCCCCCATCCCACCCGGGGCTCCCCCACCCGGCCCAGGGTGCCCCAGTTGGGGTCTCCCCATCCCACGCGGGGTGTCACCTCCCAGCCGTGTCCCCCGTCCCACGCGGGGTGTCACTTCTGACACATCTGAGCGTTCTCAGCTTACTCGTGGTCCCCCCATTCCGTCCGTGTTCCTGACACCCTGCCCTGGGGTCCCCCT